>NC_077227.1:360050349-360650349 GCF_027887165.1 Monodelphis domestica | reverse complement strand
CAATTTTTCTTATAACTGAATGATTAATTATTGAAAACCTATTATGGGGCCAGCAATATAGTGAGCACTATTGGAGTTACAAGATAAGTAGTTCACATTATCTTCAATCTCAAGAAGCTTAAAATCTATAATGGGGTGTGGGTGTGAGCGTAAATCTGAGCCCAGAAAAGTGACTATTAAGTGTCAGTTATGAGTTCTGACTTTTACACACACACATACGCATGAGCATGTACGTATATATGAGTTTGTCTTATAGAGGAGAAAGAGATATATCTATAATATACCTACTTTTCATTAACATCCTTCCCTCTGTTTCATTAACACTCTCCCCTCTAGTGTGTACACAAATGCATGCACACACACACGTCTGTATTATATTGGAGATAGAAACATTCATGTACATACACACATACCAGAAATAGGTTTCATATTTGATTCATTTATTATCCTTTTAAGTTTTTTTTACATTTCCTCCATTGGCCAGAGGGGAATCCAAGAAATTGGAAAGCCAGTGGTTGTCCAAGTCCAATGCAGATAGTGTTAGTTGAGAGGAACCAAAACTCAACATTTGGGCCAAAAAGGTTTAGAGAAACCTTAAGCTGCTGACAAACAGATGGATTAGTGTATATGAAGGACGTGAGAAAGGGAAGAATTTTTATACATACAACCACCCATGAGGCAGCTTTTTAAACTTCTCTGTCCTCCAGTTCCTTCATTTGTAAAATGAGTGTCCTGCCTCTACATTGATAAGCCTTATGAAAAGGATTTGGAAAAGTAAGAAATAGACCAAATTTGATAACCAAAGAAAATTTATATAAAGTCTGTGAACGAGTAGGGGTGGAGAGGTTGGGAAATTATTTGGAACAGAGTCTCTTAAATAAGATATACGCTTTACCTATATGAATGATTTTCAATATTCCTGGATTTTTTCTTCATCCTTATCTCCATTTTAACTCTCTTTGATATGAATTAGGCATTGCTCAGCATTCTTTATCCATTTGTTTTTTCCTATGTGGGTAGTTAGGTAAAACTTATCTGAGTAATATGGATTCCATTTAGGAGGCCCTAGAAATATTATGGGATGTGATACAATCAGAACAATATCATCCAATAAATAAAATAATTTTACCTCACTGCTCCCCATCCCAAGGAATTTTTCTTCCATTTAGACTTTGAAATAGGCCTCTGCGGTAGTGGTAAATAGCTCTTTAAAGCATATATTTCTCTGTTGTATACCTCAACTGCTAATTAGAATCAGATGATTTGTAAAATAAAGCACACACTGCAGATAGACAATAATCTAGGTCCAGAATTGAATAGAAGGAAGAGAGTATGCTATGTATTTAGGGTAAATATACATAGTATTTTTAATAACTGAAAGCTTTTCCCTGAAACAAAATCCCCCACTATTAACAGTAATTATTCTTATGTTCAATGCTGAATGTCTGCCAGTCATGAATTTCTACAATGTCTGAGAAACTGAAATGGTTGGTCAGACAAAGGGCAATGAAGAAATGCCTCCATTGGGAGGAACTGGGTCACAGCACATTAATGATGAGAAATTTTGATAATAAAGTACGATAAAAAATAATAAATTTATTCATGACCAGAAAAGGACATTGAATAGTCTGTCTATATTCTGTAATACTGGTACCTGAATGGGTAGCACAGGGCATAGAGAGCTGGGCCTAGAGTCTGGTTTCAGACACTTACTAGCTATCTGATGCCGAACAATGCACTTAACCCTGTTTGCCTCAGTTTCCCCATGTATAAAAGGAACTAGAGAAGGAAGTGACAAACTGCTCCAGTATCTTTGCCAAGAAAACTCCAAATGGGGCCAGGAAAAATTGGACACAATTGAAACGATAGAATAATAATGATAAAAATTTGCTAAGAGAACTAGAGGACCCCAAATCCAGAAGTCATTCTTACTAGAGGAATTATAGGAGAAACCAAATGCTAGTAAATACCTATAATGTGCCAGGCCCTGTGCTAGGCACTGGGAATACAAAAATAAAAATCAAACAATCTCTGCCCACAAGGAGCTCATCTGTTAATGGGGGTACACCAGCTAATGCAGCGTAGCATGAAAAGGATAGATTGCAATGTGCACTGTTTGAAGGAGCCCTTACATCAATTGGATACCAGAGTCATTGAAGTAATAAGCATATCTACAGTATATATACATACATATAATATGTGTATATTTGTCAAATACCTTAATAATTTAAATATTGTTATTGTGGTCTTCCTGGGGTCTGTGCTGGAGAGGTAGAGCTAGTGCTAGTGTATGAAAAGCCTACTACAAGGCTACTGCTTGAATGGGGTCCCACTTTGGCATTTCTTATACTATCATCTGCCCTAAAGTGAACACATGCTATGGAAGTGTTCCAAGGTACCACCAAAGCATTATCTTCATCCCAATAAGTGCTGATAGACCCCTGCTCCCAAAGAGGGAAAAGCAATTGACAAAGTGTTACTCATTAACCCAAGTGAAAATTCTTCTAAAATAAGAGGGGAGTGTGTGGCAGCTGGGTGGCTCAGTGGATTGAGAGCCAGGCCTAGAACTGGGACGTCCTAGGTTCAAATCTGATCTCAGACATGTCCTAGCTGTGTGACCCTGGGCAAGTCACTTAATCCCCATTGCCTAACCCTTATCACTCTTCTGCCTTGGAACCAATACATAGTATTGAATCTAAGATGGAAGGTAAGGGTTTTTTTTAAATAAATAAATAAACAAACAAATAATTAAATAAGCAAACAAAAAACAAACAAATAAATAAATAAAATATAGGTGGAAAGCCTGTGCCACTGAATGACTTAGACTTAAGTATATCTTTAAAGTTGCACATTATATTAAAGTCAACCTTCTATTATTCAAAGACGAGTTAACTATTTGGTGAATCCTTTCAATGTGAGCCAACCTTCTCTTTCTTGCCTCACATGTCCTTGACTATTATCCTTTATTACAAGCAGACATAAATTTAAAGAATTCTAGTCAACTTTATAAAAAAAAAAGTTAAGGAAATCTGAGTGAGAATGGAGCTATTTACAAAAAGGAATTCTATGTCTCACAAGAAAATAAAAATAGTTTTGGATTATCTACAATTTTGAATGATCTATATCAGGAATTGTTTTCATTTGATAAAGAACTGAGATCTGATTCCATTTTCATTTTTCATTATCACATATTTATAACAATTAGAAATTACTAATAATATGCCATTCATGTTTTTTAAAAAATCTGCCAACTGTTTTAAATTTACCTATAGCTAGGTAATTAATATTAATCAATGGTAAGTGAAAAATATCTACAATGAGAGGTAGGTAGAAGCCTGGCTTTGAATCCTAAGACCGAGTACTACCATTGACAGCTATTAGTTGTTTGACTTTGTGCAAGTCATTTAACCTCTCAGCATCCCTGGAAACACCTTAAGACCATGAATTACAGAGGAATTGATAATTTATAAACATGGAGGTAATTTCTGCACTGGGAGTTCACTCACACCAATGAAATCATGTCCAGATTAACCCTCTTTCCCCACCTAAAAAAATACAGTTAACTTTTTAAGAAATTAAGATATCACAAAAGCCTTCTAGTAGTTTCAATCTTCCATATCTCTCATTTTACCATATTTAGTGACTCCCACAAGCTACCTCTCCAAAGACAACTTTGTAATCTGCATTAGGAAATCCAGATCCTCTGACTTAAATTGAATCCTAGATCTGCTATTTAAAATGAGCTCATATGACCTTAGGCAAATATTTTTTACTTTTTGTCCTCAGTTTCCTCAACAAAAATATTAAATTATTTTTAAATGCCTATAGCGTATGAAACACAAGATGTGTCCTCCAGTTCTAAATCATAATATACTGGGACCTAGCAGGCCTTTCAAGACAGTTGAGTTGGTTCCTAGGCTTTCAAAGATATCATTTGGGACACCTGGCAAGATCCTCCTGTCCAACTCATTTTCAAATATCTCCCTTTGGACCCTGCCAGAAATTCTTCCATCAGTTACTCTTTTGGATCAAAGCTGTTAATCAAACCAGTCATCTGGTGAGGCAATTACATGGAACCCCTTTATTAGCCAATAACAACATATTATGAATTAGCTGATTTTATTAGACAACACAGCATTGCCTGAGGGATTGGGACACTTACTGCATAAGTTTTCGTCAAAGGGCATTTGAAGAAAAGACATAAAGCCTGTCCTTGGCCCTTCTGGTAGGATTCCCAAGTTGTACAATGAGGGGGGACACCCCCTGAGGATAGGGTAAGAGGAGAGGAGTACATAAGGCAGAAATGTAAGAGCATCAAAAACCAAATAACTTATTTTTATAAATTTTGCTGGGTGCTTCCCCTGACCTCACATTACTCACTTTCCTGGTGGTGATGTGGCCTAGCCTAAGTTGGCAGTGAGGAATCCAACACAAATGTCTTTGACTTCTAGTCCAGAAGCCTGCCCATTAGACCATGCACTGGTCACAGCCTTGGGACAAACACATACGTCATCAACTGACCAAAAGTCGAAGAACCCTCATCTAATGACATGGAGCATGGACTGAACTTGCTCAAGTCTATGAACAGTTTAAAAACTGAGCTCCCAGGGGCTGGGTTTACTTTGGATTTTGGTGCTTGATGTAATTGTTTTTCTTGAGGAACCTTGTCTTGGAGCCCATCTGAGGTGCTCACAGCTGCTGGGCTCACATCCACAGATGTCAGAGGAGTCAACATTCATTTTCCTTCTCCCTTTCTTTAAATGAAGGAAGTTCCATGAATGCCATGGGACCATGGAGATGGAGAGAAAGCAGCAGCAGCATCCAATGCTTTCTTGTTTTGGGAAGGAGAGGGGTGAAGGTGGGAGGGGCATTATTATTTGGTCAGAAACCCCGACTCAGATTACTGTGGTTTGGGAATTAAAAATCCTGACATTAGCAATTAAATTCTGGTATTTATATTCCTAGCAATTTCATCTTGTCATTTGTGGTTTTCTTCAAATTACAAAACAATTAAATGAAGAATTTGGCAAAGAAGTTGAACCAGATGCAACAATTTCTTGGTTGTACCCCCCCCCCACTTCTTTATTTTTAAATGGCAGCAAAAATAATTTAATTTAAGTCTTCCAGATTCTCAGCTGTAGAGCAGCTGAACAGACATCTTGAAGAAGGCGTCTCTTTCACCAAAGAGTGTGATTGAGTATTTTATCTGCTTCTCTAAAAGGGGAAGCCCTTGAAGTATAGAACTCCCTGAGAATAAAAAACACCCATACATATCAGACAGTCTGGCCACAGTCTTTGCCGCCCAGATATTGCAATTTAGTCAGCGAAAAGTCACAGGTTATCATTCTGACAGCAGAAATGTGGGCAAATATCAGTTTATATGAACAGCCCCGCCAAAATGTAATAAAGCTGAAAGCTCATTCTTTAGCCCAAATAAAGCCCTAGTACCTGGGCAGCCTTAATTCATGTCAAATGGTGAAGCTGAATCAGTTTCAAAGAATGCTGGGAATCGTAATTTCTTTCTCCAGACTGGTAATGTTTAAGAGAGAGTCCATTTTTACATACACCTCATGCGCTGTAGATCTATTTGTTTGGGAAGGCAAGGAACACCTTTTATTTTTGATGGATTAAGATTTAGCACCCACATCACCTCATTATGGTTCTTAAAGTCCTGCTGCTGGGAGGAGAAGTAGCAGCAAAGCCCTGGCAACACAGGCTCTTCTTGAGTCTGGACGTAAGAATCCAATATCTTTTGGGAGCAGAAAAAGGAATAAATATTTATTTAGTGCCTCCTTTAAACCAGGAGGCAGCTGGGTGGCACAGTTGATAGACCCTGGAGGAAGGCCTGAGGCCAAATTTGACCTCGGATATTTACTGCTTGTGTGATCCTGGGCAAGGCATTTAGCCCTGCTTGCCTTAATCCATTGGAAAAGGAAATGGCAAACCATTCTAGTACCTTCGTCAAGAAAATCCCGTGGATAGCATTGATGTGCTGCGGTGCACAAGCCATGAAGAGTTGGACACAACAGAACAACTAAAGGCCAGGCACTCTGCCAAGCACTGTACAGATATTATCTCATTTGACCTTCACGACAGCCCTTACCCTTCATCTCAGTCACTGGCAAATAGAATTGAATATTTCAAGATGAGGGGCAAATCCTTGGAGGCCTACATTGGAGTCCTCCTTCCAAGTCAATGTTGACTCATTGATGACAGCTCTGAGTCTGCTTGTCTAATGTGTTAGTGATTCATAAGGAACAGAGTCGATTCTTGAACTCTAGTCTTCCTCATCCTTTTTTTTAGTGTTAGGTGCTATTACTATGCCCATTTTACAGACAAAGAAGCCAAAGCAACCAGAGGTTACATGACTTGCCCAGAATCACACGGATAACAAATGTCAGAGGCTAGACTTGAACTTCGGTTTACTCTGGACCCAGTACCCTTTTTATTTCATCACTTGGGTGCCTAAGTATCTATGTATAAGCAATCAGAAAGATGAGATTTATAGAGATATATGTAGATATATTTATATCTATATATTTACTTACAGTTATCAGCAGAGCACTTTTAAAAAACATGATTCTGTGTTATTTGAGTAAAAAATGGAAAAATTTTTTTTTACTTTTGTGAAATCCAGCAAAAGAAATCATTCATTATTCGAAGATTCTTTGGGTTCTCTTATGACAATGTTTTAAAAAGATATATATCTATTATCTATGTATTTATATAATAATCAATAGATATGTCTCAATATCCATCTAACTAGATACCTCTTCCAAAATAGGGTTGCAAAAGATTTGGCCCTAGCCTTCTACAAATGGAATTCAAAGAATCAGATTGTATTCTATTGCAAGGAAATCTAAAGAATCTCTGAATAATGATTTCCTATGCATTATGATATCCTATGCTGAATTACATAGGAAAAAGAGTGTTTTTCATTTTTCATAACCTGTAATTTAGTATCCAGTTTGGGAAAAAAAGAAAAAGGTGATGAAAATACTATTAGCTTGAGCAGTACCATCATTCCATATATGAATACTTCAGGATGTGGTTCAAGTTCCATTCCTTCCACAAAACCTGCTCTAACTGCCTTGTAGAACATGTTAGAAACTCAAAGGGTCCTAGAGGTTCCTGACTCCATCCTCTTCATTTTAGACATTAGAAAACTGAAGTTATCAGAACTGAAATGGCTTGTTCTCAGGTCACACTTTTGGATAACATATTTGTAGGGTTGGCAAGGATCCCTGGGTCATCTGACCCAATCTATAACTGATCAAGAACTCCAACCCAATCATTGCCAAAAGGTGATGACTCAGGGTTCATTTTAAAACTTTTAGTGAATGAGAATCCAATGCTTGTTCTTAAAATAGTTATATTCATTATGTATGGAGAAAAGACCTATAAAGTTAGTTGTTGTTTAGAGGTTTTTAATCATGTTTGTATCTTCATGACCCTGTTTGGGGTTTTCTCAGCAAAGATAACTGGAGTGGTTTGCCATTTTCTTCTCTAGCTCATTTGACAGATGAGGAAACTGAGGCAAATGTGGTTAAGTGACTTGCTCAAGGGCACATAGCTAGTAAGTGTCTGAAGGCAGATTTGAACTCAGAAAAATGAATCTTCCTGATTCCAGGGCTGGTACTCTTCCCACTGTACCACCGAGCTGCCCTATATTTTAGTTATTTCTTTGTAATATGCATGTTCATCTAAGTCACTGATGAATAAAATTGGATGTCACAGGGTCAAGGACAAATACTTGGGAACCTATACTGGAGATCTCCCACTGGGTCAAAACTGACCCATTTATAACAGTTGTAAGTCTGATTATCTAATGAGTTACTGAGCTTAGTAAGGGACAGCACCAATGCAGTAACCCTAGTTTACCTAATCACACTTTACTGTCAGTTTTTCTATACCATGACATATTGCAGAGTGGAAACGAGACTGAAGGTGAGTCAAGAGACTGGATCAGAAAGTCCCAGATACCAGTTTGAGACAAGTCACTTTAGTTGTCATTGTTTCTATTTTTTCCTCCATAAAATAAAGATAATTCTTATACTATTTTCTATTACAAACCCTTAAGTTCTAAAGAAATGAGTTGTCAAAAGGATTAGTCTACCTTTTTCCCAGATTAGTGTTCTGCTCCTTAGTCCCCCACAATATGTAATCTCTAACACCATCTGGTACTTTTTGTTATTATATTGCTTTGTAATTAGCCAAGACAGAGAGGAACAATAGAAAGAGCCCTGTGTTTGGAGTCAGAGGAGCTGGGTTCAAATTTCAGTTCTGATACTACTTGTGTAATCTGGAATAAATTGCTCTGTGAACTGGTTTTTATTCTGCAGAAAAAAGGGGTTGGATCCAGTGTCCTCTAAAGCTCCTTCCAATGCCATGTCAACAATAGTTTGGAAATAGTAATATCCTTGACAACCTTGCTTGTATCTGCAGTGGGCAAACTACCTGTTGTGTTTTTCTTGGCATGACCAAGCTTTACCTTTTGCCAGTCACCAAGCAGACATCCACCAAATTAGAAACATTAAGACAAGAAACTTCTCTGATGTTTTGGTTTCAACAGTCCAGATCTGTAATTATTTCTCTAAGCAAAAAGAAAAGTATTTGACAGAGACATTTAGGGACCTAAAACAGTTTTCTTATAAGAAACACATGCTTATTCATTGAACGAAAATATATCATGATGCTAATGGGAACGCACTCACCAAGTGGAATTTGTTAATGAGCTCGTATTGTAGGAAAGAAAAAAATAAATGATCTGAAGGTAAGAGATACGTGAATTGTGTTAGCTACCCTGACAAGTTGTCAAAAGAGCAAAGTTCAGCAAATGTGCCCTTGAGATGACCCCAACATACACATCAGGAAAGTGTCTTTGCAACTTTTCATGGGACTGTACAAAATTTTAGCATCAGAAAACACAACGGGATGAATTGCTGGTTTGTATTAAGTCCCTGCTCACCTAGTCCCTATATTGGATTTTACAGTTCTTTAGTTTCAGAGGCACAGCAATGGATAAACGGGTCAGATGGTCTCTCAAATGATAGTCTGATCTCCACAAGAGCCCCATCACCATTTCTTTCCATGTCCATAAAATTAGGCAACACAAGCAAGCAGTTCCCTGTTTTTCCCACTGTCTCTATACTTCATTATAATTTAGCCGTAGATAGAGAGACTCTGTGGTTCTAAACTTTATTTGTGTCATTGATGACCCCTTTTGGTAGTCTCCTGAAGCTTAAGGATTTCTCCTCCTTTCAGCACACAAAATAAAATACATAGTATAACAAGGGAAACCAGTTATCCTGAAAGATACTTATTGACAAAAAATGTTTTTAATTTCCTTCTCTGAAAGTCTTTATTTTAAAAATTAATTTGTTTGTTACACTGTTACATTTTATATAATTTTAATTTATCAGACTAATCTCTTGGCCATGGTCAACTCTGGATGAAAGTTGTCTGATTTCAGATAACCAAGACACAAAATGGATTCATTTTTCCCTTCTGAAGAGAGTTTACCTATAGAAAGAGGGCAATGAATAGGTTTTGTCACCTCTAGACTAAACCCATTGCATCTTTGTTTGTTTGTTACCTTAAAATACTTAGTTAACTTCCTCCCTCCTCTCCTCCCATAAGGGAAGGCATTATTTGAAAAAAAAAAGAGATTCATGTATATATAAAACTATGTCTTATTTCTATTTATCAGTTCTTTCTCTGGGGGTGGACATAAAATGTCATTTTTCAAAAAATATTTCTGTTGCTAAATATAATGTTCTCTTGGTTCTACTTGTTTCACTCTTCATAATTTCATCTAGGCCTTTCTGTGTTTTTGTGAAATAAACAAAACATTTTTAAATAAAAAAGCTCAAAGACCAAAAATTAAGAACCCCTCATTTAGAACTGACAGTATACCCAGAGATACTTGCTCAGATCCTTGGAAATGGAATATTTGTGAAGTGTCAGCAATAATCAGTCTAAGGAAAATGTCTCCTTAACCTCCAGAATATAATTAAATGCTTCCAGCATTCGTGGCAATTTGCTTCACAAAAAATTACAGATTCTCTAACATTCCCACACATTTCTGAATTACAGTAAGACATAAGATTATTGTGCTGTGTGTGAAAGGGAGTGTCAGAAAGTGTTTAGAGGCGTACCAAAGAAAGAAGATATTGAGAAGAGTTCCCCTCCTTCCAATTCCCTCCTTTCCTCATCTATTTTTAATAAAACATCTAGAAGGGACACTGCCAAGGTTTTCTCCCTGTCTCTTCCCACACCCACCTCCTGCTATTCACACAAAGAACTTTATTTCAGCATCATTTCAGATGGTTCTCTGGAATCTACCTTCAAGCATTAGATGACTATATTCCAGGCTTCTGTTGGTGTATCTTGGTTGGTTCTAGTGGTCCTAAGAGAGCCAAGTGCCCAGTTAACTCTATATTAACCTTGAGGCAACCACACATTAGCTTTCCAGCTTGCACCCCCATTCACTAACTGCAAGGCTGACATGCTATCCATCAGGCCACACTTCTCTACTCATGAAATCTATGCCCCACGTTCTATACAGAAATGATTGGAAGGGATAAAGCTCCAAAACGTCTCCCGAAGTCCTTGGTTCTTATATGTCCTCACTCCTTTTGGTGAATACATGAAGGCCCCGAGGACATCAATGTAAATTAAGTCACTATAATTTATTTATACTTAAAGGTAAATCTCCTATTAACTATGTTTTTAGGGAAATAATTCTCTTCAGACCTCTGCTTTCTCCACCTCCAAAAGAGAGTGGTTTCCACTGTCATGGCAACATTTAGGTTTTATATAATGTTAATTTATCAGACTAATCTCTTGGCCATGGTCAACTCTGGAAGAAAGATGTCTGATTTCAGATAACTAAGACACAAAGTGGATTCATTTTTCCCTTCTGAATAGTTTACCTATACAAAAGGGGCGATGAATACATTTTGTCACCTCTGGACTAAATCCATTGTATCTTTTCCTGAAAGCAATCATCATCTATAAGTATTAAAATAGCATGTGAAGTATTTTTTCTCTGAGACAACAAATGCATTTTATAGAAGGGTTGGGAGTCCGTGATATGGTATGCTGTCATGAAATGTCAGACCTACGTTTGATATGGCAGGGAGGGACTTCAGAGAGAATGAGACCACTGGAGCCTGGGATGAGGGTAAAGAAGTACTGAGGAAGGAGGCCTACAGACTTCATCCACCTCATAATTTTGATGAGGTCTGGATTAGAAGAAAGCATCAGACCAGCTTTCTGTCCTAAAGGACAAAGCAAACACTGACTTGACTTGATTCTTGCTATCCACACTGCTGATACTCCTTAGGACTTAGCTTTTTCATCTGCTCTGCACCTGAAATTTCTCTTACGAGTTATTTCCTCCAACAATATCTGAGTTTTTTAAGAAAAAAATCTTGCCTCATTTTTTTTTCTATTTGTATCTCCCATGCTTGGTGTATAAGAAAAGCTTAATAAATGCTTTTATATCCATTCATTTATTTCCAATCATTTTTGGATATCTTTAAATTCCCAAAGATGAAAATATCAGTTTCAAGTAGTCAATCTAATTCAGGAAATAGTATTAATGCCCATCAGCCTTTTGGCAGCAGTTCAGCTCTGGAAGTAGGTTGCCTTTCCCCCTCTGATCACAGAGACACAATATAGATTCATTTCCCTTCTGAAAAGAGTTTACCAAGAGAAAAGGGGCAGTGAATATGTTTTGTCACCTCTGAGCTAAAACCCATTGTATCTTTTCCTAAAAGCAATCATCTACAAACATTAAAATGGCAAGTGCAAGGCATTGCATCACATTTGTTTTAATCAGCTTCTATTGTCAATTCTGCCTACAGATTGTATCCATTCTTCTCTGGAAAGCCCACAGAGTGGAGTTTGAATTTTCCCAAGAAATGACATTTGACTCTAAGTATGATGCTCAAAGTGCTAAAGGACAAAGTCAAGAACCAGAGAAGTTCAGTGGGACGAACCCAATCCAGATAAGAAACACCAGTGGGTTCAATACTTTCTGGGTCTTTTCCATAAGAGTCAGAAGACTTCGACCTGTTCTGATTAAGTCTTTTGCAGACCAGAATTGTGAATGATATTCTAGTAAAAAACTGTGCACCAAGGTAAACAACCTACTTACATGGGGGGAGAGGAGAAGAGAGGAAGGGGGAGGGGGGATAGTGATTGATGCAAAAGTTGGCTAGAAGGTGGTGACTTTTTTTTCAAAAGAGGGGAGGTTCACAGTGACTGATGAAAATTAAAAAAATTAATCCAGTAATGAAAAATGATGCTGTTACCGAGTTTGTTTTAATTTAAAATGTATTTGGCTAATTTGACTTTTAACAACCCACAATTTTAGATTTTGAAGGTGACAGAATGTGATGAGCAAAGCACCTAAAAGAGGAGAGAAAAGTCTGTGATCTCTGATTCATGCTGTATTTGCCAAGGGGTCTAATGTGCGAGGTGCTATATAGACTAAATTGGTCAGAGCTCTTTCCTTCCCCTTGAGAGTTTCCATTCTAAAACAGGCAACATTCACATAAATGTGCCTTAAATAAGCTTTAGTTCAACACAGTCAGGTAAAGAGATACGATGTTTGTTAGGTAGCATCTCATGAGCCAGGGCTTCTAGATCAAAACCAAAAAGGGAGGAGTTGGATTTCCAAGATAAGGAATTGATAGAGGTGCAAACTTATACTGAAGACCACTCTAGATTCTGATGTTAGAAAAAATAGTGTATATGCGAGCAAGACATCCAAAGATGCATTTCTGAGTGCAAATTTTTAATTATATAAACAACATGATAGTAGTTACTTGGGAAGGGGGGAGACTATCCCCATAATTCTAGGATCCATTTCATGACAAATGACAGATGTTTATTTATGACATCAATTTATTTTTCACTTTGCAATTACGTAAAAATAGTAATAACATGGCAAGTGCAATGAGGTGATTGATCCACATGCTGAATTATTCATCACGCTTCAGTTGTTGACTTCGCATCAGATGTCTCCAAATGTACATTGCATAAATCATGATGAATCTTTTTGCCACAACCACTCAAAGAACCTATCTGATGCTTTATTTCAATTTATGCATACATCCTGGAATTCCTGCTGTTCTTTCAACCAAGTCCAAAAAGATAGTATGCATAACCTCCTAAAGGGAGGAGCTCTGCCAAGTAGCCAAAGGAATAGAATGAGCTAAGTTTCTCTTTGGGGAAGATGGGAGGGGAATCTTCCAACAACAGAGAATGAATTGACCATACAAATAAATAGGTTTCCAGATTCCCTATGTTATCCAGCTCATGGCATCATAATTCCAGAAACACATCCAATCATGACTAAGATATCCAATGATGGGAGTGTCCCATTGGCTTCTCTTTAGGCTCATTAGCTCAACTGGTTAGAACATAGACCCTGGTGTACTTATGTTGTTGATTTGAGTTCCATGTGGTCCAAGGGGTTTCACTATGAACCTACACCACAGACTACACCTCTAAACCCAGACTGCCTTCTTTCAAGTAGATGCTTTGGGTCATGGAAATGACCAGGCAGAAGACTGTAAATGCAAAACCAATCTCTCTAATCACAGGTGCCTTTTTGAAGCAGTGGAATCATACTATGACATCATGCTATACTGAATATTGGCTTTCTTCATCATCATTTCTAGAGTTAATTATTTCCAATGCCCTCACATTGATGTTGTAACTTTTATAAAGTTTTAAAGATTACTTTAGTGAGCTCCCTTATTCCTAAAGCAAGTACTATGTTCAATTTATAATTCAATAAACATTTCTTAAACACTTAATATATTCAGTGATCTGTGGGGGCTACAAAGGAATAGAATTCAAAGTTAGAAGTGACCATCATTGTATAAAAAAGGCAACTGAGGTCCAAAAAGGCTGTTAAATGACTTGGAAATCACAGGTAGTAGAAGAATAAGGGATTAAACTCAAGTCCTCCAAGACTAGATCCAATACTCTTTCTACTGAACTTTGAAAAGCATGCAAGAGCACAGCATCCTTCAGTAGTCATCTGAAGGAAAGGCAACAACTTGAAATGATGAATTCTTCAGTATATGACCTTTCCTAATTTCCATTAATGCTAGTGCCTTTCATCTGTTGATTATTTCCAATTTATGCTACATATAGCTTGTTTCTACATTATTCTTTGGATGTTGTCTCCCTCATTAGATTGTGAGCTCCTCCAGAACAGGAACTTAGTCTTTCTTTGTATCTTCAGTATATGTCAAAGAGTCTAGTACATAGTAGGTGCTTAATAAATCATGATTGATTGACTGACAAGAGACAAAGATAGCTTACAATTCAGTTTGGGAGATAAGACACATGCCACAATATTAAATTCATTGTAGAAATGAACAACAAAAAGAAATATATGTGTGTGTGTGTGTGTGTGTGTGTGTGTGTGTGTGTATAAATATATACACAAAGTGCCATACAGGATCTAAGAAGGGAGAAACTGAGGGATTTATTTTCACTTTCTGTTGTTCACTGACCCTAAATCTCCTATTGGCTTGGGTAAGAATACTAAGGTTAAAGTTTTAGTTCTCACTATTAAAAGGGAGGAGAAAGAGAATTAAGCATTCATTAAGTGCCTATGGTGTACCAGACACTGTGCTAAGCACTTTAGAAATATCTCATTTGAGCTTCACAACAACCCTGGAGTTTATTATTATTATAACATGTATATTATATTTTATGTTTTTATAATTATTATTAATCCCCATTTTACAATAGAAGAAAATGAAGTGAAGTTAATTGACTTGTCCAGGGTCACATGCAAGTCAATGTCGAAGGCTGAATTGGAACCCAGATCTTCCAGGCCCAGTGCTCAATCTATTGTATCACCATTATGTAAGTGACTCTACTTTTGTGTTTGATTTAAGTCATCATTGCCCTCAAGTTCCTCTTATGCTTTGCATACCAATTATCTTCCTGTTAGTTAATCTTATGTTTATTCTTTAAAAAATTAACAGCCTAATAAAGCCTTGTTAATTTTGACTTCATTTGAACAAATCCATCAGCCCCCACAAATGCAAACAACATCTTCTCTTCTCCTGACCTCAATTACCTTCTCTGTAAAATGAATGGGCTGGACAAGATAATCCCTAAGGACTTTTTTGGATATAATAACTTGATTCTATAACTAGGCTAAAACAGACCTAGGTACTATATTTGAAAAGGGGGTTTGCAAGGAAAGTTAATAGATAAAGGAATATTGTTCTCTTTTTCACCATTGTGTGGATAGTTAGGTTGGATTCTTGTGAATGATTGGGGATCTCATTTAGGAAGCTCTACAATGTTCCAGAACTTAATGTATTCAGGATCACATCATCTGCAAACAGAGCCATTCATATGGAGGACTTCATTGATTGTGGGGAAACTACATAGTTCTTTAATGGAGCTTAAACTACTCCCTAAAACAACTCTACTCCTTTAACATCTTCCAATGATGCATAGCTGTGAGTTATGGAACACTATGGAACTCTAGTGAAGTGACATTTGTGAATCAGCCAAAGGGTAATAGGGAAGAACATGGAACCAATGGGTAGACTGCAACCCATTAAAACAAGGAATTAAGCTAAAGAAATGGCATAAAGAAGTAAAAAAAAAAAAAGAAAGTAGAAAGTTACACAGCAAGAGCAAGAAATAACTGGTGGACAGCCTTTATGTACCATTAGTATTCTTGTCAAGAGAACAGGAAGAAAGTCTATGATCATGATGAATTATTGGAAAGCCATGTATGGAGTTACACGAGCATGGATTGGGTGTAATCTGCATTCCTGGATGGAAGATCATCTAAAGGATGAAAAAGTGAGTGTAAACTTACCTAATCCACTAAATTTAGCTAGCTCCAGACTGGATCATTCTTCTCATCCTATCTAGCCATCTGAGGCATATTCTCATCCCCCTGCTACAGTCCCGTTTCTTTCTCCCTGGAACAATACCTTCCATACCTCCAAAAAGCATGCTCCATTCCCAGGGATTGTTAATCCATTCAGGTTAGAACTTCTGCCCTGGAACTGAGAGATTTTAAGTGGAGAATAAGTAAAATCCACCTAGTGAATTATATCTACCTAGCCCCTAATCACAGTGTGCTTTAAATCTTATTCATCTGAGATCTTCTTTCTGCCATTGCCTCCATAGATGTATTCTCATAATCAAATCTATTCCTTAGATAGGACTTTAGTGCTTGCAAGTCATTTGTATATATTAACTCATTTAGTCTTTATGAAAACTTTTTAAGAACTCTGTGATATTACAATCCCCCCTTACAGTGGAAAAAATTGAAGAAGCATGGAGAGATTAAGTAACTTGCCCAGGGTCACACAACTAGTGCTAGAATTAAGATTTGAGCTTCCTGATTCCAAGTCCCATCCTCCACTGTGCTACCTAGCCTCCCTGACAAACCTTCCCCCACATCCTTATCTTCTTCTCTTGGCATGGTAATCAAATCAATACTATCATTGCTTCTGGAAAGTCTTATTGATTGACCTATGGATCAGCTCACAATCCCTGTGAGTCCCAGACAAAAACTAACTCTCTCTCTCTCTCTCTCTCTCTCTCTCTCTCTCTCTCTCTCTCTCTCTCTCTCTCTCTCTCTCTTCCTCCGTCCCTCCCTCCAGATATAGTATACATATATATGTACATATATATATATATACATAATATACATATAAAAACACAAAAAGAAAAAGAGAGAAAGAGAAGAAAGGGAGAAAAAGTTTCCCTTATTTAGAATCAAATCTACTTGAGGTAAAGAACTTTCTACCTTTTGTATTTCTAATCCCAGAAAATATCACTTTCAGTAGCACATCTAAGAGTATATTATTTTCATTTAAGTCATGTAACTATAGTTTTCATCTTGATGAAAAAAAAAAAGAAAGATCAGCAGACTGAAGGTTGATTGGAACTTTGACACACTATTTAAAGAAGAACACTATTAATTCATTAAAGCAAGATTATTCCACAAGACTTAGCCCAGTTGAGTTTGGTGGGAATTGGACGGGGTGGTGGGGTAAGTCAAAGGAGTAAGAACCTCCCAAGGAAAATGTTCTCTTTGCAAATTGTGGACAGGCAATCTGTCTGAATAAGGTTAGAATTTACCTCCTATTTATGACTTTCCTGATGAAGACATTCCTGAGCAGGCTTCCCACAACATTTTGTTGGAATAAGGCCTCTAGTCTTAATTTTAGATAGTGAAACTGAGAGCCTAAGCAAGTCCCCCAAAGTATCAAAATCAACCAAGGCTGAAAATGGGACCTTGTATCATAGGATTAATAGATTGGTCAAAGGATCCATAGATTTAGAGTTGGAATTGATCTTAAAGAGCATCTAATTCACCCCCTTCATTTTGCAGATTTGTAATCTGAGGTCCAAAGAGGTTAAGGAATTTGCTCAAGGTCATAAGATAGCAAGTTGCAGAGTCACTTAGATTCTCTAGTCCAAATTCAGTTGGAACCTTCCTAGTTTAAGTTCTGTATGCTAGAGTTCACATCTGTCCTAATCCCTAGAAAAATCTCCATTTTCTGCACTGTTTAGTGACCAGATGATGAAACAGTATCCCCGTCAGATGTGGCAAGGTCCCATTCCCTCAGCCTGTCCACCCCCTGGCCAAGAGCTCCCAGCCTGGGCTCCAGGCGTGGGGTAAAGCAGAGGGGGAAATCTTGCCAACTGCTAAGAAAAGCCCTCTTTGCCTCATTGCCAGTGCCCAGGATTTGGTTTGCAAAAGCATCTGTTGTGGTTGCAGATTTAGGTTGAGTGATTCCTGCTGAAAACATCGTGAATTATTCTAACAATGTCGCTGCATGCTGTTGCCTTTGTCCCTCCTCTCTCTAGGTCATGTTTCCCCACACAGATGATTAGTACTAACACTAATCAGTAAGCTGGTCAGAAAACAATGCCAAGCTTGAGAACTGCCAAAAGTGTGCTAATAGGGTACTAAGTTCTGATTTCAATTAGGCCTGGATGTTTTTTCAATCTTAAAAAAAAAAGGAAAAAAGGGAGCAAAGAACTGATTCCTTCAGGAGATTAAATACCATCAATCTTTTTTGTTTCCTATAGTTATAAAATCTACAGTCCAAGAAAGTTTGCATTGCATTATTTTTTCCACGTGTAGCTACATGATATGAGCCGGCCCTCAGAGGTGATTACTTATTAACTCTGGTCAAAGGGTGTTGCTTCCTTATGCCTTAGTGCCCGCCCAGATCAGGTTGTCTGGTAAGTAATACTTTTTGCACTGCTAGTCTAAAAATATTCCTGCACTTGGCAGAAAGCATCCACAGATGCTCCCTCATACCCCCAGGTGTTCAGAGGAGAAATAGCTGCCCTCGTATGGCACACTCCAGTGAGAAGACTCACAGTGTTTATGCATGGGGCTACCCAAAATTTATCTCTTAAGCTGCTTTTTTGCAACGTATAATTTAACTGTTTAGTTGTCGGTGCGACAGAGGTCACGTAACAATATTTTGCCCTTTTACCACCAGCCTTTTTATTCAAGAATGTTTATGGCATAAAGGACCATTTTTTCCCTGTTGGCATCTGCTTTGGCCAATACTGAGTGTAAGAATCACTGCCAATGTCTAACAGTCACATTTTTTCACTATACTCCTGGGAGAAATATAAAACATTCAGGCTAGTCCTAGAAAAATATAGGTTTAGGAGGACTAAACCTAGAAAAAATTGAGAAGAAGACTAAATGCATCTTTAGTGGCTCCAATAATAATAGTAATGCCTTATTTTTATGTAGCACCGTAAAGTTGCAAAACATAATATTTATAGTTGATTTGAACTTCATAGCCTAGAATGAATGAAGTTCAAGTCTTAACTCTTCCACTTATGTTTTGTATGACCTTGGGAAATCACTTAATTTTTCTGGCCTCAATTTCCTCATCTCTAAAAATGAGGGAGCTGAATAGGATGATTTTTAATGTCCTTTCTAGTTCTCAGAATATGAACTCCTGAAAGGAAGCAGCATAAACATAATAATACCCATTTTACAGATGGGGAAACAAGCTCTGAAGTCCCAAGTTATTTGCCTAAGATGGCATAAAAACTAAGGGTCAAGGTTTCAAACCAAATCCCTCTTTTAATTTTAAAGCCAGGGAGCTTTTCATTAAAACATGTCGGCCACTATAATTTGCATCCCCTCTTTCAGCATCTCATTACCCTTGGGTATTCAGTATCCTTATGCTGTTAAACACTCCTGATTCTAGCAACCCAGTGATGCAAAATCAGCAACTGGAGCATGATAACTAATTCAGCACATAGATCAAGAGGACATAAGACATAGTTCCTTGCACTCAAAGAGCTTACAATATAGTTGGGGAAATAAGACATATATACTAATAATTCCCCTTTCAGGTCAGCACACCAAGCTCTACCTTCCCTCCTCTAGTCTTCCAACTCTGTCCTGATTTCCCAAGTTTCCCATCTCATGTCTTCTTATCAAATGACTAATTTGAGACACTCTCCCTTAGCAAAAGGTAAATACTTTAAAAGAACCACACTCAAAGTGTGGTGACCAAACTGTTGGCTTCAATAAAACTTCCCCCCTCCAAATCCCCTAAAACAACAAATAAAAATAGCAGGGCTACTTGAGTAGCATTTAAAAAAGGAGGGGGAAAGTCAGTGTGTAGATACCTTATATGACCAGAACCAGTACTAGTCATTTTGGCACTTGGGACAAGCTTCACAAAACAAGACTAGGACAAGCCAAACAAAATGAACCTCAAGAGAACTTTAAAAACTTTCATTGAGAAGGGTAGAGGGTAGGGTAAAAAAGCCTAGGATCTCTGCTATTTTACTTAGTTTGTCTTATTAGTTATCCTTTAAATTCAGTTGCTTCTATGCTACAAAGAAAGCATAACTAGTGTTAGCACCTTGTAAATAATGGCACTGGAGGGGGGTACAGTCTCAGTTGCTCTGTTTTTGTTATTGCTTTGGTTCTTACTCTCTTTGTAGTCCTCAGCTCTGTGAGGTGAGCAGTTTGGATAGGATTTAGCTGAAATGGGTTTATTTAAAAGTGTATTGCTTTTACAAGACTTTAGAGGACCCTGATAAACTTTGGATAACTGGGTACTAGGGACTCAAAGTTACATACGGTTATTTGGATGGTAGTTCTACCTATTGTCACATTTGATCACAATGGCATTATTAATAGGAATTTTTTTCATAAGGTTGAAGAAGGCATTTAGCTAATCAGGAAGAATCTAGATTCTTGATTTCATGAGTAACATGATGGGAATGATTGGATCAGATGAAGGAAAAATAGAATTGAAAGAACAAAAGAATTAATCAATATGTAAAGCAAGCTTTCAATAGAATCCTATAGACAAAAACTATTCCTAGAAGATCAAGATCGGAGAAGGAGAGGATCCATTCCTCTTGCCCTTTTGCATACTTTCTTGTTTATGTTGATGGTATCATTATCTTTCCAGTCATCAAGATTTGAAAAAAAAAAAAAAAGGAGAAATCTTGGACCCTTCTTTCCCCTTCACCTTTAAATAGTTGCCAAGTTCTGAGGATTCTGCCTTGACAATATTTCCTATATTGGCATCACATTCTTCATTCTCCCAGCTATTAATCTAGTTCAGGTTCTCATCATTTCTGGATAGAACTATTGTAATATCTTTCTAGCTAGTTTTCCTGCTTCCAATCTATCCTTGATAGAACAAAATAATAGAATGCTTAAATTTTAACTTTGACCTACTCAAAAAACCTATTGAGAGCTCCCTATTATTAGGGATACAAATACCTTAGATTGATATTTATGATTAATCAAAATAAGTCTGCAACAGCCCATCATTTTAACTAAAATAAATTCATCTACTAGTTGGCTGTTATGGTGGTGGGTTTTTTCTCCCTCTTGAAATGAACATGCTGTCTCTTGTCTCTAAGAATTAATGAAGGCTCTTCTTATGTTTGTAATGTACTCCCTCCTCATCTCTTTCAGAGGGATCAGAATGAGAACTCTGTGTGTGTGTGTGTGTGTGCGTGCATGTGTGCATGTGTGTGTGTGCTAATACAGTAGTGTTAAGGGATTATTGTAAGGATAGAGGTAAGGAGACCAATCTGATTGGAGAATAGAGTATGATGGTCATTCATGGTGAAAAATAAAAAGGAGTCAGATCATGGAAGGTTCTTATTTTAATCAATAGAATATAGAGCTAAAAAAAATCAGAATTCAGGAATAATTACAAGGAAACTGAGGCCCAAAGCAGTAATACAAATTGCCCATGATCCAATAAATAATAAGCAGAAGAGGTAGCATTTTAACCCAGGTCCTCATATTTCAGATTTAGAACTGGTACTCTCAAGTCATAAAAGTAATTTGCTTTCTTTTTAAAATTTTTTACTATTTCCCCCAATTACATATAGTTGGAATTTTTATAACCACTTTCTGACATTTTATGATCCATGTTCTCTTCCTCCCTTCCTTTCCCCCTCCCTGAGATATTATTTAATAGAATATAGGTTATACAGGTATCATTGTGTAATACATATTTCCATGTTTGTCATGTGAAAGAAGGCACATGCTGCTAATACAAAAAAAATGTCATGAAGGAGATAAAGTGAAAAAAGATACACTTCAATCTGCATTCAGAAAGATAGAATTTTTTTGTCATGAGTCCCTTGGAATCATCTTGAATCTTGCTGATAGTAGTTACATCATTTACCATTGATCATCACACATTATTACTTTTAATGATACTATAGATTTCTTAACAGGGAATGATGTAAACAATGCTAATTTTTAGAGAGAATTCTCTTGTAGAGGATGAATGATAAATCTGAACAGGAGATATTGAAGGTAAGAATACCTGAAGAAGAGTATTATAATAATTCAAGCATAAGTTAAAGGAGGACTAACCTAGGTTGGTAACAGTGAGAATCATAGCTGTAACTAGAGCAGTATGGCTGAGATTGTTTCAGAGTACCAACATTTAGAGGGATACTAAAAGCATTTCTAGCCTTTTGGCAAAAAAGAGAAACAATTGAGGTTAGTAGCTATGTAGCAGGCATAATTCATTAAAATAAGAAATCACCAAGATAAGCAACCTTCCCCTTTCCATGCTGGCTACAATCTCAAAGAAGTTCCATCTTGAACTGAACCCATCCTACCCCCTGTTACTCATGATCTAGTCATAACTTTCTAAGAAGAAGCATCGAGGCACCCTGACATTACTTTGCTGCCCACTCTCCCAATATAATAGAGTCTGTTTCATACTATTTCCCTTGGTACAAAATTCACTAGTTGTGGCTCTAGATAGAATGGATTGCTGGATGAATTTCAAGTCAACAAAAATGTATTGCATTCCTTTTATGGGGGGTATAGAACCAGGAGGAAAAAATTGACAAGACTGAGAAGATAAGGAGTTGGATGAGTAAGCAAAATCACTGTTTTTCTTATAACTTTTGTCAAGTTATAGCCTCAATATGACAGCAGCAACATCATTGCATTCTTGTCCTTCTTCCACCCTGTTGCTTCCCTATATAACATTTAAAATAGAACAGTATCATCAGTTATAAGTTCAAAAAGAACATTACATAGGTTCTGATTAAATTAATATTTACCCTTGAAAAACTAAAATTAAATGGAATAGTATCTAGGTTGTCTGCAGACCTCATGATGGCCAAGGCTTCTGTAGTCAATGACTTAAGCTTATCCCCACCGAAGTTGGTTTCTTTCCCATTCCACCTGGCCCTGTGTGGCACCAAAGTACAAGCCATAAGAAACAATGAGGAGCCACTAAAATTTTAAATTTTTAATTTAAAAATTTTTAATAACATAAGTTTTCTGAAGTTACATGATCTAAATTGTTTCTTTCCCTTCTCACCTTCCCCCTCCTGGAGATGGCATGCCATTCAATCTGGGTTATGCATGTATTATCATGCAAAACATATTTCTATATTATTCATTCCACCAAAATTTTAAATATATAAATAAATAAACAAGCAAAGGAGAAAGAACCCAACTACTGACAGCTATAATGGGGACTGGAAAGACTGGCTCAAACTCAGAGGAAAGTGAGGTAAAAACATTTTCTTCAAAAACAGCAGAGAAGGACAATAAATGTCCATAGGCACCAAAAGAGCTTTTAGAAGAGTTTTTAAAAGACCTCAAAAACCTAATGAGAAAGTTTGAGAAAAACTTAGAAGAAAAAAATGCAAGAAAATCAAGAAAATTATGAAAGATCATCCAAGTGGGAAAAAAATCCAGAAACTCTCAGAATAAAATAATGTATTAAGAACTAGAAGTGGACAAGGGAAGATAATTTCCTAAAACAATAAGAAATAATAAAGCAAATTCAAAAGAATGAAATGAAAAGTGAAAATGAAACATCTTATCACAAAATCAAATGACCTGGAAAACAGATCAAGGAGAGACAACATAAGAATATAGTCGGACACCTGGGAAAGTTCGGCTAAAAAAAAAAAAAAAAAAAGCTTAGACACCATAATCCAATAAATCAGCAAGGAAAACTGTCGAGAAATTATAGTATCAGAGGGTAAAGTAGAAATTGAAAGAATCAAATGATCACCACCTCAAAGAGACCCACAGATGAAAATTCAGAGGAACTCATTGCTAAATTACATATCTTCCAGGTTAAGGAGAAAATACTATAAGCAACAACAATAACAAAAAATTTAAATACTATGGACTACAGTCAGAATTACCTAAGACTTAACAACTACAACAATGCAGAACATGGAACACAGCATTTCATAGAGCAAAAGAACTGGACTTTTAAGCAAGAATAATATATCCAGTAAAGATAAGAATAATTATGAAAGGTAAAAGGAAATTGATATTTAACAAACTAAATAAGTTTCAACTATTCCTGAGGAAACACCTAGATCTTAGCAGAAAATATGATTTATAAGAAACATACAAAAGTAATGAAAGACTAATTATAAGCAACACAAAAAGTCAAAGTGTTTGATTTCTGTAAGGGAATGTCATGTATGATCCTTGGGAATGGTATCATTCCTGGGAATTTTGAAGGGACATTTATAGATGGAAGGCTTAAGATTGAGTTGAATCTAAAGGAATGAACTAAAATGGTAGTGAAATAGACCAGAGTGACTATCTTTTATGAAGGAGGAATGAATGGAGGAACTATCAGAGAGAGGGGATAGAGGGTTGGTAGTACTAGAACCCTACTCCTATCAGACCTGGTATAAAGAAAGAACAACATACCCTTCTGGAAGGGAAAAATCTTCCTAATGTACAGAGAAACAGGAAGAAATGGGGATGGTCTACGGGAAGGATTGGGAGTCCCCATTGGGGGAATGAAAGAGTAAGAAAAGGAATGGTGGATTAAGAGAAAGGAAGGCAAGAGGATAAGAAAAGGGATGTAAGGGATGGATACCCAGAGGGTACTATGTGTCAAGAGATAGAGCAGTACAGTGAGGGGATAAGGAAGGGACATTTGGTCAAGAAAAGGGACAGAATTTTTAGAATTGTACTCATATAAAGAAGCAGGAAAGCACAATTGTGGGGATAAGAAAGGGATTTTTGGAAAGGTAGATAAGATACAATTAAAAGATAAGGGGTGAGAGAAAAGGGATTGACCTTTGGAAAGTTGAATCAATTTATAAGTAGGAGGGCAAGGGGAGAGGATAAAGGTAGATTTTGGGGGAAGGGTTATGAATTGGAGAGGTACTGGTCAAAGGAAATTGGACATTTGAGAAGAAATATGGCAGAAAGAGAGGAAGAGAGAGGGGGAAAAACAGTAAGGAGTGGAGTAGATAGAAATGCACAATTAATAACTAGAACATTGATTGTAATGGAATCAATTAACCTAGAGTAAGAAAATAGATAGGAAAAGGATCAATGTTTTGTTTATAAGACACACACTGAAATTTAGAGACAAACAGAGTGAAGGTGAGTGGCTAGAATAGAATGTACTATGCCTCAGAAGAATCAGAGTGGGCAGGGATAGTAGTTATGATCTCTGACAGAGTTGGGACTGAATTGGATATAATTTGAAGGGATGAATAGAGTAACTATATTATACAAAAAATACTATGGATAATGAAGCATTATCAGTATTAAACCTGTCTTTTACTAAGAGTTATAGCATCCATATTTTTAGAGGAAAAACTAAATGATATACAGAAAGAAATAGATAACAAAGTAATAATGGGGTAGAGGGATTTAACTTTTTCCTCTTAGAACTAGATAAATCTAACCAAACAAATAAATAAGAAAGAAGTTAAGGAAAGGAATAGAACCTTAGATAAGTTAATAATGATAGCTCTCTGGAGAGCCCTCAAACTCCTTTATGAAGTTAGTAGTAGATCTAAGCCTGAGCATACCCATAATCCAAACATAGTTTCTGGTAGAAAAGTATAAATAATCTATAAAAGTCTTACTTTAACAATAATCATACTATGGAGATAATTCTGCATTCTTGAGGGACTGGAGCATTGGAACAAAAGTTCTACTAGGTATGACTAAATTGGAAAGATTTGGTTTTGGAAAGAGTATGGTCTTGGCAAGAGATTGTGTCTGCTACCCAAGGACCAATCTAGTTAAAAATGGCCCTAGTAATGTATGATAACTGAGAAAAAGAGAGGTTTAAATCAATCAGATTAAATGCTGATAGGGACATGGAAAAACAGGCCTAATATTACATTGATAGGGTAGCTATTAGTTGATTTTTAGAAAACAAGATGGAAATACACACTAAAAACTAAGAAGCTACTCATGATCATTGATCTTGGGATCTTATTACTAGGATTTGTCCCTAAAGGCATCATTGAGAGAGAGCAAAAGAGTTGTATATGCATGAAAATATTCATAGAAGCTTTGTTTCTAATGACAAGCTAATTGGAAATAATATAAATGCAATGACTGGGAAAAAAGAAACAAATAAGCATGAAAGGATTGGAATGAATCTCAAATTCAGCATTCATGATAGCAACTGGCAAAAGGGCAATACCATGTCCAGAATGTTCTTTCAATGTGTCTTTCTTCAAAAGTCAATATGATTAACTAGCAAAAGAAAAACTTCATTCATAACCAAAAAAAAAAATCTAAACCTACCTCTTTCTTCCAAAAATCTCAATAGCATACAATATACCCAGGGCTCCTATAGTCATCATAGTCAAGAAGAATTAAAGAGGAAAAAAATCTAGATTTCCATAATTTAGCTGTTAAATGAAATAACAAAAGAGATTCATCTGAGAGTTGGAATTATGCCAAGAGAGGTGTTCGCATACAATGTCTCATCTTTCTGTCTCTATGGCTCAGTGTTCTAACTCAGAAGTAACTAATTACTTCACTGATTCCTACTCTTCCAAGTATCTGGGGATTTAAAGAAAATGGAACAAAAAGACCACCTATTTGGGGACTCCATACTTTATCCCTAAATGAATTCCTGAGCTCAACAAATCAATGAAAAAATATATAAATATATATTGCAGAAATATTTTTAACAAGCATAAAGGTGAAGGTGGGAGAAATCTCATAAGGTTTGAAAGTGCTCTCCAAAATGTTAGTCTAATTCAAGCAATAACCCAATTTGACAATCACTAAAGAATTACAATACACAAATCACAAAGCAATAAACGGCATTTAATATGCCTGGGCTACGCTTGGATAGTTTGCTGAGCCCTTGAGCACTGGACACAGCCCTCCCTATAACCTAGAGATACATCTCAAATGCACTCATAAATCAATCTCAGACCCCTGGACTGGGAAGAAATGTTTTCTGTGGGAAATAGCAATAGTAAGTGACCTGGATTGTAATCTTGGATATGGCTCTAACTATACTTTTCAGTAACTGTTCTAACCTCTGGTCTTCTGTTTTATCATCTATAAAATAAGTAATACTATCTTCTCTTACTACCATAAATTGATTGCAAGGATCTAATGAGAAGAAAATGCTCAATTTCCTTGAAAAATTAGGAGTGACAAATCTAAACATTGTTATTGGGATCGTTGATTTTTTTTCATTTTTTATTGTCATGTAAAACACACTTCCATGTTGGTCATTGTTGTTAAGAGCAATGTCACATATAACCAAAGTCCCATGATAAAACCAAAAATACACTGATGTGAAAGATGACTCTAACAATTCTTTCTCTGGAGATGGATAGCATTCCCTGTCATGTCTTTCAGTGTTGTCCCAAATTGTTGCATTGCTGAGAGTAGTCAAATTTTCACAGATAATCATCATCCAGTATTGTTGTTATCGTTCTTCCAGTTCTACTTATTTCACTCTGCATCAGTTTCTTTTTTTCCTTTTTATAAATAAGCCATACCTTCTGTCTTAGAATCAATAAATTCCAGGTATTGGTTCCAAGGCAGAAGAGTGGTAAGGGCTAGGCAATGGGGGTTTAAGTAACTTGCCCTGGGTCACATAGCTAGGAAGTGTCTGAGATCAAATTTGAATCAAGGACCTCCCATCTTTGGGCCTGGCTCTCAATCCACTGAGCCACTCAACTACCCCCTCTGCATCAGTTTCTGAAGATCTTTTCTACTTTTTCTGAAATCATCTTACTTATCATTTTTATAGGGCCATTCTGCAATTGACGGATATTCCTTCAATTTCCAATTCTTTGCCACCAGAAAACGAACAGATCTAAATTATTTTTGTACTAGTAGGTCCTTTCCCTTTTTTAAAAATTGTTTCTTTGGCATACATACCCAGTGGTGCCATTACTAGATCAAAGGGGATGCACAGTTTTATAGCCCTTTGGGAACAGTTCCAAATCCCCCTCCAGAATAGTTGGATCGATTCACAACTCCACAACAATGCATTAGTGGCACAATTTTGCCACATCCCCTCCAAAACTTACCACTTTCCTTTACTACCATATTGATCAACCTGATAGGTGTGAGGTAGTACCTCAGTGTTGTTTTAATTTGCATTTCTCTAATCAAGAGATTTAGAACATTTTATATGATTATAGATAGCTTTGATTTCGTTATCTGAAAATTGCTTGTTCTTATCCTTTGACCATTTGTCAAATAGGGAATGGATTGTATTCTTATAAATTTGACTTAGTTCTTTATAAATTTGAGAAATTGGACCATTTTCATAGACATTTGTTACAAAAAGTTCTTCCCAATTTGTTGTTTCCTTTCTAATCTTGATTAGATTAGTTTTGTTTGTATAAAAGCTTTTAAATTTAATATAATAAAATTATTCCTCTCATTTGACAGATCAGGAATCCAAAGTCTAGAGAGATGAGGTGATTTGTCCAAGGCCATATCATAGTTAAATAATAGAGTCAGGATTTAAACCCAAGTCTTTTAGTTTTAAATTCAGTGCTCATTATATATGATTTTTAAAATGGAGGTGTCAAACACGCAGCCTGTAGACTACAAGTAGTCCACTAGCCACATGCAGTTTACATCACTCTCAAATATGGCCCAAATCAGGATAAAACATAGCTCCTATCTGATTTTAATGAGTTGCCATATCAATTAAAATTGAAATATATAGAGATGTGGTTTTCTAAGACAATATGTGGTAATATGGTTTAGTGGCCTTGATTTCTATTTGAATTTGAAACAACTGCTTTAGCACACATATAACACCTCCAAAGACCCATATATGTGTCTATCTTTTCTTTAATGTGAATTAACTTCACATATCACCCTCTTTGGGCAACCTGGTTTACTGGTCTGCATCAAAATTTTAATCACATAAATCAGACATATTCCCTTCATCCTTTTATGAAGTAATTCAGTAGCTGGGATTACAGGGTAATGATCATAGCTTTCATTGTTGTGCTCTAACCTGGTTTGTGCTGTGTTTTGTATACAGTTTTATGTGCACAAGGACAGAGGTAAGATAGAAAATATTCCCAAGAAAATTAGAAATTATCAATAGTAAAACAGAGGCTATAGAAATAGAGGAATGTTCCAGGGAAAGAAAGCCACAACATCTGAGGGAAGTTCTAGACTGAGAATAGAAAAGAGGAAGGGAACTGGCTAAGTCCAGAGAGTCAGAAGCAAAGTCAGATAGCTGTGAGCTTCTTCATCTATCCCCCCTCTTCTATGACTCACAAACTTTATATATTATTTGTAGAAATATCTACACTCATATGTTTTTCCTTTGCTATAATTTCAAAAGAGAAGGACCTTCTTTTCAAAATTAATTCATCTACTTGGGATTTTTATTTTATCTCCTATCTCTTGCCAAAGCTGGTCAACTAGACATTCCACCCTTTCTCACTTATTTATGAGACTGTCTTTATTCCTTAGTTCCTTTCCAACTGTTTGTAAACATGCTCAAGTGTCATGATCCTTAAGAATCTTTCCCACAGAAATCATCAGCATTTCTAGATATCACCAACAAAGCCCTGCAAGAAGAAATAGTAAGAGATACCCCATTTAAAATAACCATAGACAGAATAAAACACCTGGGTTTAATACCTGCCAAAACAAACCCAGAAACCACATGAACATAATTATGAGATGTTTTTATATAAATAAAGTCAAATTTCCATAATTGGAGAAATGCTAATTGTTCATGGGTGGGCAGAGTCAATGAGATTAAAATTAAAATGCTATATAAACTATTCTACTTACTGAATGCCATCCCAATTAAATGACCAAAAAAATGATTCAACTAGAAAAAATAATTTTAAAGTTCATTTGAAAGAACATAGGGTCAAGAATTTCAAAGAAATTAATGAAAAAAAGTTTAAAGGAAGATCCAAACTTTTGGTATAAGAATTCACTATTTAGTAAAAATTGTTGGGAAAACTGGAAAGCAGTCTGGCTGAAACTAGGTATAGACCAATATCTTATACCATCTTATACCAAGATAAGATTTAAATGGATACATTACCTAAACATAAAGGGAGATATAAACAGATTAAGAGAATAGGAAACATTATCTTTTGAATTTATGGATAGAAGAAAAATTTGTGAACAAGAGATAAAAAGCATTGTGAGATCTAAAATGGATAATTTTGATTACATTAAATTAAAAAGGTTTTGTACAAATAAAAGTAATGTAGCTAAGATTAAAAGGAAGGCAGAAATTTTGGGGGGAGATTCTGTATACAATTTCTCAGACAGATTTCTTATATCTAAAATATATAGAGGATTTTGTTTATTTATAAGAATGTGAGCTATCTCCAACTGATAAATGGTCAAGAATAGGAACAGTTTTTGGATTAAGAAATAAAAACTATATATAGATATCTGGAAAATGCTCTAAATGATTATTGGCTAGAGAAATACAAATCCAAACAACACTGAGATATTACCTCACACCTATCAGTTTGGCTAAAATGATAAAAAGACAAAATGACAAATGTTGGATGGGATGTGGGGAAAATGGGAAAACTAATGCACTGTTGGTGGAACTGTTGACTGATCCAATCATTTTGGAGAGCAATCTGGAATTATGCCCAAAGAGTTATAAAATTGTATATACTCCTTGATTCATTAATACCACTATTAGGTCTATTTCCTTGGGTGATGAGGGGAAAAGGAAAAAAAACCCTATATGTTCTAAAATATGTATAGCAACTCTTTTTTTTATGGTGGAAAAGAAGTGGAAAGTGAAGGGTGGTCCATCACCTAGGGAATGGTTAAACAAAATTTGGCATTTGGTTGTAATGAAATACTACTAAGCAGTAAGAAATGATAATCAGATTAATTTTTAAAATTCTGGAAGATCTACATAAAATTATACAGAGCAAAATATATACAGCATCAGCAATAATGTTTGAAGAACAATGTCTGCCTCCAGAGAAAAAAATTGATAAAAATAGAAATGAGCAAGACATAGTTTGATATATGCATACCTACATACATACATATATATGTGTGTGCACATACATACATATATATATATATATATATATGGAGAGAGACAGAATATTTCCTTCACCCTGTCACTCCATCAATCTTTTCTCTTATATCTCTTTTCCTATTCAAAGACAAATTGCCAGAATGTATCATCTCTACTCACTCTCTCTACTTTCTCAGTACTATTCCTCAACCTCTTAAAAACTGACTCCATTGCAATTGCTTTCTCAAAAAGTCACCAATGACCTCTTAATCGCTAAATCTGTGGTCTCTTCTAAATTCTCATCCTTATTGACTTTTCAATGGCATTTATTACTGTTGACATCCCTTTCATTCTGGATACTTTGTTCTTCCCTGACATCCATGATTGTTTCTTCTAGATTCTCCTACATATCTGAACCATGCTTTTCAATCTCTTTTGCTAGTTCATTATTCTTCTTCCATTCTCTAAGAGTGGACACACTCCAAATTTTGTCCTTGAATTTTCCCTCTTCTCTTTCTACATTTTCTCTCTCAGTGATTTTATCAGAGATAGCTATATTATATAATGAAGAGTTGCTTGGTCAAAAGTCAGAAAGACCTGAATAAATTTCTGCAACACATTTACTATTTATGTCTCCTTGCACAAATCACTTTGCCTGCAAACCTCAGTTTCCTCAATTGCAAAATGGATTATTATGGGGTTCAAATGAGAAAATATATCTAAATAATTATGTGCATTTTTAAGGTATTATGTAAATATTAGCTATTATTATCTGACTATTTGGTTCATTTAGATGACTCTCAAATTCTCTCTGTGCCCATTTCTTAAGTTGTAAAATGAGGGTCTTAAAACTTAGAACCCATCTCATGGAAGTTCCTTGAATCACCTTCCAATGTTATTTTTAGGGAATAATCTTGGGTTAAAATGCTTTTTTAACACAAATGATCATTATTCAGTCACTACTAAAGTCGTACTCTTATGACTTGTCATGGCCTGAAAATTACCCTGGATTATTGAAGGCTTCCTGAGGACAATCTAAGTTCCTGGCAGATCCTGCCAAGTTGAGAATCTGTAACAAACATTTATTAAACACCTACTATGTGCCAGGCACTGGAGATACAATTAATAGAAAGAAAGTTCCTGCCTTTAAGAAGCTTATGGTAGAATAGGGCTGTGACAGACAATCAAAAAGGAGGCAGGAAAGCAGGGAGCAATAGCATAGGTACCTAGTGTGGGACATCTTGTTACATGTTGTTGAAAAGCCTAGGCAGGGCAGCAGATGGAGGGTGGAGTGAAGATTTCAGAATACAGGCTGGGGAACCAATTGTTATATATGTGTTGTCCTAGTACCCAGTATTAGTGAGTTCTGAGAAGCTCATCACTTTCTTAGGAACTAGGACTTTCCAGAAGTAGAACTACTTGCGTGGGGGAAAGTAATTTCCTCTTCATTGAAGTGCTCAAGCAAAGGCAAGATGACCATCTTTCAAGAATTTTGTAGAAATAATTATTTTTGTGGTACAGGTCAGATTACATGGATAAGGTCCCATCTAGCTCTGAACTGTGTGATTCTATAATGTACTCAGTCACAAGGGTGCTGGAAACTTTTAATGAAAGATACCACCAAAATTGTGAATCGCCGAAGTATTTATTTAGCCATAATCTTTTCTATGAACAAAATAACATCAAAGAAAGCATTGCATTTGAAATCAGAAGGGCCCATCTTTGAATATCCGGCTTTTCCTTTTACCTCTTCAGGGTTTACAGTTAGCTCTTTATCGTCTCTGGATTTCAGTTTCCTTAACTATAAATTGATGGGTTCACTGAAATGATCTATAAGGTACCTTCCAGAACGAAATCTTTCTGTCATATTATGATCACCACCTGCATGATTGACAAGTCCATCTGGCTCCTCAAGCTCAGCTTGCATCTTCTCCCCTAAATCTATCCTAGCATTCTTATTTCTGTTGATGCCAAAAACCTTGGAGTCATATGTAATGACTTTTTTTCAACTCATTTACCCTCTGCATCTTATCAATTGCCAAGTCCCATTAATTTTAGCTCCTCAACATTAGATACATTTCTCTCTTTTTCCCAATTTATACCACCATCACACTAGCCCAACAATCATCCTAATTAGACGGTATGCTTCCAGGCTCTCTTGTTTCCAATTTATCCTTTCCTCAGTTGCCAAAATAATGTTAATGGACAGATTTGGCCACTCAAAAATCTTAGTGGCCCCCTGTTACAAAAAAAAAAAAAACAAAAAAAAACACCTCTTTAAAATGCTCACATTTAAGTCCTCCACACTGATTCTAGACTGCCTTTCCAGTCTAATTTCACTTTTTTTTCCCTTTGCAGACATTGTACATTTTAGTCAAACTAGATTACCAAGCTTTTGGATGTATCTGGAACTTATATGTTACTTGTAACTTCATGCATTTACCCATATCATTCCTTCTACCTGGAATGGACTCCTTCCTAATCCTATTCAGAATCTTGCTCTTCCTCTGGGACTCACCTCAGGCAACACCTCCTATATAAAGCATTCTCTCCTTTCTTCTTTCTTCTCTCTTACCTCAAAGTTTCCTAGAATGCTTTGTGTGGATCTCTCCTATGTAGTCCTCACTCTGTAGCTTGCATTATATTCCTAGAAGCATTGGTTTGGAGCTGAAAGTGATCTTAGCAGACCATCTTGTCCAACACTTTCATTTTATAGATAAGCAAATAGAAAACCACAGATAGATGAGAAGTGAGGATAGATACCAGAGACAATTGTGGCTCAGAGGTTAAGAACACTGGACCAAAATTGGGAAGACTTGAGTTCAAATTTAGCCTCAGACACTTTCTAGCTTTGTGACCCTGGACTTCTAATTTCCTAGGGGTGGGGGGGATCCACTGGAGAAGAAAATGGCAAACCATTCCAGTATCTTTGCCAAAAAAAACCTATGGATAGCCATAACCAGTGGGATCACAAAGAGTTAGACAGGACTGAACCCACTGAACAACAATGTTAAATGACTTTCCTAACTGGTAGAATTTGAATTAGAAACCAAGTTCTTTGGCTCTAAGTTGAATATATTTTCTACTAAACCATTCTCATTTGTGTGTGCATTGTATTCCTCACTTCATAAGGGCAGGGCCTATGCCTTATACCATTATCTACCTATCTATCTATCTATCTATCTATCTATCTATCTATCTATTCATCTATCTATTCATCTATATCTGTGTGCATGTATGCATACACACTTACATATACATATAATAATTACTGCCTCACATATAGTAGATGCTTATCATACATTTGGATTAAGTTATCTACTAAAACAAATAAGTGAGCTCACAAAGAAAAAAATCCCAACAACCAGCTAGTAGAAAATGTCACTGAGTTGATCAACAACATGCCCAGCTGTTTCTTGAGTGACACTTGCAATTCCTTTTGTCAATTCCTGCATTAGAAATAGATATGGCTTCCATCCAATGTCCTTACAACCTAGTAGCCTCTTCCATTTTGATGTACTAAATAAGGAAGAAACTTCCTTCAATTGCTGGTGTACTTTCATCTTTGATATCATAAAGGTGGTCCAGATAACACAGATATTTTAAGCAAACTATAGTGTTTCTGTTTTCTTTTCAGAAATCTCATACAATTTCCTGCCTCTCTGGGAGAAATACATCAGCCACCCTTCTCCCTAGATGCCTCCCTAGATTTCTTTCAACATATCACTCATTTTCTCCTTTCCTATTGATTTGTGTGGTACTACATCCTGAAATCCCAGACAAATTGGTCCTGTAAGGAACATCTGTGCCCACAATTAATTTACTTCACACGTCGAATGTTCCACATTACTGGACATTGGACACATGCTATGATCCTAATGTTAATCAACTCCTAATCTGGAAATTAAGTTTGGGACACCAAGAGCATCAATAATCCTGGGCTCTTCTTCAATTGTCTTGAGCAATTTTCAGGAGGGAGAGGAGTAGAAAGAGGGGGAAGACACAGGCAGAACAGTTTGCAAGAAAGCTTTGTGATCTGAACACTGGCCTCGCCCACACTCCAATGGCTTCCCAGGGGAAACAATCACTTGCTTTTCAAATAAATTAGGTGTCCTGGGGATTAAGGTGTAGTACAACCAACAGCCATGGGTGTGGTCAGAACATAAAATGATAGCTAGAGTTGGCTAGAAAATACAGTTACATCAGAGGCTGCATACACAGTTGCACCTGATGAGAGGAACAGAAGAATAATGGGAAAGGACAATGTCACTTAGACCCCTTCAGAGCAAATAAACAGTTGACAAAGGTACATAACTAAAATACTTTCACTGCTAGATCCCTGTAGTTCTAATTCAAAAAGGAATCAGTGAAACAATCTCAGGAATGAAGTAACAATGTTGATAATTTAAAGCACACTGTTGTTCTTTTTTTTTTAATTCAATCTGAAATTTGCTGTGGATCTGAAAAGAGGCAGATTATTATAGTCCAATTTCTCCAAATCAGTAAGACCTCATTATATATAACTGGCCTCAGAATGAACCATATTCTTTTAACCCAACCAAATTCCTCTATGCACCCTCTAGTAAGTTCCATGACTGGAGGAAAGGAGCTATATTCTTGGACATGAAAGTGTAGTGCCTAGTTATTGATGCTTAGAAGGTATTCCTAAAGTCTGATGTGTGTGAGAGTATGGGGATAGGAGGATGGGGAAAATCAGGTTCAAAGAAAAAGAGAACAGGAGAGATGGAATAGAGACTTTTTTGTCCAAATTGACATAGTTTCTTATGACTGTAACCTGATATCCCCTTCTCAACTTGCCTTTTTACTAAAAGTCCCCTATTTCCGTTGAGGGTGCCATCATTCTTTCAGTCACCCATGCTTATATTCCCAAATCATTCTTACCTTTCCCTAATACCCAATATCAAATCAGAGAATCAATGAATCAAAACAATTTGAAGACAGCCAAAAGACCATCTAGTGAAGGTGAGGACAGGGAAGTCTAACACTATCAAAGGAGCACCAGCTTTGGAGTCAGAGGATCTGGGTTCAAATACTGCTCTGCCATTTCCTGTCTAAACTACTTAACCTGTTTGGGCTTCAGTTTTCTCTCTAAGATGAAGTAACTATACTAGATCAACACTGAGGTCCCTTCCTGTTCTAAATCTGTAATAACCTAACCATGCACTTATCTGGTATTCATGTATTCATATCAAGACGTCTAGTGAGGGAAAGCCATAATGTATTGTGGCTGCCCATTCTACTTTTAGATAGTTCTAATTATTAGCAAGTTTTTCTTTCAATAAAAGCTAAGTTTGCCTTTCTATAATTTTATCCATCACTCCTATTCTCTGTGGTCAAGTAGAACAAGTCTAATACCCTTTTTCACATGACAGCTTTCCAAATATTTGAAGATAATTATCATATCCCTCCAATTCTTGTCTTCTCTAGGCTAAACATTCTCAGTTAGTACACTGGATTTATGCTAACTTCAAATGGAACCTAAAAACTACTCAACAACAATTTATTTATCTCTCCCAGTCTCTATCACATTCATTATAGCAATAGATTTCTGTTTTTCCATTCTCCTAAAACCACTAACTCCACACCCCAGCTCCGGATCTTTTTAATTAAACAGTAGTTTGCTTTCTATTTTACATTTGTAAAGGAAGTGGGAGAGGAATATACACAGGTACTCTGCCCATACTCACCAACTCAATTTTAAAGACAAAATTGTCACAAAAATGAGATTTCCATGTATAAAAAAGATGCAGCTATGAATTATGATCCCTTTATTCCTTGATTGAATCAAGAAAGGAACAAATGGGTCTGTCTGATTAAATGAGCTGTTCAGATTTTTGGAGGATTTTAAATAGTAAATAAATTAAGCAGTTTGAATTCCAGTTTGAAAGTTGAGATGTGGGAGAGTATATCCCCAGTATTTTGTTGGAGATGTTTTGAACCAACTGTTTTTACTAAATCATCTTAGTAAATTAATTCCCTTGATATAAAGCTAATTAAGTCTACTGAATGAATGGTAATGGGAAGGATACTATGAAGGGTGTGTAAATTCATCATTTGTATCATCTTTGATAAAATCAGAAATCTTTCCTGATCCATTCTCTAATCTTAGCAACTTTCTCCCTCCTCAAATTACCTTATTTGATTATTTATTTATATGTTACATACCCCATTTGGACATAAACTCAAAGGAAGTGGTTTTTGTTTTCCTTTTTTTCCCTCCTGCACCTAGAACAATGATATATACAATTGGGGAGAGAATCAAGAAATTCAATTTAATGCAAATTAACAATTTGTTGTCTTGGGCAGTTACTTCACTGAGAACTTTAGTATCTTGCCCAGGATGGCATTGCTAGAGATTTCAGTAGGGTAGGATTTATCCCAAAATCTCTGACTCCAAAGGCTGGCCCTCAATCAACCACATATATCTGCCTATCCAGCTTGAATACAACAGGTATTTTTAAAATAAATACTTATTGAATTTCATTGAAGTAGATATGATGGAAGTCAATCCATTGGATGGCTCCAAGTTAATATGCTGTTGAGTCAATATAAGTGTCAGAATTAGAATATAACTAGCCCAGCCATACCCTTGTCTGGTGTGATCCTTTACAAGTCTTTCTCCATTCTTAATAGCTGTCCTATCTCAGTGTTGTATCATACACAATCACACATTGGTAAGTAATTACTGGATCATTTCATAGGTCAATTTGTCCAATCTCCTTATTTAACAGATTGAGGAAACTAGGGGCCCTGAAATGACTTGCCCAAACTTACCAGGTAGGAAGTAGTCAAGGCACAATTTAAACCCAAGACCTCCAACTTCATAGGCAATACTCTTTGTTCTTCTCTTGGGTTCACTGTGATGATGGGAAAAAAAAAAAAGTATGTGGGGAAAGAAGCTCTCAGAAAGGTCAATTTTTCTAAGATGATATCAAATCATGGGTGGAGTTTGGTTGAAAAACAAACAAAAACCCCAACATGAATGTAATTGTTATATCAGTGAACCACACAACCTCTACTTGTAAATATTTTTCATGGGAATTGCAGACTTCCAGACTTCCTCATAGTGGCCTGAAATGCCCTGACCATATCTATTATACCCTTCCCCCACCCCCAGGCTAGGAGCCCCCTCTTTGATAGAATGACTATTCTATCAAAAACAAGAAATACTTAGGGGAAAAAAATAAAAATCAAACCATATGTACTCTGACTAAACGACCAGCTATTTATTTTATAGAGACACTTGAGTGGGACACAAATGAGCAACCCCATTAGTGGAAGCCTTCATTTCATCTCTCTTCTCCTGCCTTCCCACTATACTTCCATTACTCTAGGGGTTTTTATTATTTTAAGAGTTTAATATGCGTCCATTGAAACTGAGATGGCTGGTAACTCACTCTACCTAATGCTTTTATCATCTCAGCCACAAAGTGATATGACGATTGAAAGCCAGGCATGCTTCAATTTCTTAACATTGTTTTTTTCCAAAAAAATTTGGTGAATATTATGCAAGAAAAAAGGTATGTGGCTTAAAGCTATGGCATTAACTTTTCGTAGATAAGCAAGAGTTCAGGGAATGGGTATTTGGTATTTGACCATTTTTCTCCATAAATATCAACTCAATAACATGGAATATGATTTTAAGGATAAAGTAACCCAGATTTTGTTCTAAATATGATTTTGTACACACACACAGGCAGAGAAAACCAGTGATTTTTAGCCCTGTTCATGTCAAAACTCTGACTTTAACCATAGGCCATTATTGTGAATTAAATTCATTCATAATTATTTCCTGTGTTTAGTATAGAATTGAAAAAGATGGAGAAATGCAAAATAAATATAAGACAAGAACCTTTTCCGCGAACCTATGGAAATTTGTGCCCGGGGGGGGGGGCTGCTCTCCTCCCCCCTCTTTACTAAGTCAAAGGATATTTTTTTCATCACCCACCCCTCTGCCCAGTAGACCAATGGGAGTGCTTCCTCCTTCCCCAGTCTAGGATAAGAGGGTAGCTTATGTGTGTGAGGGTCACAGTTTGGGCAATTGGTGTCTAAAAGGTTCACCATCACTGTGGCACTTACAGACGAGTCAAATAAACATGGTTCATCTAGGAAGTAGTTAAGAAGCAATATCCATGGGTCCTTAATACAATTTATGAAGAAATTAATTTAAAAAATAAATGTATGAACATAAGGTAGGATATGATTAAAAATCAAACAAGTGATACAAATAAGAGTTAATCAAGTTCATAGTATAAGTTTACCTAATGAGACAGTGTGGCAGAGAGGTAGAATATTCAACATGGAACCAAACTACCTGGTTTTGAATCTAGACTTTGACATTACTATGTGGCTATGAGCATGTTTTTTATTTTCTTAGAATTCTGGTCTCATATGTAAAATAAGGACCTAGAACAGCAGATTCGTGGGGTTATTATAAGGCTCAAATAAGATAATAAATGTAAAACTGAAAGTCCTAAAGAAAAGGCAGGTATTGTTGTGAGGAAGGTAGGAAGTGGCATTAATATAGGCTGGTATAGGAAAAGAAATATGGATGACATGGAATGTGAGTTGGTCCTATTTATATTTAAAAAAATAAGGAAATAGAGAGAGAATTCCAAATTAGAGGAACATCATAAACAAAGGTTTATAGCTGACTGGATGAAAAGTGGCTCTTTTTTTTTTAATATTTTATTTGATCATTTCCAAGCATTATTCATTAAAGACATAGATCATTTTCTTTTCCTCCCCCCCCCCACCCCCTATAGCCGATGCGTAAATCCACTGGGCATTACATGTTTTCTTGATTTGAACCCATTGCTATGTTGATAATATTTGCATTAGAGTGTTCATTTAGAGTCTCTCCTCTGTCATGTCCCCTCAACCGCTGTATTCAGGCAGTTGCTTTTCCTCGGTGTTTCTACTCCCACAGTTTATCCTCTGCTTATGAATGGTGTTTTTTTCTCCTAGATCCCTGCAAATTGTTCAGGGACATTACACCGCCACTAATGGAGAAGTCCATTACGTTCGATTATACCACAGTGTATTAGTCTCTGTGTACAATGTTCTCCTGGTTCTGCTCCTCTCACTCTGCATCACTTCCTGGAGGTTGTTCCAGTCTCCATGGAACTCCTCCACTTTATTATTCCTTTTAGCACAATAGTATTCCATCACCAACATATATCACAATTTGCTCAGCCATTCCCCAATTGATGGGCATCCCCTCGTTTTCCAATTTTTGGCCACCACAAAGAGCGCAGCTATGAATATTTTTGTACAAGTCTTTTTGTCCATTATCTCTTTGGGGTACAGACCCAGCAGTGCTATGGCTGGATCAAAGGGTAGATATAAGTGGCTCTTTTCTAATGATATGGCATCCCTGGCATTCCCTTCTAGCCCTGATTGAACTCATTTGCCCCAATTTACTGGTTCTGGTGGGGGAGCTAGAATACTCCCTGTTACCCACTAGCATACTATTTCCTCTTTCTCCTTCTACCTCTATAATTCAGAAACCTCTTTTTCATTGAGGTTCTTTCAATCCAAATCTATCCAATTATAATTCTGGTAGCTATTATCTTCTTACCTCCAAGACACTCCCTTTCCTTCCTCAATGAGTACATTACCTGGCTCAAAGTCTCTGTCACCCTCTCTACTCCAGCTCAAATATTAGGGGATTTCAACATATATACTGAGCCTCCCTCAAACACCTTAAACTCATGGTTTCTCTACTTCACATGACTTAATCTTCTACCTCACTTCAGTCATACACAAACATTGCCATAGATTAGATCCTGCTATTTATTAACAAAAATATCACTTCCATTCTCATTAATAGAGAAGCTTTGTTTTCTGATTGAAATCTGGTATAATTCCACCCCTCCTTATAATCCCAAATTCTGGTCTTTGTTCTCACCATGACCTTCAACCCCTTGCCCACTCTTTATTTTTCCTTCACTCTTTTACTAGAATAATTCTCCTCTCTTCCTCATATTGACTAATTGTGAATTCATTCAACTCTACACTGTCTTTTTAAACTCTTTCTCTCCTTAATGTATTTCCAGTCTTGCCCTGCCAAGCCTCAGCCTTGGATTACCCTGATCATCAGATGTCCTTGCTTCTACACATATGCTTCTGAATAAAGTTGGAGAAAACCAGAGGACTTGTGCTGTTTGGTCCACTTTATGTTACAGTACAAATTTATGTTACATAATCTCAATTGGGCTTTCATTATGGCAAGGTAATCCCTTTACACCTTCCTAACAATTCACTATCTCACTCATCACAGCAGCTGTTGCAATCTTTTTCAATCCTCTTCAAACTTCCCATGACTCCACTCCCCCCACACTCTCAGCTGAGAATATTGCCTCATATGGTACAGGAAAAAAAAAACAACAAGTTTGAGACTATTTGCCTAGATTTTCCCCTTTTTTCTATTCATCATTTCACATTATCCAGATGCTTTCTCCAATTATCTCTTCCTTTACTCCTGACTCCCATAATGAGGTGGCTCTTATGACCCCATTTCATCTTATCTTCTCCAATAGATTGACCCTTCTATCATCTCCATTCTTTCATTTATCTTCAATCTCACACTGTCTCCTGGCTGTTGCCCTGATGCCTCCAAACATATTCATGTCTCCCTTCATCCTCAAAAAACTCACTTGATCTTTCCATTCCTGCTAGCTACTGTCCCATTTCTCTCTTCCATTTTGTGAGAGGCCATTTACAATTTGTGCTTCCACTTTCTTTCCCATCACGCTCTTCTTAACTCTCTTAAGTATGATTTTCAACTGCATTATTCAATTGCAACTACTCTTTAAAATTATTAAGAATCTTTTATTTGTCAAAGGTAATGGCTTTTTTCCTCATTCCTCATCCTCCTTGATCTCTCTATAGCCCTTGATACTGTCTATCACTCTCTTCTCTCTAGATTTTCATGATATTATTCTCTCCTGGTTTTCCTCCTAACTCTCAGACCATTCCTTCTCAATTTCCCTTACTGGATCTTTTTTTTTTTTTAGATTATACTAGCTCATTGTGAGTGTCTCATAGGCTCTGTCTTGGGCCTCTGTTTCACTCTATTCAATTTCATTTAAGAAATTTCATCAGTTCCCATGGAATCAATTATGTATATTGATGATACTCATGTCTTCTTATCTAGCCCCAATCTCTCAGCTGACCTTCAACTTAAATGCTCAACTACCAACTAGACATCTCAAACAGGATATTCCATAGACATATTAAATTTGACATATGTAAAACTGAAACCTTTTCCCAAAAATCTTTTTCTTTTCCCAATTTTACTATTACTTTGGAGTTCCACTATACTACCAGACTCCTTGGCCTCACAACCTAGCTTTCATGCATTCCTCCTCATCTCTCTTGCTTGCATCTCACCCTGACATCCAATCTGTTGACAAGGTCCATTTATTTTGTAACATCTCTTCCATTCCCCTCCTCTCATCTGATACTGCCACTAACTTGATGTGATCTCTGATCACTTTGAGCCTAGACTACTACAATAGCCTAGTGATTAGTCTCTCTAGCACCAGCAAGCATTCTAGGTATCCCCTCCAAAAGCCAAATCAATCAAAAACTTATCAAAATTTATCAAAAATTTATCAAAGGTCTACTATGTGCCAGGTACTGTACCAGATAGTCAAAATACTACTGAAGAGTATATTTCTACTCAAATCTTCTGTAAATCAAAAACATTGAACCTAATGTTATGATACATACATATGGGAAAATAAATGTGTCATATATATGTATATTAGGTATATTTGTACATACATATGCATTCTGCGCGGAGCTTCTTTTCTAGAATAGATCAGTTGATACTTGTAAGAACATAAGGTCAAGAATATCAAGAGAACTAATGGGAGAAAATCGTGAAAGAAAATGGCTTAGCAAAATCAAGATATCAGACTTCTTCTTCTTACAGAATGGTAATCATCAAAATAATCTGATTCTGGCTAAGAAATAGAGTGGTATATCAGTGGAATAGATTAGATGTAGAATATATAGTAGAAAAATAGTAATGTAGTGTTTTGCAAACCTAAAGATTCAAAATTTTGTAACAAGAAATTATTATTTAAGAAAAATTGATGGGAAAACTGGAAAGCAGTTAAGCAGAAACCAGGGAAAGACCAACACCTCACAGTATATACCAAAATAAGATTAAAATTTAGATATTGAAAGACACATGATAAACAAATGAGGGAAATATGGAATATTTTATCTGTTGGATTTGTGAATAAGGGAAGAATTGTTGACTAAATGAGAGAACAATATGGGATATAAAATGAATAATTTTGATTATATCAAATTTAAAAAATGTTGCACAAACAAAACCAATTCAGTCAAGAATAGAAGGAAAACAGAAAACTGGAGAAAGGAATTTTATAGTAAATTTCTCTGAATAGGTTATCACTTCTTATATATATAGAAAAAATAAGTCAAATTTCTAACAATACAAGTCATTTTCCGACTGATAAATAGTCAAAGAATATGAATAGGCAGTTTTCAGTAGAAGAAATGAAAACTATCTATAGTCATATTAAAAAATGTTGTTATACTAAATGAGAAGATACCAATTAAAATGTGTCCATGGTACCACTTCATCTAATAGTTTGGATATTAAGACAAAAAAGAAAGTGACAAATGTTGGAAGGGATATGGAAAAACTCCATCAACCATTATCAAAACTAGCAAACTGATGGTTAGAGTTTTAAACTGATCCAACCCTTCTGGAGAACAATATAAAACTATGCCCAAAGGCCTGTAAAACTGCATACCCTTTGACCAACAATACCATTACTAAATCTCTATCACAAAGAGAACAAAGAAAAAAGGGCCTGCATGTAAAAAAAAAATATTTGTAGAAGCTCTTTTTGTGGTGGCAAATAATTGGAAATCAAGAGGTTGCCCATCAATTGAGAAATTACTGAAAAAGTTGTTATATATAATTGTGATGGAATATTATTGTGCTGTAAAAAATGATGATCAGGATGGTTTCAGAAAAACTTTGGAAGATATATGAGCTGATATAAATGAAGTAAGCAGAATCAGAAGAACATTATAAACAATAATAGCAAAATTGTACAGTCAACTGTGAATAAGCTATTCTTGGCAATACAAAGATCTAAGACAATTCTGAAGGATTTCCAAAGTAACTGATGGAGACTGAATACAGATTAAAGTATGCTTCAAAAAAATTATTCTTTTTTGGGGGGTCTGCATTTTCTTTTTCAACAGGGCTATTATGGAAATGTTTTGTACGATTGCATAAGTATAATCTATATTCAATTTCTTATCCCATTCAAGGATAGGGGAGGAGAGGAAGGAAGGAGAGAATTTGGAACTAAAAAAAAATCTTACCTTCTATCTTAAAATCAATACTAGGTATCAGTTCCAAGACATGCTAGGCAATTGGGTTTAGTGATTTACCCAGGTTCACACAGGTAGGAATTTTCTGAGATCAAATTTGAAACCTGGACTTTCCATCTCCAGGCTGCAGTTCTATCTATCTATATCTAACACTGAGTCACCTACCTGTCCCTCACAGTTTTTAAAAACAAATCAAAAATATTTTTGTTTACATGTAATTAAGAAAAAGATTAGTGAAAATTAAATGTACGAAAAAACAACAATAAAGTAGATGCGAGCCTTTTCTGTAATTTATAGCGTTAGAGGTCACACAGCCAATATTATGTCATCAATCAGCTTTGAACCCAAGTATTCCCAATTTTTCCTAATTCTATCCTGAGAAATAAAAGGTGTCAGACTATCTTTCAATAACTGATGACAGTTATTTTAGCATTTTAAGGTTTACAAATTATATTACCTCAAATTATATTACCTAATTTTTCCTTGAGATAGACAATAATTAATTATTATTAATTAAATATGTAATTTACATATTATATAATAAAATATGATTAAATAAAATACTTATTGTTAATACATAATATATAAATTACATATCAGGAAACTGAGGCTATGAGATGTTGATAGAATTGTTCACTTAACCAATTTCTGAAATGTAATTCACACACAGCAAGTCTAGTACTCAATCCACTGGGCCTGGCTGCCTGGCAGTACTGAAAAACTGTCCCTTAATATCTCCAAGTCTCAGATTGTGAACTATAAAAGAAGGATCCCAGCAGCCCTTGTTCTGTTCACAGGATCTTGCCTGATGGTTTTGTTTAACTGTTTTTCAGTTCAATTCAATGGTACATTTTCCCAAGCATATGCCAAATGCAAGGCACTAAGCTAAGTTCTGGGTATACAAAGACCAAAGGCTAAAAATGAATCCTGACTTTAAGGAACTTAATGGAAGAATGTAGCATATACACAGCTCCTTAAAGACTATATATATATATATATATATATATATATATATATATATATATATATATATATATAAATACAAAAAGAAAATACAAACCAATCAAATAAATCTTTACTAAACCCAGCTTTGTGTTGGACCATGTAATAGGTGCTGGGGATAATAACACCAAAATGAAATAGTTTCTGCCTTTAAGAACTTTACATTCTATTGGGAGAAAGAACATGTAGAAAGCAATTCCAGGAAGTGAAGAGTACTGATAGTGTGGATAAATCTGGAAAAGCCACATGTGGAGGAGGCACCTGAGATTTACTTTGAAAGAAGCTGGAGTGAGGAAGGGGCATATTCCAGACATGGGTGATGAGTTTTGCAAAGTCACAGAGGTGGGAGATGGGACATCATGCACAACACATGGCATTCTAAAAAGCTTGCTAATGTTGACTTGTTCATTTTCTTCTTCCTAAGAGGGAGGGTGGAGTGAAAGATAGGGTACTGGCTTTGGTGCCAGAAAGGCTTAGGTTTAAATTCTTTCTTAGATACTTGTTAGCCTTATGATTCTGAACAAGTTACTTAACCTCTCTGGGCCTCAGTTTCCTTATCTGCAAAATGAAATAGTTAATTTGATAGCCTCCAAGGTTCCTTCTAGCTCCAAACTCATGATCCTATGACTCTAACACATGAATGGAGGCCCTCTTTTTTTCCCAATGGCCTTAAACATATTATCATTATTTTCTTTGATGTAAGGAAATGGCAAACTATTCCAATATTTTTGCTAAGAAAACTCCACAGAGAGTATGGTCCACAGAGTCACAAGGAGTCAGATATGATTGAACAGCAACAAAAAGAATAAATGCAATTATATATATATATATGTATATATATAATTTAATTTAAATAATTAATTTTAAAAAATAATTTAAAAGCATCATATATATGATGCTTTTAAAACTATACAGTTTCTAGTTGGGGTTTTAGAAATTATTGCATTCCAAGGGACGGTTCTATGGCAGAAGGGAGTAATGAGGAGTAATTGATATAAAGAAAAGAGCATCAATAAAACATTTTTAACCAAAAAGAAAAAATGGAATGGATAAAATTCAGGTGGGGAAGGGGGAGAGGGCATTTCAAATAGAGATAATAGTGTTAGTGGAAGAGTCAGCAGAAGGAATGAGGAAGGGGTGAGGAGAAGGTAAACTAAATGAAAGCAGAGCTTGAATGCACACAGGGCTGTAAAGACAAGTGACTTTCCCAAGACAAGTGAATCTCTCCTCCAAGTGGGTTCTCTTGTTGCAGCCCTTAGAAAATGTTTTAACTGTATTCTTCAGCTCAGACATCTAGCATTCTGATTGCTGCACTTCCCTGCCCCTGGCTGGAGTGAGTTCCATGCCAAATATACCTCGAGCAGACACACATAACCTCTTTGTGTGTCCTGCTCAAGTCAAGATCTCCTTGAAAACACAGCTCCCCTGTAACCACATCCTGTACAAAGGATAGGGGAGAGCATTCCATCCAAGAAACGGGGGCCTTCCATGAGCAATCTTTGATTGCTTTCAATTCTAATTCTAGCCTCAATTTAGGGGATGAATTCAGAATAAGTTGGCTGGTTGGTGCATAAATAGATCCTGTAGCAATACCAACAAAAAATAAAGTCTTTCTTTAACAGAAAACAACAACAACGTATTTCATTGCTTTTATGGATTTCCCTTTTTCTCTTGCTGAGGAGTCCTGGGTATCAGCTGATAGGAGAGGTGAACCATGAAAAATGCTGGATTTCAGGCCAAGTAATTCCATTAGGAGCAGAAATGATTTGGTGAAACATGAGTAAGAGAAATCATCTGCAGCAACCCAACAGCTGGGCCCAAATGACATCACTCACCAAAATCAAAGGAAATGAGCTAATCAGATATGCATAAAAGCTCTTTGTCTTAGCTGGCTTACAACATTACAGTTTGCTTTTAAGATGGGAATACGCAAACACACACACATTCACATACATGGCTTTGAAAAATTTAGCCCTCATCTTTTGCTGCATTGGATAAATTGTTTTGCATTTATTGAAACTGACAAGAAAATAAAATGCCTGAAATGTTCTCAGTTTGCTGTGATGGGGAAGAATTACCCCAGGAGCAACATTTCCACACACTTCTGGCTAAGTGTACAGTAGCAATGATTTACATTGTCTTTCTTTTCATTCCCAATCCCTAAAAAGAAAAAAAAATGAAGTTGAGATCCCTGGCTTGGGACATTATCAACTAGTTACTCAGCAGGCTTTGTCCTTTCTCTTGGTGACCTCTCTCCAAGGCATCCATGGTCAAGTATTAATAGATATGAAACTCAGGGCAAATAGAGGAGAGGGAAAGTGATTTGAAACATTAGAGAGAATAAGCAAAAGCCAGGAATTCAGAGTTACTTACCTTCTCAAGTAGAAGTAGGAAAGAGATTTAGGAAATTGAAAATCCGGAAACATAGCCCCAAGGGATGGAGGGGATGGCAGCCAGCGAGTGGGTTTTTGTAATGAGGTAGGAACATGAGACAGCCCTTCCAAGATGGGAGGTAAAGGCTCCTCAAAGCCAGACTCAAACTTCCCTCTTTGACTTTAGAAAAGGTCCAAGTTAAGAGGTTCACAGAGACCCAGGTGCTATTTGCTCATAACATTTGTCTCTCTCTGAGTAGAGGTCATCATGGTCCAATTCAAGGCAATTCAATTCAACCATAATTTAATAAACTCCTAGTCTGTGTCAGTAGAGTCACTTGGGCTGAAAGTCTACCTTTGATACAGTCTAGCTGTTTGACCCCACACAGGACACTCACTGTCCCAGACCAACTCCCTAAAAATATAATTGAAGTACTAGTTGTTCATCTGCATTGGAAATGGTAGTTTCCCTCAGATAATTTCTGGGTGACTTTGGGCTAGCTCTCAGTTTCATCTTTCAAACTGGTAGGTCAAGTTAAATGATCCCTGAGAACTCTACTAGTTTGAACTCTTGGAAATCCTTTTCACAAAATGACCAGAACCAGTTTAGAGAGACCCAGGTGAAAAGTGGTGAGTGATTATGAAACACATCCTAACTGAGGTTTCCAGTTCTCTTCACCCCTAAGTTCCACCTCCACAGATAGTTTGCTTCTACCACTCAAGAGTATAAAGGGCCTTCAAACATCATTTTTTTAAGTTGCCTTAGGTGCCCAGGGCTGTGGGGCAGAAAATGCCCTTTCCCCACCCTTTCAGGTAAAGATCAATGACCTTGTTTATGCCCCAGGTTTAGGAGCTTAATTAGAGGAGGCTGGGAAAAGCTTTTTCCCCCTCATCCCTTAGTTCTCCCCTTTCCTATGGGATACTCAGAGTCCAGAGTCTTGTCTACAAAAACCTACCTTTGAGTTATTTCCTGTGATATTCTGAGGAGAAAAAAGTTGGAGAGGCCAGGAGTTTACAAGAAATGAGTTAGAGGCACTTAGATCAAGGTAACCTCAAAGTTCATTTTACAGATGAGGAAACTGATGCTTAATGATACCCTAAATCACACAAGAAATAAATCCTAGAGCTGGATTTTAAATCCAGATGCTTTCACTTTTAAACTAGAATTATTTTCATGGGACCAAGTTGAAAAAAAAAAAAACTTTGCTAACATCTTTCATATCTGTTTGATTTGGGAAGAATTAGCATCTTATGGAGACAGCTACCAATCCCTAAGAAGTGAATTGAAAGTTTCTCAGTTCTTGAATATTCATTTTACCCTTCAGATACATCCTAAAATCCTTGTTTTGATGCCTGAAATTTCCACATTTCTTCTTATTCTGGGTTAAGGCATTAAAGACTATTTTGAAATAGAAAAGTTCGCTAGGCAATATTTTAAACAATTTTCAGAAACAATACTCTGATGGGACTAGTCTTCAGAACACCTGGGTTTTCATCTTGGCTCTACCTTATTTTAGTTACTATTTTTAATTAATATAATAAAATATAAAATCTAACATAAAAATAATATAATGCACATGATTTGTTATAAATTTATACTAAATATGCTTACCTCCCAAAAATAAATTCTCACAATTTTGTCCAAAAATCCATCTCCATTTTTCTCCTTTCCTTCCCTCTTCCCCTTTCCTCAAAAAGGCAGGTAGTATTATATAGCTTATAGATATATTATCATGTAATACATATTTCCCTGTTGTAAAACAAGATTTGAAAATAAACATATTGCTTACACGAGAGAAAAATTCATAGAGATAATAAAGTGAAGGATGTTTTGTTTCAATCTGCATTTGAACTCCTGCTCCTTCTATGGAGGTGGACATACTTTTCCATCAGTTGTCCTGGATCTTTTCTTTGTTGAAAATAGTTGTCATTAATAGTTGATCATTATACATTATTGTTAATACTATGTATAACATTCTCCTAGTTCTGTTCTCTTCACTTTGCATAACTTCATGTAAGTCTTTCCAGTTTCTTTTTTGTGATCATCTTGTTTGTCATTTTTTATGCCATAATAGTATTCCATTATAATCATATATAACTTCTTGCTATCTATGTGACCAGGTGAATTACTCAATCTATCTGAATCTTGGTTTCCCCATCTCAAAAATGGGGCTAGGAATATTTGTACTCCCTTCTTATCAGGGTTGTCAGTAAGATTCAAACAAAGTGTTATATAAAAATGAATATTTTTTTTCAGTGCTTTAAGTAAGGATTTGTGATTTCTTCTTTTAGTGTTCTCTCCATAGACACAGATCACAATTTCTCTTTATCTATCTGTATAGTCTTTATGAATGAGCTACATGAAAATTACCCATGGTCAACCTTCAGGTAGCACAAGCCTCTGACTTCACTTAGACTGGTCCAGATTGGCAAACATAGAATACATTTTTAGATCTTTCCATCTTGGTTTGCCCTACCAGCATTTATGTCAGAGTTTCATTGTCAGAAACTCAGAGATTCTAGAGTTGTCTCTATACTTTGATATGGTATTACAGGAAGGTATCAACAAAGAACAAATGTGAAAATAGGTAAGGAAAAGAAATCTATGGCTATATTAGCTTCAATTAATTCATCAGACTGGTCATCTGTGCATGAATGTGGCACAGAACAGATGAGTTTTGATGGAAGGAAAAAGATCAGAAAAAGCTTAAAACAGAGTTTCATTTACTTGAAGGGAGGCTTAAGGAGACAGGTGAAAATCATGGAGTAAAATAGCTAAAATTTACATGGCATTTTATAATTTATACGTTTTTGAATTCCTTGATCCTCACAACAAAATGTTTTCAAATACATCGGATCAAATGAGAGTGCCATAAAAACCATGTAAAGTGAATAAGGTACACGGTATTATCCTCAATTTACAACCAAGGAAACTCATGTAACCATGGAAAAATATTCTAAATTACTTAAATAAAAATTTTTGAATAAAAAATATAAAACCAAGGAAATTCACAATTAGAAAGGTTAAATCATATACCCCAGGATATTCTGTATAGCACATAGTATAACATTTCCTGGAATCAGACTAAGGACTGGGGTTCAAATCTAATCACTAATGCTTCCTAAGTCTGGTACTTACTTCCTTTGTGACCATGGAAAGTCAGTTAATTCTCCTGGGCTCCTGTTCAGTCATCTACAGTATGACAGGGTTGGCCTAGATAATCTACAGACCTTTGAAATACCGCTAGTAATGCCAACATGAAGAAGGAGAAGGAGAAAATGTGGTGAAGCAGCATTGAAAGTAAACGTTTGTCTTCACAATTTTGCCTTGGTCTGGCCCTGGTTAAGAGTTCAGAGAAGATATACAGAGATATCTGGACTCCTGTATCTGTTAGGAAAGCCTCCAGATATGGAGGCAATGAACAACCTAGAGATTTAATGGCTAGGGGGGCAGCTCAGTGGATTGAAAGCCAGGTCTAGAGGTCAGAGATCCTGGGCTAAAATCTGATCTCAGGCACTTTCTAGCTGTGTGACCCTGAAAAGTCACTTAGCCCCCACTGCCCTTCTTTGCCTATGTCTTACCACTCTTCTGTCTTATAACTATTGATTCTAAAATGTAAGGTAGGGGTTTAAAAAAAAAGATTTAGTCACATTTTCCATTTTCAGGTGGTAGCATATGCTTTGAAAGAGTAGATCAAACATTTTCCCAATTTTATAAAATATTTATTGGTAGAATGGGATAAGGGGGCACTGGTCTTAGACAAGGAAAAACTTGTTAGCTGTTTAATGTAGCCAATTATTTTTACAGACATGTCTATGATGTGTGCTTAATCTGAGTCTGCATTTATATCTTTGTAAAGTACTCAAACGCTCTTCTATTGCTGGCATCTAGTGGCTTCAAAAGAACCATCAGAGGCAATTAGGGCAGCATGGTGTAGTGGAAAGTATGTTAGACTTACATCAGAAGACCAAGACTCTTACTTTTGGACTGGCTCTGTCACTGATTTACTGTGTAACTTGGAAAATCATGCTGAGTCTCAATCCTTCATCTTTAAAATGGGAATAATATCCATCCTGACTATAGCAACTTTATAGTTGCTATAAGGATCAAATATAATAATAGCTAACATTTTCCAGTTTAAATGTGAAGTACTCTTAAAGAAGTTGGCATAATAGAGAGAGTACTGGGTCTGGAGTCAGGAAGACATGAGTTCAAATCCAGCCTGAGACTTATTAGCTATACAACCTTGGATAAGTTACTTAGCCCTGATTGCCTCAGTTTCCTTCTCTGTAAAATGAACTGGACATAGAAATGGCGTTACAGTATCTTTGCTAAGAAAACCCCAAATGGGACCATGAAAAGTATGACATGCCTGAAATGATTAAAACAACAACTATTATAAAAAAAGATGAAAAATTCTAGCAATATTCTTGCTGTCATCTTGACATTTTAAGGCATGAGCAATATTTTCTTTAGGGTCCAGAATGGTTCATAGTTTATTATTTCTTGTGTTGGAGATAGGAGGGACTTTAGAGGTCATCTAGTCCAATCCCTCCTATCCCCATTTTATACCTGAAGACATTGTTAATCAAAGAGACTAAGCAGGATCTAGCTTCTACACTTGATCTTAGCCAAAAGGCCGAGAAGCGATATGGATCTAGCTTCTAATCTCAGCAAAAGTCCCACCTTCTTGAAGAAGTTTTTGATCCTGTCCTCTTTATTGGTAGTCCTATTGGTAGTCCTCAGGGTCTCTTGTTTATAAACAATTCATATGTTGTCTCTTCTTGTTAGACCAGGAGCCTCTTGAGGGTGAGGATTCTTCTTTGTTATCCTCAATACTTGGCACAGTGAATGGCATATTCATATACATTTAAGTGCCTAACAAAAACTCTTTGGCTGGTCTGATTCAAGAAAGGGCATGTTCTTCTCTATTGTCTCCTTAAAATCTCTGTGCCTTGGTTTCATCCATCACATCCATCCATCAGATAATGTGTCCTATTTTCTTGGATTGTTGGTAGGAACCAATGAGATAAAAGAATCTTAGAATCTGAAAGTTGAAAGGGGTCTCACTGGCCCTCTGGCCCAACCCAGACACAAAAGGAATCCCTACAACATCATAACTGACAATTGGTCAAGAGGTCATCCATCCTTTGCTTGAAGTCTTCCAGTGAGGGGAAAACCCACTACCTGCTGAGGCAACCCATTCCATATTTGGATCAATCTAATTGTTAGGACATTTTCCCTACACATCCAAGCATTCTAAAGAGTTAAAAGTCCTTAAAAGGACTACACAAAAGTGAGGGATTTTTATGATTATCATGATTAGCCTGGAGAAATTCAGAGCATGTTTCTTAAGGGGCGAGAGAAGCTGGGAAAGGCTGTTTTCTTGCTAAAAGCTATGCCCCCAAACTGCAGCCCCCCAGCATCCCATGCATTCGTAATTCTTTAGTTTACTACCTCCTGCCCCCACCCTCCCGTCCTGCTGGGAACCAGAAAGCACCAGCTCCTTCCAAAGAGTCAACCTTTTCCAGAAGTCATCTCGAAGCCAAGTCAGGGCCCTACACAAAGGCCCAGTTTACCAGACAGATTTTTACTGAGCATAAGTAAAGCTATTGAGAGGCCCCGTGAGCTGCAGGTCAGGGAGTGGGGTGATGAGGCTTGAAAGTTTAGTGGAGGGAGGTGTGTGGGTCCCCTGGCTTCCACCAGCAGGCCCTCTTCCAGGTCTAATTGCTCCACATTCCTGAGCCATGTCGTCACCACACCGTGATGCGAACTCCTTAGCATTGTGGGTGGAGAGGAGTTATGGTATCTATGAAAGACACAAAAAAACATATGCTGACCCTTTAAAACCTATTACCATATACGAAGTTCAGCCAAACTAAATGAAGCTGAGATCTCTGTCCAGCATTTGGGAGCCAGTTAAAATAGGAACTCAGTGTTTCTCTAAATACACAGAGTATATTACCTTAGTCATAAAATTGGGGACTTTCAAATCTAATTTGTTCAGCACTAGTGCTGGTGAAGGCTGGGAAGTGTTCCAAAGGAAATCACCTCCACGAAAACAGAGATTAGCAGCTCTCCATTGCAGACATATGGGAATGATTCCCTATAATCTCCAGTAATTGTGGCTGAATTACATTCAAATCCTGTTTTCAATTTTCTTAAACTTCGAGACTGATTGTGTTATTAAATCATGCTGGCTGATGTGTTTAATAAGGACCTATTAAATGTTTATAAAATTAGGGAAATAAATATGAGCTTTTAGTCAGATTGCCCGGTGGATCTGGTAACCTATTGTTAAAATAACAGTCGTGCTGTTAAAAATGTGTCTCCAAATGATGCCCTCGTACTCCCTGGGAGGGAGGTGGCAAAGGGGAGGGGGGGACAGGGACAGGCCACGGGGGTGTTTCCTCCTGCCCCATACTCCATTCATCAAAGGGTTAGACTAAATAAAAAAGATAATGAACCCTAATTGTGAAATATGAAATGTAGCTTTCCAGTTTGCGGGAAATACTCCTTTTGGTTTTAACACAATAGTGATAACGCCGATTTTCAAGGAGGGGCCAGGAGGGATTGTGCATTTTTCTCTAAGGACCCACCTGGTACAGTTGCTAGCTGGAAATCACCCTAGAGCCCTCCAAAGCCTTGGGCAGAAAAGCAGGGGCAGGCATCTGGAGGGAAAGAAAACCTTCAGGGTCTATACCCTAGGCAGAAGAAAATTAAAAAAGAGGAAAATAGTGCAAATAAATGTTGCTCTACAAGAAAATTTTTCCTTTGAGGCACAAAAACAAGTGCTGTGTAAGAGCTAGCTGTGGACTGACAAGGGAGTGTTTATCTGGCGGACCTTGGACTTGAAGCAAAGAGATGGTTTGGACCGTCTGCATACACTTCCAGAAAGGTCCTAGGTGGCCTCTGGACCTGTGGCAAGGGATGCCTTTTATCTCCTACCACCTGAGGTGACAGGGACTCCTGCAAATACCTGTAGTCTGGAGGCAGGCACTGATGGCTGATGTCCACTCCTTCCTCCCAACACAGAGGAGAATGAGGGAGGTCTTATCCCTGCCCGATTTGAAGCTTCATTTGGAAGCTCTCAAGCTTAGTTTCCCTGACCCCTATTACTAAATTCCACAGAGGTAGCAATGGAGAAGTCTAGGAGGACCTTGATCTCTTTCCCCAGAGCTCTTGAATTTTGTGCTAGAAATCTCAAAACCATTAATATCATTTAGTCCAGTCCAGACTCTTCATTTTACAGAAAAGGAAACTGAGGCAAAATAGCAGAGCCAAGGAAGAAGTCAAGACACATAGCTCCAAATTTAATATTCTATAATAAATTTATCTTGTAATCAATGTATAGTATAATGATATATTTTGGGGGAGGGAGAACAGGATGAGGAATATCTTAGATTTCTGACGTCACAGATTTCTCAGTAAGAAAGTTACTCAGTAAGACAGCTAGCTCATGTCAGAAGCAGGTCCTGGATTCATGTGTCCTTGATTCTAAGGTGAGATCTCTACGCATTATGCCACATTTCCTCTCTCTCTAATACAGATAAAGCACTCTTACTAAGAGCCTTATTTCCCCTTCTTTCCCAGCCTGCTCTCCATCACCTGGCCCTTAACTGTGTTTCTCTCTCTCCTCCTCCTCCTCCACCCCACATGCTCAAGTCATGCTCTCCTTATCTTCAGGGCAAACTGAAACCCTTCTTTCTTGGGCAAATTAACCTTTGAATTTCCCCTTAGGGAGAGTAGTGCAATTAAATAATCTTTGTGGCATTAAAAAATACCCCAAACCCAAACCCCACATCATCACCCTGGCATAAACACGGCAGTCTTTAAAAAACAAAGCCCTAACAAGTGTGTAACAAGTCCCCACCCCCACCGGTTCCAGAATATTATAAAGTCCCAGGGAGCTTGCCTGGTTTACATTAGGGACTTTTGAAAGGTTTGAAGAGAATTGGATATAAGGTTAATATTTGGCAGAACCTTGTAAATGACCTGATTGTTATTTTATATTGGCTGAAGTCTCCAAATCACTGCTACGTGCCAGCAAGCCCAGAGTGTGGCCAGCTAGTTAGTTACCAAGCTCTGTTGCTAGTCTGTTTCACGTTGGAATGGTCTGTGTCTGTATGTCCATCTGCATCCCTGATCCTTCCATCCCTTCCCCCTCTACCCATTTCATATGTGTGTGTGTGTGTGTGTGTCTATCTGCTTATACTCAGCCAAAATAGAGCAGGGACTGAGCATAGCAATTATTTCTACGAATTTTTTTGGCCTGCCCTCGGGGGACCTTCCCCCAGTTTAATTGTTCGAGGGGACTGTTGCGTTTTGGGATTTTATTTCAAAAAGTTCCTGTTAGAATTTCTTTCCAAGCTGGCCTGGGGGTGGGAGGTGGGGTGGGATAGGGAGAGGTGAGTGGAGAAAGAGAGGAAGAAAGTGGTTGGATTTTTTTAATCTCAGTTTTTTAAAACATGCATAAAAATTCACCCAACTGAGTATCCTGGAATTAATAGAGGTATTTCACCATGCATAGATTTTTAGATTATTTGTCTAAAGATATGTTTGGAATTGATTATATTAAAGGTGCATAAATCTCAGACTCCCTCCCCTTCTCCTGTTCCCCAGCCCATGAGGTTTGGAAATGAATTCAAGCAAACCAACTGAATTTTAAGTTAAGACAAACAGGGGAAGAGATCATTTGTCTCCAGTTATACATGAAATAGCTTATAATAGCAGATGCTGAGTTCATGAAGTATATGTTCGGCCCCCTTTGATATAAATTCCATCATCAGCTCACAAAGAAATTGTATTTATGCATAAGACAGTGCTCTCTAACATGAACCCCTATAAATTATGAAAACAGAAAATCCAAATTTATAAGATGCCATTTCTGGATTTATTCTGAATGCTCTCTCTGCATATTACCAAACAAATGCCACATTAGCAGAGCATGAAGGGTTTTTTTTATTTGTTTGTTTTTAATGACACAGTCAAGAAATGTACAGCTCTAGGCCTGTCTGGTACCTAGACTCAAGCAGGCCAGGAGAAAGCAGAAGGGACATGACATGGGGTAGGAGGAAGGACACACTTGGGTTGCTGTTTTTGATGGCCTGCTCTTTTCTTTAAGTTAGGACAAAGCTGTCCTATATCTTTCAAGGAAAAAGAATTTCTTCATCTATTAATGATAAATCTGTTTATTGTCAAGGAAACTCAGTGAATTTCAGGCTCCTCTTCCCCTTCTCCAGTAGAGAATCAAGTACCCTTGGTGCAATAGAAGGAGGGGAAGACAAGGGGGAAGGAACATTAATACAATGTCTTCTATCTGCCAAGCTAAGCATTTTCACAAATATTATCTCATTTGATCCTCACAGAAATACTGAAAGGGAGGTGCTATCATTCCCATTTTATAGTTGAGGAAACTGAGAGAAACAGAGGTTAAGCGACTTTGCCAAGGTCATACAGGTAGTAAACATCTGATTTAGGGTTTGAACATAGATCTTCCTGACTAAGCCCAGAACCATGCTACTTAGCTGCATGGACTTATTTTTGAATAATGTGAAGATTTCCCATTCATTTGATTTCATGAGATTTTTTATTCTTTTTTTTGTGTACTTTCTAGTCTAATAAGCTATAGTTACCAGTTTAGATATTTTGACTCATCTTTTACTAGATTGTAAACTTTTAGATAATTAGATATGTCTTTAAAAAAATAACCTTTCCCTCTCTCAGTGCTAGCATAGTGGCTCATAGTAGTGGCACTCGCTAAAAGTTAGGTTTTTTGTTTTTTTTTTTAGTGTAAATAGCTAGGAAAACCATCAGAACCAACAGCCTGCTGTTTGTGTTGCCATTACCATCGAGGTGTATGTGTGTATTGGGGTGTGGGGGGGAGATATTCAAGAAGAAGCAAAGTATTGTGTCTGCTGCCTGAAAATAATTAGGCTGGCTACAAATTGTTGCTTTCAGGAGGATGCACTTATTAGTAAGAGTTAGACCAAGATCTGAAAGTCAGGGACCAAGAGTTAGAAGAGAACTCACACTTCCATCTAGTTCAGCCTGTATTTAACTGAGAATTTTTTGGAAATAACACTGACAAATGACTGGTCATCCAGTCTCTATCTAAAGACCTTTAGCGAGGTAAACCTGATTCTCTTAAATCAGCCCATTACACATTTGGAAAGCTCTGATATTATTAGTAATTTTTTAATTGAATCAAATTTTCTTTGTCTCTATTAGTCATACTGTCTCTTATCAGCTTGTCTGTCTGTGTCTGTATTTGTGTCTATGTCTGTGACTCTTGTCTCTGTCTCTCTCTTGTCAGTCTGTCTCAGCTGTGTGCCTGTTTCTGGGTCTCTGTCTGTCTCTATATCTATCAGCCTGTTTGTCTCTATCAGCTTGTCTATGTCTCTGTTCATCTGTCTCTCTGTATCTCTATCTCTGTGTGTGTGTCTGTCTCTCCCTCCCTCCCTAATCCTCCACCTGTTATGCCTATGATTTTAAGGAAAATAGAACAAGCTGTGCCTGTTTTCTATATGATAGCCCTTCAGATGCTTCAATATTGAACTCATGTCTCCATTAAGTCTCCTCTTCATCAAGCTAAACATTTCAAGTTACTTCAACTATTCCTCATAGGAAATGATCTCTAGTTTCCATGCCATACTGGTCACTCTTTCCCTGGACCTGCTAGACAATGGCAGTTTTTTGGATCCTAACTCTATTATCCAGTGTTTTAGCTATCCCTCTCAGTTTTTTATTATTAGAAAATTTAACAAACATGACTTCTATCTTTGTGTCATTAATCAATCAATAAGCATTTAGTAAGTACCTACTATGTGCCAGGTATTGTTCTAAGTGCTGGGGATAAAAAAGAAGCAAAAAAATCCTTCCCCTCAAGAAACTTACAATCTGTAATCAATGTAATATAAGTCAATGTAATGGAAGTCAATGATTAAAATAATGGATAGCAAGGATCCCTGGGATCCTACCATTGGAGACCAAGCTGACACATTGATTATTTTGGGAGTTCACTTACTCAACCAGTTCTGAATCCACTTAATTCTACTATTGCCTAGTCCAAATCTCTTCATTTTATGTACAAGGATAACATGAGTAACCTTGTCAAACACTTGCTTGAATCTAAATATATACTCTCTATAGCAGTCCTCCATTGATTCCCCTACATAGTTTCTGTGTTGTTTCTTATAGTATATGACTGTCATTTATACCTGAAAAGCTCAATGAGGAAATCCCCCCTACAAGTACATGTTGGCACCTGGTCTGCAATTCATATTCTAAGAGACTTCTCAGACTCCCCTGAGAAGTGAATTGACTTATCTAGGATCACCAAGCCATTATTTGTGAGAAGTAGGACTTGAACTCATGTCTTCCTAATTATGTAGCCCATTCTCTATGAATTTCTCTAGGTTGCCTTTTGTGAAGTTTAGTCCAATTACCTTAGTCTGGCATAATCTGTACTTGAAGTCATGCTGGTATTCAATTATGACTACTTTCCTTTCCAAATATATGTAATATATATATATATAGCATATATTACATGTAAAACATTTTTCAAAACTTAAAACAGGATAAAAATTATATTATTAGTAATACTATTATTAAATGCTTACTAATTATCCTTTAATAATATATTCTAGAAATTTTCCAGGTACAGAGGTCAGAATAAGCTCAGGGTAACAAAAGGTTTTTGCTTTTCTTTTCTTCTTTTCCTTTAAATAAAGTTCCCTGACCAATGTCTTGCTTTGAGATTGAATTGGATTTAAGTGAGACAGAGTTGCACAAAGTCAACAGCCTCATTCTTTCTTCCAGAGTCATCCAAGTTGTAATATAGGACAATAAGGGAGGTTAAACTCACCTACACTGATGAATTAGGGAGAAAGAGATAAAGGGTTGAGAGAATGAGAGGGGATAAGAGGTTAACCTTCCCCTCTTTTCCCCTTGGTGAAGATAACCTGAGTTTGTCTTCCTGAGGGACAGAATATGTCTCCTCAGAGAATGGGGTTGGGAGGTGGGGGACTGGAGGATGGGGCTTTAAGGAAATGACCCACTGCCTCCATTCTTGATCGTAGTTATGGTTGAGAGGCAGGATAGATTTTCCTGCCTCTGGATCCTCCCAGTACCCCAACTACTACTTTTTCCTTTAAGATCTGGGTTCATTCCTCAGCCCTGGTCTTGAGTTAGTCCTCTTCTTTGGGGAGAGGTATGGTTCTCCCCATATCTTTAGTCTCCTTCTGGCTAACTAATTAGTTTCTAACTAATAACAGTTTAATAAAGAACCACACAGGGAAGGGAAATTGAAACTTGGGTAAGGAAAATGGATAGCAGGAGTCCCTAGAGACTAGCAGACTGACCCCTCCAAATCTTGGAGGTCCAGGCCCTCAGCCTCGACCTCTCTTCTGGTTAGCTGCTGGTTGTCCCTACTCTTGAGCTAATCTGATTAAATTGCTGGAGTTCAGGAAAAATTGGGGATAGAGATGTGGAGAAAATCTTCTCAGTAGATGGCTTCTTTCAAAGTCCAATCTACAATGTTTGAGATGAGCAAAAGACTTCCAAGGATCACTAGGAAGCAGTTAGTGTCCAAAGAGATCTCCGGCCTCCGAGATCCTCTTGTCAGGCTCTCAGCTGAAGGAGTGAAAGTTGAAGTGGCAGTTTTGAGTTCTACTCAGTCTCTGTTCTCACATTGGAATCCTGGGTCTCTTCCTTTCTGCCCCTCCCCCACATGGGCACTTCTTGCTTCACTGGATCAGATTTCCTTCTTTTGCATCTTCCTTTCTTTTGCATATACTTCTCTTACAAAGTCCAATGGCAAGACAAAAGTCAGGATGACTGGAAATGGCCCAGGAAGTGGTAGCATCTTCAATTTCTGACCAAGCCTTAATGCTCCTCAGGTCCTGCTTCTGCCATTTTTGTGCCTGTTGGGACACATTATTTTCATCTACCCATTCTTGTGGGGGAAGTCTTCACATGCTTGGGGTAGACAGCCCCTAACTCATTGATGGGTTTGAAGTTTGTCACTTGCCCTCAATCTGGTTTAACCCATGTGATGAGACAGTTGTTTTTTTTTTGATGAGACCGTTTTATCTGGGTATTGTTGCTGTGCATGCTACAGTTTCTTTAAGCCACAAGTGAGAGTTGAGAGGTTGACAACAAAGATGGATAAGCCACTCTGAAAAGGGTTCCACAAGCCCTAACATCAGAAGTGCTAGTCCTCCCTAAATACCCTATCCACTTGGGGTAGAGAAAAGAGCAAATATTTATTAAATACTATGTGCAAAACACTTTGAAAATATCATAGTTGGTTTTCATAACAATTCTGCTAGGTAGGCGCTATTATAATTCCTATTTAATAGATGAGAAAACCAGACAGACATAGGTTAAGTGACTGGACTAGGATCAGATGGCTAGTCAAAAGTTTGAACTTATATTTGAAGGAGCCAGGATTTCCTGATTTCAGGTCCATTGCTCTAACCACTGCATCAACTGGCTAGTAAATTGTGACCTGCTAGTTAGACTTGTTTAAAAGCCGTTTGGTGCTGCCTTACCATCTTCCTAGTTCTTTTGGTTTTCAGTTCCCAATTAATCATAATTTTTTAGCTCTTTCATTAGCTTTGTTACTTTAAATAACTTTCTTATTCTTCTAGTCCAAAGATAACTTCCTTAGGTAGAGAAAACAGAAGCAAAATGATTGCTGAGTAGTTCAGTGTTCCCATCATCATTATTATTTAACATTGTCTTATCCAACTTTTTTTTGATCTTCCTCTTCCCCCCAACATAGGTCTAAAACTAAGCTGATAGGATCATGACCTTCTTTGTTTCCATCCTCACTTACCTGCCATAGTTTTATCACTTATTCTGTTCATGTCTTAAAATTTTGGAATTGGTTGATGAGTTTGCTCTGTAGCCACATTAATCTCTTTAGGTAGTCACCTCTCTCTATTCCATCTGCATAATTGTGCTTGCATCTTTAGGATTTCATTCTTTAAATTTATTCTTGAGAGCTTTCCAATCTTCAGGCCAAATATTAGACAAAAATTAAACCATTAGGTCCTATTCATCCTTTCTTGGAAGATACTGAAATCCATTCTCCTCAAATCTAACAGACTATTCCTGGCTTTCTAATTTTATATCATGAACCCTATAATAAAGTGATCAGTTGTCAAATGAGATCCCTGTGATTTCTCTTTTACCAAACAATTCTTCCTTGTTTGTAGAGAAGAGTTAACTTAGAGTTAAGAAGATTTCTTTTCAAGTCCCCAGCTCTACCTTCCATCCTGTTAATGTGTTCCTGGGCAAGTCACTTGAATTCTTAATGCCCCAGGCAATTCTCTATAATTATGAATTGCAGAGATATACCAATCTGTTTCAGCACAGGGAGTCCCTCATGAGGAGCTAAACTGATAAAATCATAAATCTTGTTGAAATAGTGTCCTCTGATAAATTTAATAGACTTATGAAATGAAGTAATTCACAAGATCTGACTCAGAAGGTCATTCATTTCCCATTAAGGAGAACTTTGTGGAGAAGGGGTGGCATTTGAGTTGGACCTTAAAAAAATGATTGAACATTGTTTTTTTTTAATATTTCTCGGCCAATAGGAATGCTAGAATAGAAGAAGAGGAGTCAAGATGGCAGTGTAGAGGCAGTGAAAGTTCAGACCTCTGAAAACCCTTCCTCACCAATTAAAAACAAAATACTCCAAATCTAACAATAGGACAAAGCTAAGGAACCCTCCTGCTGGACTCAACTTAAAAGTTACGCCCCCAAAAATCCTGAATTCAAGAATACTTGGGTTTAAGGGGAAGGAAGAAGGAAGGTCTCAGGAACCCTCCTCCACCTATGGTATTGAGCCTCCAGCAGTGGCTGGAAATTCTAGGCTGGCAGGGCGCTAGTCTAGAGGGAGTGCCTTGCAGTCAAAGCAGTGCCAGGCTCAGAACTTTGAACACAGGCAGCGTGGAGACAGCTGGAGGAAAACCTCAAAGAAGGAAGCCCAGGGGCAGCTAAGACACTCCATATTGCCCCCCTCCCCAGGTTTTGGCCTCAGGGCACATCCAGCTTTGCAAGATCAACTCCTCCAGGCTTAATCTTATCAAACCATCAGAGGGCAGGGAAGCTCCAGCTCCAGCTCCCTTCTCCCAGACTGCTCTGAGAACAAAGTGCAAATGAAACAGAGGAGGATCAAGGAACACCAAGCAAAAACAAAGAAACTCCAGCAAATTGGGCACAGGCTTTGGAAGAACTCAAAATACAATTCAAAACACAATTAAAAGGAGCTGAATGCAACTGGGAAAAGAACTTAAAAAACAAGATAAGTCATCTGGAAACATAAAATAGTGTCTTGAAAGCCAAAATTAATCAGCTTGAAAATGAAGCAAAGGAGATGAAAGATGAGGCAAAGAAGATGAAAGATGAGCTCCAAAGAAAATCAGACCAGAAGGAGAAGAATGACCAAAAAGCCAAGGATGAAATTCAGTCTTTAAAAACCAGAATACAACAATTAGAAGCAAGCGACTTCACAACACAGCTGGAAACTATAAAACAAAACCAAAAGAATGAAAATTTTGAGGAAAATATTAAACACCTCATTCACAAAACAGAAGATTTAGAAAATCGTTCCAGGAGAGATAATTTAAGAATCATTGGTCTACGAAAGACCATGACAAAAGGAAAAGCCTGGACATCATCCTACAAGAAATTATCCAAGAAAACTGCCCTGACATTCTAGAATAAGAGGGAAAAGTAGAGATTGAAAGAATCCACAGATCACCACCTGTATTTAGCCCCCAACTGACAACACCCCAGGAATATTATAGCCAAATTCAAGAATTACCAGACCAAGGAAAAAATATTACAAGCTGATACGAAGAAGTCATTCAGATACCATGGAACTACAGTGAGGCTAACATAGGATCTGGCTGTATCTACACTGAAGGACCAAAAATCATGGAATATAATATTCTGGAAAGCAAAGGAACTAGGTCTACAACAAAGAATCAACTACCCAGCAAAACTGACTATATTCTTATTCATGAAAGTATGATCATTTAATAAAATAGAAGACTTCCAAGGAATGCTAGAATAGGGCTATTTAAAGTTGGGGAAAATGTATCTGGAAGCCATACTTTCTGAACAATAAGCACTGTTGTTTATAGATGAGTTTCTGGGGGTCAGTGGTGAAGGATCTCTGTTACCCCCTCCAAAACCACAGACTCCTCTGAATCCGCACACAGAACTGGATATAATTTTCTCCAATTTGTCATCTTTTGTGATAAAATGACAGAGACTGGGCCAAGATCCCTGGGGAGTAATATCCAGCTGGACCTAGGTAGAAATGAAATCACTTGCAGAGAGAAAAGTGAGAAAAAAAATAAGAGTATGTCTTAGTAGGAGGAAAGGACAAGATAAGATATGAGTAGTTATATCTGAAGGGGAATTGGGAATGGGAAAGAAACTTGATCCATGTACATATATTTCTTTCTCCCTCCCTCTGCCTGAGAACACATTATAATTCTTAGTGGTTCCTCTTAAAGAGAAAACCTGATGCATCAGACCAAAAAACAGCTTCATTAATTGGTCTTTTCCAGTGTTTCCTCTTCTTTCCCCCATCTTTCAGTCTTCTGAGATTGCTTTCCAACCATATTGTATAGATCAGAAATTCTTAACCTAGGATATATGAACTTAAATTTTTGTTTTGATAGTTATTTCTCAATATAATTTATTTCCTTTATAATGCTATGTATGTTTTCATTTTAAATTTACTTATTTATTTTTATTTTTCCATGGTTACATGATTCATATTCCTTCCCTCCCCTTCACCACCCCGCCTCCCATAGCCAAGAACAATTCAACTAGGTTTTACATGTATCATTAATCAAGACCTATTTCTATATAATTAATATTTACAATAGAGTAATAATTTAGAGTTTAGAGTCAACATTCCCAATCATATCCCCATCAAATGCTATGTATTTTATCTAATGCATTTAAAAATATTTTTTGAGAAGAGGTCCATAGACTTCATCAGACTGCTAGAGAAATCTGTGACACAAAAAAGGTTAGAAACCTCAATCTCTACTTCTTGTTTTCTGTCCTTTGTTCTTCCAAATCACAGTGAGTATATATTTTACATGTACATATTTATGTGTTGACTCTCTCATTTGATTATGAGCTCTTTGAGGGCAGGAACTGAGTTTTTGTATTTCTTTGTATCTCTAGAGCTTAGCACAGTACCTGCCATAATACTAAGTATTTAATAAATCCTTGTTAACTCAAGAGCTGAAGAAGGGAAGATCTATCTATATCTGTGTCTATCTACACACATATTCATATGTACGTGTGCATATGAATATGTGTATGTATCCTTTTTTTAACACACTTAGATATTTAACCTTGATTCCTGCTTCCTAAGGTTCAAGGCTCCCAATCATGATCTTTAATAAAAAAAAAAAAACTCTCCAATAATATTTTATGTTTTCCCATTACATGCAAAAACAATTTTTAACATTCATTTTCTAAAATCTGAGTTCCAAATTCTCTCCTTCCCTCTTTGCCCTCCTTCATCCCTAAGGCAGTAGGCAATTTGATATAGATTATATGTGTGCTATCACACAAAACATATTTCTCTATTCAGCATGTTGTGAAAGAGGACACATAAAAATTATGAAGAAAAATAAAGTGAAAATAGTATGTTTCCAATCCTCATCTTTGAAACGTATTTGTCCACCTGATCTAATTCAGCATGGAGACTGAAGCAGTTCCTAACTTCTATTCTTGCTGCTAAAGGCGCCTCATTAATGTCTGTATTAGAGGCCATATAATGCTAAACTGAGTTCTGAATGGGACTTGTATGTTTAAAGAGTATACAATGGAGTATTATTGTGCAATATGCATAAGGTATTGGTATCTAGGGGATGGGGGCACACTCTGTGTAAATCTGCTAATGTGTTTAGAACAGAGGAAGTCCCCCATAAAAAGCATTAACAGGAAGCACAGCAATTTCAAATTTCATACGTATGTGAAATATATTCCTCTCTGTATGATTGTGTCAGTGTTTTCTTCCCCCAAGTGTCTTGTATACTGGGGCTACACTTGGCAGCTACCCTAGTGGTAGGAGGCCAATTTCCTGGTACATGTGAGTCTCTGACAATTAAAACATTTTCCCCATTGCCCATTGCCATCACTTGGAGCTACACTCTTATCCTCTCTTTGATCTTGACTCCCCCATATACCGCCCCCCCATAATATGGCTTTTAGAACATCCATTTGTTGCCTTTAGTTTTCTTTACCAGCCTTAGTTCAATCTATCTTTTAGGACTATGCCTCCATTTTGTACTCATCCTTTGTTACCTATACCTACCTCCAGTATATGTGCAAGTTCACAAAACACAGGAGTGCTCTAATTCATAGGGACCATAGATGTTATCCCTCTTCTCCCACCATAAAAATATTGTCTCCACTGAAATTCATTCCTTTGTATCAATCATTTGCATTTTCTTTTCTAATGCATCTACTTTAGGAAGAGTAACACAGGGAGACCCTAATACCATAATGTGAAGGAGTGAGTCAGTTTTCTTTCCTTAGTTGACAGTAGGGATCATGAAGCATGACAGTGCTTGGTGTTTGGAGATGGAGTTGCAGCAAGAGGAAACCAAAGTGCCAAAGATAAACTGCCTACTTTGTATTTGCTAGGGACTAGCCCTTTATATAGAGGGAAGATACACACACATATAAATTCATAGGCATAAATATATATTTCACATTATAAGCATATATAAACACATATATGTGTACATATCTATAAATTAATCTAAACCTTTTTAAAGCTATTTCTATTTTTAACTCATACCAATTCTTGAATTGAAAAGGTGACAGTCACTCAAAGGACCATGGAGAAATGCAAGGTGGGTTCAAGAAATAATGTAGGAGAAATAGTGAAAAGTATATCATTGGAAAACCATGACTTGATTAGAGAGTGAGACTGGTACAACTTACAAATAGCTGTATGCTTTAATACTATTTATAAAATGGAATGGAAGTCAAGGAAAGTTCTCAGAAAGCTAAGGGTTCCATAGTAAGACATGGACAAGAATGGTACAGTCTGGGCACACTCAATGATTTGGAATCTGCATTACTGAAGGGAAAGTACTACACATAGATAAGAACATTAAATCTCTCTGGATCTCAGATTTTTAAAAAGTAAATACAATAAAGGGATTGAATGTGATGACCTCTAATATCTATTCTACTTCTAAATGTTTGATCTAATGATTCATTGCGGGTACTGGAACAGTACATTTTTAACCTCTTTTTAGAGAAATTCCTTCTTTACTTCCTTCCTTCCTTCCTTCCTTCTTTCCTTCCTTCCTTCCTTCCTTCCTTCCTTCCTTTTTTATTATGTGGACCCTTCTCAAAGCCCTATGCAGGGTATTATGTAAGACACAAATACATGTGGGAAGTCCTCATGGATTTTATAAATTAGTTGTGAGACAATATAGAGATATTCTGCTAGTGCAGAGCAGTACATCATATGAGTTGAAATAATATATAGGCTAGACATTCCATGCTCTAAAAAGTCAGAGATCACTACTGTGAGCTGGATAAGTTGGGAAGAATTTAGGAAGAAGGTGCAGCTTATGCTGAACATGGAAGACTGGATAAGAGCAAGCTGGCTAGACAGAGAAGAGAGGGAAAACTTTTCAGATAAAAAATATGACTAAGTGAGGATGGGGGAAGAGATAAAGGAGAGGAAGTGGAATTATACAGCTTATGTTTGGGGGACTATTAACAGAGCAGCTTAACAACAAAGTTATAGAGTGAGAAAAACGGTTGGGAGAACAGAAGAAAAGATATTTGGTGAAGTCATATAAATCATCTCTCCAAATAGAGGAATATGCAATATTCAAATGCTGGAATGATTTGAGATCTCATCATTGCTGGAAAGCTACCATTTGGAAACCCCTTCTTCTAGTGCAGATGACAACTTGTCTGTGATTTTGTAAATATATCCTAGGGTGTTGCTTTGAGGAACATAATTGTTAAGTGACTTATCTAGGGTCATATAGCTAATAATTGTCAAGGGCAAGATTTAGACATGTCTTCCTGAGTACAAGCCTAGCACTCACAAACTGCAATTTTTCTGAAGACCTTAGAACTTTGTCTGAGGTCAACATTTAGTTCAGGGAAGCTGAGCCTTTGTCCTTTGTCTTACACTGTAGAGGATCTGATCTTTTGAATTTTGGGAAGTCAGGCGAATTTAGCCTTTGGGAATCCAGGGTTCCAGAAATCTTGGAGTCAGAATTCATTCTAGGTCTTGTAGCCAGTCCAATTATCAAAGCCTAAAATAGTACCTTCAATACCCAGTTCGGAAGTACCTACTTGTTACAAGGATGTATCTGTGAGTGATGATGCAATTAGACATGAATTTGGTGGGTCCACTGTTATAGAATAGAACTAAGGAGGAAACATTTGTAATTTTGTGCAAACAGAATAACAATAACTGTTATTATCATTATTAATATTATTATCGACAAAGCCCTATTCTATCCCACATGCTGAAATTGTAGACAATGGGGAGACTTTTTTTATTCAATACCTTTAATTCTTTACCTATGCTATCTCTGCTTTATTGCTGGTCTTAGATTGGAGTAAGGACCCATCATCTTCTCAGATTCTGTATCTCTGAACCCAGGAGATTGAAGATTCTTCCCTGGAGGCCACCTCACTTTGGAGCCTACTGGCCTGTGTGTGATGCTCTGTTTAAAGAGTTAACCGACACTTTTTGTATTAATAAATCAATACCCTGGAACTCCATTACTACTAGGTAATAAGCAAATGAAGACCTCCCTAACATCAAGCTTCCTCTCCCAGTACCTTTCCAATCCCTGATGTTAGGAGAGACAGTTTGAACCATGGTCCTTTTAGTGATGAAATTCGGCAGGTCCCTAAATTTATGAATGGGGAAACTGAAGTCCAGAAAAGTTAAGTGACTTGACTGATATCACACAGGAGGTAAGCATCCGTCTCAAGCCATAGTCTTTCCTCTACACCATATACTTTATGACGTGTTTGAAGCAGTAGAGATGGGCCTGTAAGGATCCAGCATATCTTCTCATCTAGTCTCTGTTATAGCTAATGGTGACATATTTATAAGGCATCACATTAAATGGAGCAGTTAGACTAGATGATCTCTAAGTTTATTTCAGTGATGCCAAATTGGCATTTTGAATATTTTGTGTGCTTGTGAGAGACAGCAAAGCTAAGTGGTCTACATGGGGACCACAGTCCTAGGGTCATGTACCATACCCATCTCATCATAGGGTCAGAATTGAAAGCTAGATGAGACCTCACAGGGCATCTAATCCAACCTCTGTATTTTGCTGTTTAGGAAAATGGAAACCAGAGATGGTAAATGATTTGCCCCCAGTCACACAGCAAACAAATGTTAGAGCCAAGATTTGAACCCAGGGTCTTTGGCTTTCAAGTCTAACATTTTTTCTATTGCCCTCACCCCCCACTACTTTCCCTTTTCTCAATATCAGCTGCATAAGCAGTGTAGTCTAAGCTGAATGGTCCTAGAATAGACATTCTGTTTCTTGGGGTTCTGAACTGGGAGTAGCTCAGGCCACCTCTCTGTGTGATATACTCTGTCATGGAAGCTATGGGGATATTAAAAAAAAAAAAAGCTTCACAGACATGGGCTGGGGACACATGCTGGCTTGCTCCCCTGGAGAACAGTCAAAGGTTTCTCTGTTGCCTTGCCACAATCAAACCTAGAGGAAGAGAAAAACTTAAGCTGCCTGTCTCCCACCTCCTTTTGATCTAGGTGTAACTTAAAAAAAATAAACTAAAATAGAATAAAACTGACTCCCAGGCCATCAGGACCACTGTTCTAAGGAGTCGTGGGCCAGCTTTGGACTCAGTGGGGAAGTAGATGAATACCTCGGACTGACACGTTAGTGGAAGGAAGATGAAGAAAAATCAAAATACTTTCTTGGCATCTTGAAGGGTGGATGGAAGAAACTGAGTGAGGGTGTCACTTTGGTAAACTACATTTTCTCTGAATAAGAACAAGGGCTCAGCTGTTGAGACTAAGGAAGAGAAGGCGATGTCTCTGCCAACTGCCAAACTTCCTGAAAAATTGAATTGACTTCTGGAAGGAAATACATTAGTACTAATGATATGATGCCCTTGAGTAAATAGAAGTGGGGCTACTGGGGTGGCTCTAACCTTGGTTGGGGAGTGGGTAACTATATGTAGAAAAGCAGCAGACAATCACTGTATAGTTTGAGGACTCTTCTCATTTCCACTAACTGTCCCACTGGCCTTCCACTGTAGGTATGTGACATTCTTAGCATTCTTGTCATTTTAAATAAAATTTCTTTATCTCTTGCCTGGGCTATTATAACAGTCATATATTTGTTCTCTCCTCCTCCTTTTTCTACCCTCTTTAATCCATCCTCCACATAGCTTCTAAAGTAGTCTTCCTGCAACACAGAGATAACTATGTCATTCCTATCCTCAGAATCCTTCATTACCTCCTTAATGCCTTTAGGACAAAGTAAAACTCTTTGGCCTGTGACTTAAGATCCTCAACAACATCTGGTTTAAATTTACTTTCCTATCCTTCGCTCACATTATTCTCTTTCATGCATTGTATATTCCAATCAAATTGCATAGCTACCCTAGATTGGCTACTCTATATCTTACCTCTAAACATTGAATAAGTCATCTTTCATATGTGGAATACACTTTCCCCCACATCTCTATATTTTGAAATCTTTATATTCCCTCAAAGCTTACTTTGGGTTCCATCTTGTTCATAAAACTTTCTTTAGTCCCTCCAGTTGGCAAGGGATCCTTTTATTTTTGTCTATGTATCCCCAGAACTTCTTGGGGAAGAGATATGGTGAGTATAAGTAGGCTAAAGCATCTTTCTACTGATAGCCTACATGTACCTGTGAGGTGCTGAATAGGAGTCAGTTTTATTCTATTTTAGTAATTTTTTAAAAAGTTACACCTGGATGGGTCCTAGAGGATGCCTAGGGGTCAGGAAGATCTCTGTTTTAAGTCTAACTTCTGCTACATTATGATTATGTGAACCTGAGCAAGTCACTTAATGATTTGGGGACTCAGTTCATCCTCTAATATGGAGTACTGCAGAGGAGTTGCTGATCTGTATTGGCAGAGGTAATTTTCTTATTTGGAGTTCTCTATATCAATGAAAGTTCTATTAAACAAATTAACAAAGAACCCTAGATGCAGGCAGTCTCATAAAGATTATAATTTCCTTATTTAATTTCCTTATTTATTTTCCTTATTTTTATATTAATAAATTAATTAATTTATTAATATATATAATATATATATATAAATAATTTAATTAATAAATAAATAAAATAATTTCCTTAATTATAATTAAGGAAATGTTTGACTAGAAAAGGAGAGCTAGTCATATAGGGTGAGGAAGAGGTAATTAATAGCTAGATTGGTACCAACAACCGAATCCAACAGCCAGACCTGAAGGAAGGCTTCCAGCATGGTAGTCAGATCATTTATGGAGCATCTATGGGAAAACATGGAAAAGAATTGCACAGAATCATGATCAGTGGGTGTGTTGCGATCTGCACTGAGAATTGGGTACCCTCCCAAAGATGAGAGTTATTGAAGTGATATAGTACAAATATTCCCAACTTCTAGTATAAGCCCCAGCTCCCAGTATCACTTAAATAGAGTGGGCATTTCACAAGTGTTATTTTGGAATGAATGAATGAACTAGGGAGTGAATGTCTTCAAGCATTATACCACCTAGGAGGAGGTAACACATTAGCAAGCTAACACATTAGCTTGCATGAATTCAGTCAATTAATTAACCCATTGTCATGGAGCAGAATATCCCCAAGAGCATGGATTCAGTATAAGGGAAGGAGGTTGAAGACTTGGAGGTGGTGGGGACACTTGAAAGGAGGGCACTGGGGAGAGGAAAAACAGGTGATGAAGGAAGATACTGAAAAGTAGAAAAAGAGGAGACATCCCCTCCACAGCCAAAGTCCTCTACTTTACAACTCTGCCTTGTAAGCCCTGATGTAATCCTTCCTCACTTCCTGGCCCTTCCCACCCACCCCCATCCCCACTAATAGTGACTATGAAACACATTTTTTAAGCTTCCAAAATGAACTTTCATTGTTTTATCTTTTTCCTTCATTTTCTGTGCAAACAGAAGATGCAATGGCTAATGAGAAGGACTTCTGACAGAGTTGCTGCACCATAGGGATGAGCTTCTGGCCCCATCACTGTTTTTCTGTACTAAACTAACTTGTTTCTCAGTTTGGAGGATTCAAAGGTAATGTTCTCTGAGATCCCCTAAACAGTAGGTACAACATGATTAGGATGTTTGGGTTTTCAACTTTTCATATTTTAATGCTTTAATTATTTTAATTAATAATTTAATTTCTTTGTAGTTGTGCCCAGAGGTCTTTGGGATGATCTGACTTGAAATAGATTGCAAAATACATTAATTATTAAATAAATAAAACTATGAAACCTCACTGAGATCTCCCTGATTTTATATCCTTTTAACACTTATGTAAACAGGTATACAAGTTATCAGGTCCTTCTTTATATCTTTCCAAAGAGCTGTCTTCTAGGTATTTTATTACTTACTTTGGAAATGAGGAGGCTGGTTCAAAGATTTATAATCTTAGTGGGTAAGTATTTAATGAAGCTAGGTGATGTAGTGGATAGAGTGCCATGCCTGGAGTCAGGATGATTTCTCTTCCTGAGTTAAAACCTGACCTCAGACAATTACTAGCTGTTTTACCCTGGGCAAGTCACTTAACACTGTTTGCTTCAATTAAAACTGTCTATAGTCAAATGAAAAAAATGTTCCAAATAACTATTAATTAGAGAAATTCACGTTTAAACAACTCTGAGGTACCACCTCACACCTAGCAGATTGACTAATATGACAAAAATAGAAAATGATAAATGCTGGAGGGGATGTGAGAAAATCAAGACACTAATACATTGTTGTGAACTGATACAACCATTCTGGAGAGCAATTTGGAACCACACCCAAAGGGCTATATTAAACTGTGCATACCCTTTGTTTGACCGCCTACTAGGTCTATATCCCAAAGAATGCAAAGAAAGGGGTAAAGGACCTATTTGTACCAAAAAAAAAAAATATAGCAGCACTTCTGGTACTATCAAAGAATTGGAAGCTGAGGAGAGGTCCATCAGTTGGGGAATGGCTGAATCAGTTGTGGTATATGGTTGTAACGAAATGCCGTTGTGCCGTAAGAAATGATGAATAGGATGATTTAATAAAAACCTGGAAAGATTTATATGAACAGATGTGAAGTCAAGTAAGTGAAGTAAGCAGAACCAGGAAAACATTGTTCACAGTAACAGCAATAATGTCTGATAATCAACTGTGAATGGCATAACTATTATCAGCAATGCAAGGATCCAAGAAACTCCAAGGGACTCACAATGAAAATTGTTATCCACAAACATAGAAGGAACTGATGGAGTCTGAATGTAGACCAAAACATGCCATTTTTCCCTCTATTTACTTCATGAGTTTTTTCTGAAGTGTGTAATATATGTCTTCTTTCAAAACATGACAAATTTTGAAATATTTTTTGCATGATAGCATATGTATAATGTATCTCAGATTACTTGCTGTATATGGGGATAAGGGGATAAGAAAGAGAGAATTTGGATTGTAAAATATCAGAAAACAATTGCCAAACATTTCTATTTTTGTAATTGAGGAAATATACAATAAAATATTACTTTAGAAAAAAATGTTTGCCTTGGTTTCTTCATCTGCAAAATGAGCTGGAGAAGGAAATGGCAAATCCCAAGTGGACTCATGAAGAGTCAGACATGACTAGAAATGATTTAAATATGATGAAGTATCTAAGTGCCTCACCTCCCTCAGGGATAGGTTCTTCTAATATGCTATAAGTTGTTACACTCAATTTGGGGCAAGATTCTAGTCTACATTATGAAAAGGAGCTTTAGTGAGTTTCCCTTGCAACAAGGAAACAGTGATCTCCTAAAGCCAGCATGGGTTCCTAATGAAGTCATGGCAGACTAACCTGATTTTATTTATTTGATAGTTATTATAAAGATAGCTCAGGGAGATATGGTCGATGAATAACTGAACTGAATCAAGGTATTTAACAAAATGTGGGTAAGAATATTCACAAATTCACCTAGGCTGGGCTCCATGCCCCAAATCCATATGGTGTCCTGAGGAAGGCCACAAAGATGGTGAAGGGCCTTGAGTTCATGCTATGTGAAGATCATTTGAAGCAACCAAGGATGTTTAGCCCAGAGAAGAGAAGATCCGGGGATGGTAGCCATCTTCGAACATTTGAAGGGTTATCTCATGGATACAACCCTAGATTTGTTCTATTTGGTCCAAGAGGAGAAACTTAGTAGCAATAGATGGAAGCTGCAAAGAGGCCATTTGGGTCTTAATTTGTGGAAAAAAAGCTTTCTGACAAGGAGAACAGTCCTAAAGGGGAATAGGCTGTCTTGAGAGATAGTGGATTTCCCCAACATGGAGATCATTAAGCAGCAGTTGGATGACTACTTATTATGTATACTATATAAGGGGGATTCCTTTCGCATGTGGGTTGAATTCATTGGCTTTTGAGATCCCTTCTAAATTTCAAATTTCATGATAATTCTTCTCTATCAGTCATAACGATTACTTTCTTTCAAGGCTTGGCTCAATTTTCACAAATTCCATAGATTCATCCTAGATTCTTTCCCCTATCTTCATCTCTCTCTCCTTTTCCTGAACTTTAAATGTGTGGAAAAGGAAGTAGAGATTGTCGAGGACTCCTGAAATAATACGGCACAATTTGATGCCTAAGATATCTGAGTGTGAGGCTAACCTACAGCTTGATCCTGCAAGCATAATTTTTGTGAGAAGTCTTCTCCATTCCCAACTTGTCTCACAGGCCTCCTAAGCCCCTCTTTCACCCCTCAATGTGGCTTGCCAAAAGATGTCCAGATTCATCTTCTCTCATCAGTCCAATTGTATGAAATAAAAATGAATATTGTCTTATTCAGTGAAAAACTTGTAAAAATAAATAAAATAAAATACAACTCATATTGTCATATAAAAACATTTATTCATGCCCATTTATCTTTAAATAGAACTGAAGGACTTTAGCCACATTTGAGTTTTCTGAGTTTTCAAGGTTACTTGTTCTTAAAACCATAAAAGGAAAATCTTTCACCAAAAACCTCTTTCTCTAGATTCTTATTGCTCACGGGATTGAGAGAAAGTGTAGTTTCCCTAGTTGGAAGGAAGATCATGGAAGGTGGATGGAGATAGGACTGGTGAAGCTTGGGGACTTCTGAGTCTTGAGGAGAAGATAGATATGAGGGGTGAGAGGACAGCAGACAGTCAATTGCAAGTGATGGACAAAGGAAATCTTTGGACATATAGCCCTAGACTTAACCTTGAGCTTACATGAAAACACACGCACACACTCTGGAGACATTAAAAGGGGGCTCACTCCAATGTTTAATCAAAAAATGGAGTCATCACTGAGTTCTTTTGAACTGTGCCATTGGAGAGCAAACTCTAGCAGGTCCTATAGAGTGAGTAATGCTTCTGGCACGGGATGAAAACTGTGTAAGTGAAAAGCTTCTCTTTGGGAGTTCATGTGGGACAGACTATCCCTGCTCTAGACAAAGGCCTTTTCTATAATCTTCAATAGCCAGAAACTTTTGACACAATGCTTTCTTTAATTAGGGCGCTTAGCCAATCCTTGACATAGTTCTCCTGTGTCATCTGAGGTAGGAAACCAAGCCGACCTGTGTGTGTGAGATCCTGGATCTCCATATAAATCCCTGGCCCTTGTCCCTATTGCTGAACTGCTGGGAAGTACAGAAGATGGAACCGAGGAATCACCATACCAAAACAGGCAAAGTAACAAGTGCCAGAAAGAGCTCAGTGCCATATCTGGAAGGTGTCCTCTCACAGGATCATTAGCTCCCTTCTTATTCCAGCTGGGACAACTATTATCATCTCACTTGAGGCCCAGTAATGCTTCTCTTCTTACTGATATGTGGTCGTAACCTTATGTCTCTGGGCATAATTCTATTTACACACATCTGGATGTATCCTTTACCCTAAGCTTCTCTCCTACTCTCAATCCCATCAATGAGTATCTCAAGTCTGGCCTCAGTTCTTTGTTTTCTTGTCTATAAAATAAGTATGTTGGCATTGCTCTATCTATCTCACAGCTTTGTTATAAGGAAAGCATTTTATATACTGTGAAGTACTTCAGAAATATGAGTGATTGCATTTTTTATGAATTCCTTAAAAGAATATGTAGGTCAAAATTTCCTAGTAATGAAATCCTATTGCTTTTAGCATCCTTGGCTATCCTACCCTTCTGCCACAGCCTGGGACAGTGATTGTTTTGTACAAAGACCAATCTACCTAAGGGCAAAGAGGTTCATCACTAGAAGTTTGCTGACTGGTTAATGGTGTATTTGTTTGGTTTTTGATGCCAGCAAGGAAAACTTGTTGATAGATAAATTGACTGATTGGTTGATTGATCGAGAGGGGGGGTTATGATCTGCTAGGGGGAATTTTGCCTCTAATGGAGAAATCAAAGAAGCCATGCATTTTTGAAGTATTAAGGAAAGATGAAAATATGCAATATGTCATATTATCTGGTTAGGAGAAATCCTACTTTGACAGTGAGTGCCATTATCTCAGTGTTGTTGGGAAAGGCAGTGGTTTTAATATTAAAAGACCTAAAAGAATGTTATTCTTCTAGCCATTTGTAGAAAGTATATAATCTTTATTACAAAGCTGGATAGTAGATATTTCAGGTGCCAAAATTCCCATTTTATAGATGAGTAAACAGAGGTTCACAGAGTTTAAGTGGTCTTGCCCATGGTCATGCAACCAGAAAAAGTCAGAGTAGGTTAATCCAGGTTCCATACCCAGGGCTCCTTCTGCTATTAAGACCTTTCCAGAGAATCTAAGGAGCTGGAAATCTGAAAGAGAAACACACAGAGGATTAGGCCATCTATGGAGGATTCCAAGTTTGCTTGAATCTTTTTTTCCAAAAGAGAACCATGCAGTTTCTTCTACATCAGAGTGTTATGAGCAGTGCTCAAAATATACCACCCCTTTAAGAGGGTCTTTCACTCCTGCTCAGCTCTTTGCCTCTCTAGTGCAAGTGCCAACAAAGGTTCCAGCTGTGATGTGGGAAACTGGGAACCAAACCGTGGCTCGTCAACTCATTTTCCATAAGCCACTGAACAGCTGTCAGATGTTAATGAATTTGAGTCAGTACTACCCCAGGGTTGGATTGTGTGACCAAGCTGTGAAAAGCCGCCAAATCTATGACAGAGCCTCACGAACCTTCTGTTCACCACAAATGATGTTAGCCTTCTGGGGCAGACTAAGGAAGGCTCAACATCATGGTACTCAAGGCCAGTGGGTCCGGTCTGGCCTCTGTCCATCTGCCATGGTGGGTGATGCTTTGTAAATGCAAATGAGGGATCTCTGGTATATCTGGTGGCTACTGATGCCCTTAGCTTTAGATCCAATTCACACATTTTTTTCCATAACATCCGCATTAACCTTTCTAGTCATATGGAGCAAAGTTGCCTTTCTCTGAAAGTACAGTCAGCTGTAATAGGACATGGGGACAGGGAAGGGTGAGCACCACTGAAGCAGCCGTTTTACCTGAGTGAGGAAGAGTCAGTACCAAGAAGGCTCACGTCTGAGGACAGAAGGGGTATGTATGTGTTGGGGTGGGGGGATTGGAGGCAGGGTACTTTGGGAAGAGCATGAGATTATAGTGCTCCACAGACGCGGAGGTAGCAGCAACCACACTGGGCTGGACACACTAGTAAGGACACAAGATATTCATGACGGCAATCATTCTGGGCCCTTCCTATAAGAAAACTAGGGAAGGCATATTTAGTGGTGTGTGTTTTCATTTTTCCCCCAACATGGTGGTACATAACCCCAGCCTTCTGTTGCTATTCATTTTACACCAGACAGCAGTTTAATACAAAGAACGGCTGCTGTTTCTCTAACGGCAGCCACACACTTAATGCCTCAATTTCCACATTTTATTTTATATGTAATTTAAAGCCCATGGTGCCTTAATTGTAAAATAGGCCTTATTAAAATAATAGCTTCAGAAACAGTGGGGTACCCTGAGCTGTGCAATGAAGGTTTTTAGCTTAACTGCTGTTTACAAGGATTTAAAAAGAGACACAACCCAAATAAAGCTGTAAAGACATTTCCAATGTGAGTGATGGACCGAAGACCACCTGATAATTAAGCTCTTTTTTTTTTCCTGGGACTGTCTCTTGCTCTCCTTAGAAACCCAAAGCACACCCTTTGCTGTTTTTATGATTGATGATGCGGCAAGGATACTTCAGTACTAGTAAGCAACACGGTGCTTTGATTAATGATGCTGGGGGAGCTCCCAGAAGACTGGAGAGAATAATACCGTTATCAGGAAAACAGCTGAAGCTCCTGAGAGGGACATGGGCTTCTACATTCCTGGGCACCCTAGAATGAAGCATCCCTGGACTCAGTCCCCTTGGGAAGCTCAGGTAGAAGCTGTGTGCTTCAAGGTTGATGTAGCAGCAGGGAGTGAAACAGGGAAGAGAGGGAAAAGAGATAGTTTAGAGGGGCATAATTTTCTACTTTATTTCTAAGCCCCAGAAACCAGGGTGATTTAGTGATAGTTCCCATTTATGTGGTACATTATAGTTTCTAAAGAATTGTCCTCACAATAACCTTGAGAAGCCTGTGCAAGCACTCCCATTTTCCAGACGAGGAGACCAAGGTCAAGAGCAATTGCATATGTAATTTGTCCACAGAGTAAGTCAAAGTCACAGCTGGGACTCACCCCCAGGTCTTTGGTTTTCTTGTTTTTCCACTAGCTTACCTCCTGTTTCCCTCTCTTCTTTCTCCCTCATTCCCTCCTGCTCTCCCTGCCCTACCCCTCACTCTCTTCTTCTGTTCCTTCTCTCTCTCTCTCTGTATCTCTCTGTCTCTGTCTCTCTGTCTCTCTCTGTCTCTCTGTCTTTTTCTCTCTGTCTCTGTCTCTGTCTCTCTCTGTCTCTCTGTCTCTTTCTGTCTCTCTCTGTCTCTCTCTGTCTCTCTCTCTGTCTCTCTGTCTCTCTCTCTCTCTCTCTCTCTCTCTGTCTCTCTCTGTCTCTCTCTCTCTCTCTCTCTCTCTCTCTCTCTCTCTCTCTCTCTCTCTCTCTCTCCCTCTCTCTCCATTTGAGATAAAGCTCCATACTGTGTTATAAGGAAGAAAACACATGCAAAATAGAATTACTAGGTATTATCATTGCCTTAATTGTTCCTTCAGTGTGAATGTTCACATTATTCCCCCTCTAACTGATGGCACTTCACCCCAGCTCTGCATTTATTTCGACAATACATTGGTAGAGAATCAGTACCATCAGTATCATAGTACATTTCATAGCACTTAATGCTTTGCAAAGTGTTTTACATACATTATCTCATTTGAGTCTTACAACAATCTCATGAGCTAAGCACTTAAGGGGATTATTATTCCCTTTTTGCACTTGAGAAAACAGAGGCTGAGAGAAATTAAGTGACTTACCCAGGGTCCCTTAGCTAGTAAATTTCTGAGGCAGGATTTGAATCCATGATTTCCTGACTTTCAATCTAGTAATCTGGCTACAACACAATGCTGCCTTGAAAGAACCTGTGAAAATGAAGTTCCCAGCTCTAAAATGGACTTCCTGCTTATCTGTTCTGCAGTCTGCCAAGTGCTTTTGAATTTGGTTTCTCATTGGATCATCTGCTTTTCACTCTATGAAAAGTGAGAAGGATGAGGCCATTTGGGGGCCTCCTCAGTAAAGGTGGCTGTAGCACTGTGAACAAATTTCCCATCCATCTGGACCACTGTGGTATTATAGACCGAAAAAGGAAATATGAGTCAAAGAGAGCCCCAAGGCTTGTACACTGTGGTTTTGAAAGTCAATACAACTGTCGATAGCAGGGCTCACTGCTTCTCCAGGGACTGCCCAGGGCTCTGCTCTCTCTCTTGCATTCTCAAGCACCACAGACACATTTAATGTTGGTGGAAAATGCTCCCCCAAAGGAATGGTCATCTCTTTGTCAGGCCAGCTTCATGGGAGCGGGGCAGCAGCAGGGTCTTTTTAGAATTTTGACTACCCAGGCTTTCTAACATCTACTGTGTTGTCTTTCATACATGATGATGGTGGCTTAGTAGTGTTCTGATCCTTTGTACTTTTAAGAGCAGTTTTCCTAGATTTTGAAACTGAGAACAGGAAGGTCCCTCTGGGACCATATAATCCAGTGCCTTTATTTTACAGAAAGGGACACTGAAGCCAGAGCATCTGGGTGACTTACTCACAGTCATACAAACAGTAAGTAGCAAAACTGGAACTTGAACCCTGGGCTTCTGACTCTAAAAACAGTCCTCTTTTGACAATACTCTGCTATTAGACCATGTTCATAGCTATGGAATAGTGGGGGGTCAGAGGACCCAGGTTTGCATCCTGGATCTGGCTCTTACTCTACCTATTTGATGGGGGCCAAGTTCCTTAACCTCCTCAGGGTCTCCATCATCTTCATGTAACCTCTGGTGCAGAGCTACAGCTCTGCTCTCACATGAACTGGACTCATTCCTAAGGCCCTCTCTCTAATAATAAGCTTGATGACTCATTTTGCCCCCACTCAGGTTTCCCTCTGGGAATATCAGAATCTAGCTCATGCCCTTCTCTTTCCACCCCCTCCCCCAGGTCCCTACAAACACTAGAGACCCACAAAAAGAATTTAAACAAAGTGGGTTTCTCAAAAGACACATAAATAACAAAGGGGACCTCCAAGCCTGGTTAGGAAAAGAATGTTACAACCCCACAAAACTGACAGCCCCTACAAGTTAAATCTCTGCCTCCTGCACTAAGGAGAGATGTTGAGTCTTCAAGGACTGCTCCAGTTTCTTTTTTCTCTCTCTGGCCTTCTCTCTAGGGTTTATGCTCCTTCTGGAATCAGCTGCCTCCCTTCCTCCCAGTATTTCTTACCTTTATCTCAGCTTCCAGGGACTGCTGCCATTTCTCAGCAGTGCAACAGTGATTCCAAGGCCCATAGCTCCTGGTTTGGAGCCTGTTCTCATCAGTGCTCATCCAGGAGGTGCTGCCTTTACTTCTGGGGATGGCTCCCATGAGTCCTGGCAACACAGCCAAGAGGTCTCCTTTCATTCTATCATCTGCTTTCCTCCAAGTCCCTCCTCAGATCTTTTTACCTGATCAGGAATTATCAGGACATCATCAAGCCAATACAATGGGGAGGAAATAGGTTGGCCTGATTTCTTTTGAATCCTTTCAATTCCTTTGAACAGGATCTCCTCCTCTGAGGCCAGGTTGTCTTCATTGAATAGACCTCAATTTATCTAGCCAGCTCTAGACTGGACCATTCTGGTCTGTACCACCACTGGTCATATTCCTATCTGCTGCTGCCCGGGCATCTTCCCTTCCTTTATCATCTTATTTTCTACCTTTTGCTTTGGGAGTTGGAGTGAAGTCAACCATACCATTGCTTCTGGAAAGAACTTACTAGTTGACTGTCCTTTTGTGTCAGGTGACAGTCCTGTAAATTTCCAAGTTTAAATACCTTTCTCCAACAACTCCCTATGTGCATTGTCTTCCCAATTAGAATAGAAGTTTGCTATAGCCAAAGGGTGCTAATAGACCTCTTGATCTTTGTTCCAGCCATAGCACTGCTGGGTTTGTACCCCAAAGAGATAATTAGGAAAAATACATGTACAAGAATATTCATAGCTGCACTCTTTGTGGTGGCAAAAAATTGGAAAATGGGGGGGGTGCCTATCAATTGGGGAATGGCTGAACAAATTGTGGTATATGTTGGTGATGGAATACTATTGTGTTAAAATGAATAATCAACTGGAGGAATTCCATGGAGACTAGAATGACCTCCAGGAATTGATGCAGAGTGAAAAGAGCAGAACCAGGAGAACATTGTACACAGAGACGGATACACTGTGGTACAATTGAATGTAATGGACCTCTCTACTAGCAGCAATGCAAGATCCATGACAATTCTGAGGAACTTAATAGAAAGAATACTATCCACATTCAGAGGAAGAACTGTGGATGTAGAAACACAGAAGAGAAAAAACTACTTGATCACATGGTTCGACAGGGATGTGATTGGGAATATAGACTCTAAATGATCACCCTAGTTCAAATATCAATAATATGGAAACAGGACTTGATCAATGACACGGGTAAAACCCAGTGGAATTGCATATCAGCTACAGGAAGGGATTGGTGGGAGGGGAGGGAAAGAACATCAATTTTGTAACCATGGAAAAACAGTCTAAATTAACTAATTAAATGAAATTTTAAAAAAAATTAAAAATAGAATGCATTTCCTTGAGAATAAGGACTGCCAGCTTAGTATTGGTTCTTGAGCCAATTGTTAAATTTTTAGTGTAAGCATTTTAAACATCAGAAATCTACAAATGATTCAAAACAGGAATTAATTGTTTTGCTGAATTTATGCAACCTTTTTCAATGTAAATTAATCAACAATTCTGATAACCATTGATTTTAAAAGTATATATAATGTTAATAAAGCAATTTGAACTTAGAAGAGAGTCTAGTATACTATCCCCCCAAGAAACCAGTTGTAAAACATTTACCAGAATATTCTTTTTATGTATCTCTAGTACTTAGCATAATGCCTAGCATATAACAATAACTTTTTCATTCATTTTTTCACTTATTCATTCATTCATCTATCCATACATTAATGAATCCTTTCAACATTTGTTCACCGTACATAAAATGAAAGAATTTTGCAAAATGACCCTTATAGTAATTATGGATAGTAACAGGTGTTCTGATGAACCAATCTAGTGATCTTTTTAATGTAATTCAATGCCTTAAAGAATTTTGTTTCTTTTCCTGTGGCTACTACCTTTTAAAAAGTGTTTATTTCAGCTTTTTAACAGCCATTAAGGATTTATTTGTTTTAATTTTGTCCCCATCTCCCTTTTTATGTCATTTTTCCTTCTTAAGAGGTAATGTGACCTAGAAAATGGAGACCTAGCCTCAGAGCCAGGAAGAAATGGCTTCAAATTCTAACTCTGACATACATTGGCTAGGTGAGCCTAGACAAATTATCTAATCTCTCAATACTCTAGGACATTAATAGTAAACCAATGGCACAGGTGCCAAAAAGAACACACAGAGCCCTCTCTGTGGACATGATTACAGTTGCCTACTAGAATGTGTTCCTAGAAAGTCAGAGAGACAGGGTGAAGCTGTTCCCCTCCCCCTCTCCATGCACCTGAGGACATTTCTCACTTCATCCACCCCTCTGCCCAACAGCCCAATGGGAGGGCCTCCTCCCTCCCCTGTCTGGATTAAGGCTCAGGGGGTGAGGGTTCACATGCCATGTGAGGGTGTGACATAGAGGGCTGCCTGTCAAGTCTGTGGTGAAAATGATTCCTGTGGTGGGGTTGGAGAGGATATAGGTTTGAGGGGAGCATACATAGCTCACAGTGAGACACATAGCTGGAGGGGAGCAGAGCTAGAAGGGAGCAGAGGGCTCAGGCCACTCTCCACACATGCTTCTCATCACCCATCCCTCTGCCCAGCAGCCCAATGAGAGCTCTTCCTCCATCCTCTGTCTGGGGGTAAGGGGGAAGGAGTGTCAGAGGTGATATGGTGGGGGACTCAGTCTCTAGGGGGTGGGTGGGCAAGGTACTCTGTCTCTAACAGGTTTGCCATCACTGCTTGAGGCAAATCTTTACAAAAGTTTGATGAGAAGGTACTGATCTGTATAAGTAGAAGGAATTTACTGTCCTTGGAGATCCCTATACCAATGAAATCAAAGGTCTAGCCCCTATGCCCTAGTAAGTTAATATATGTTGAATGAATTTAATTAAAATACCTTGTCTGTCCAGAATCCCCTAGTTTGACTTGTTTTTCTTGACTGGTTCTCATGCTCAAGAGTAGTGGTGTTAAACAAACATAAATAGGAGTTATTAATGTAAACATAAGAATAGCTGTGTCCACATGTTGACTTAGTTTTAAAAGATAAGATTATTATGTTTTATTGTATTTTTATTTTGTTAAATATTTCTCAATTACATTTTAATCTGGTTAGGGGTGCATTTAGGTGTGTTATGTGCTACAAATGACCCCAGCTTCATGTTTGACACCTATGTTCTGGATTTTTCATCCATTTTAAAATTGGATGGGACTTAAAGATCAGCTAATCCAATTTCCTTGGTTTGCAAATAAGGAAAATTACAGTCAGAGAAGCTTTAATTTGTCAAAGAACACTGGAAGTAAGTGGCAGATGAACAATCTAACCTTTGCATTCTGCCTCCGAATTCAATCTTCTTTTCCAAATCTTGGGTTTAGTTCTTTCTGAGATTTTCCCATTGATGAGAGTTAATCTGAGAAACTAATTTTAGCTGTTACTGATAGTGGATAACAGCTTAATGTGTTATTCCTCCCAGGGATAATTCTATTTCAATAGGCTTCTCCTGGAAATGTAATGTTTTCATTCAAAGGAATGAATCACTAATAGTAGAATCCCAGGAACCTCAGAAGATGCATCTGGAGAATACTTTGAAACATGCCATACCTTTCAGCCACATTCTTCAAATTGTACCATGTAGGTGACCAATTCCTTTGTGGATATATCAAGATGATCTGGGTAGATTCAGTGGCAAGACCCAGAGGATATGTTGAAGCATTGAGCCTTTCATTGAAAAGGGGAATCAGGAAAAACAAATATGAGGTGATATGATTTTGTATTTATGTCCAGCCTAGCACAGTGGGATGCACCTACTAGGTGCTTAATGATGAATGAAGTAGTGAGAAAATTCAAGATCTTTATATTTAATTATTTCTCCTAAAAATTCTAAATACAAAGGATTGTGTGTTATAGTGTTGAGACTCTTCCTCCCCAATACTCAGATTCTTCAAGTTTTCATCTGGCTTTAATTAACCCTTTAGTGTCTTACACGTTTGCATATTGACTGGGGGATGAGCCCATAGCCTTTGAACTTCTGCCCTCCTTGTAAAAATACTGCATGGGTAATACTAAACTTGTGTTGTCGGATACTTGGAATTCTGGGCTTCGTTAAGTTTTTCCTCCCTTCCCACATGGCAGGGTGAAGGAAATATCTGGTAACATTTTAATTCTACCTCATTCACTGTGGCTTATATAGGTGTGGTGCAATTGAGGTCTCTACAGGAAAAGCTGATTTCAAGTTTTGGCACAATGATTAGCTGATTCACAAAAGATGTGAGTCTCCATTTCTTCCCTGAACGTCTGTACTGTCTGCTTTTAATTTACTTGTGGGACTGTACACTCCATTCCTGTGAACATAGAATGACATACTGTGTGGACGAGGGGTTCCCAGCCAAGATTGAACTCTTAAGTAATCAATGACCAGTCCTGAGCTGACACATGTTCAAATTCTAACACTTTCCATGTCACAAACCTTGTCATATCAATGGGCTTTCGTACAAGTCTTGATTTGCTCCTGTCCATGTTAATTCATTCTGTGTTCTAACCAACCAGCTCAGAAGTCTAACAGGAACCTTGATCTCTTAATTGCCAAATCAAGAGGCCTCTTCTCAGTTTTCAATCATCTTGCCTTCTCAGTACTGACACTTTAGACCACCCCCTCCTTTTTCCCACAAAGGAATCTATTTATCCCAGTCATTAGCAAAACAGAAAAGAGAAAGCATACATAGGAAAATATGCCCTGGACACCTCGGAGTGAAAGAACTCTTCCTTTAGAATGAAGATAACTGAGCTCAACCAAGAGAGAGTCTCATATCTCACTCAAGAAGAAATTTTCTTGAGGTCTTCAATGCAGCAGTCTGGGAATAGGGATATGGAGACTGCTAGCTCCTCTCTTCTTTTCAGAGTCTTTTCCTTCAGCAACCTGAAGTGGGATTGGCATTTTCCATCTTGCCATCTGATTGATTGATGAGTCTCTCTCTGAACTTAGTTAAGTTGATCTTCAGATGATAAATATATTTAACAACTGGGCAATACTAATCACCATTTATCTAATTGCATTAATTTTAAGAATCAGGTGCTAGGAAGTCCCAGGGTCTCCCTAGTAAATAGTCACTGTACCCTGCTGAATAGCAGTAATGAGGAAGTGCGAAGATATCTGGGGCTTTCAGAGAGTGGAAAACCTTTTATCCCCCAATTCTATCTTTTTATGGGTGGCTGCCAATTCCTCTAATATAGGTGGTATGGAGGGACATGGAGGAATTTCTGAGAGAACTAGCACCACAGTATGAGGACTTGCTGAACCCTTTACAGGGCTGCATCCACTTTTGGTGCCTGCCTTTCACTCAACTCTCATCTGTGACTCTAGGAAGCTGTAACATCCACAGTGTGGCCACAGCCTTGTAAAATTGTATTGATAGAATGATTAAGCCAGGTTGAGGATAACTGACAAGCCTCAAACCCATTGGTTATTTAAGGGAGTATTTAAGCCAAACATATGAAGATTGTCCCTGGGGAAAGGAGTGAATAAGAATTTGTTCCAATGGCCAAAGTGCCAGAAGCAGCTGCTATGGAACACTTAGATCTTGGTTAGACATTGATAATACCATGGTTATTCATTGCATCATGAGCCATCCAGTCACCCTGACTTCTGTCTTGCCACTATACTTCAATGGCTTTGGAAGAGAGAATGAAGTTGATGATTTTGTGATGTCATTGATCCTCTTAGAAAATGAAGGATGCACAACAAGATGGTAAGGATATGTATATTTACTGAATCAGAATTAGCTCTTGATCTCTCACCTGCTAGAAAAAACCTACTTCCTGACAGTTTTAAACTTAAACTTTTGGAGCTCCTATATTCCACTGAGTTATCAGATGTCATCACAATGGCGTCATCACCATCAACAAAATAGAGCATACTTAACTGTATACAGTATTTTACTATTTGCATAAACTCAATAATAGTAAATAAATAATACATAATAAAATATCTCCCATATGACAATTCTCCTAAAGCTCTTCCTAGACCTAATTATCCCTAAAAGGCTCTGAACCCTAGAGTTGTAAGGATGATACAATTTTATATTTATAGATAGCATAGCCTTTCTTTCCCTAAGTAAGCAGAGAATTGTAGAAGATAAAATATAGATCCCATCTAATGTGAATAGCTTTAATGTTTATGATTATCTTCTGGGACTAAACACTTCATTCTTGTGAACACAGAATACTATGCCAAAAAATGTCCCCAGTCAGTATTAGACTCTTAAGTAATCAATGACCAGTCTCAAGCTGACATATGTTCAGACACTAACAGTTTTCATGACACAAACCTGTCATATAATTAGCTTTTGTGTTTAAGTCTTGATTTGTTCCTGTCTGTGATTATCCATTCTTTGTTCTAACCAATTAGCTCATATGTCTAACAGGAACTTTGATTTCCTAATTGTCAATTATATTAGGGCCACTCATGATGAAAAACACTACCATAGAAGGAACTGAAAGAGTCAATGCAGATTAAAGCACACCATTCTTCACTTTATTTCCTCCAGGAATTTTACTCTAGTATAAGCAATGTGTCTTCTTTCCCAACCTGATGAACATGGAAATATATACAACTTATATTATAATACATGCTGTCCTGGGAAGAAGGGAGGGATTGAAGGGAGAACATGGATTAGAAAATATCAGAAAATGATTATTAAAAGTTATATTGACATGTAATTTGAAAAAAAATTTTAAATAAAAATATTTAATATAATAGGTGAGTCTATATACTCAAGAAATCATAAAAAAGAGGAAAGGACCTACTTGTACAACAAAATTTATAGTAGAGGGATGTCTATCAATTGGGGAATGACTGAACAAAGTAGTGGTATATGTTGGTGGTAGAATACTATTGTGCTATAAGAAACAATGAAGAGAATGATTAATAACAAAACTGGAAAGATCTACATGAACTGATGCAGAGCAAAATAAGCAAAACATGGAAGAACACCGTACACAATAACAGCAATACTGTATGATGACCAATTGTGAAAGGCAGCTACTCCCAGCAATACAATGATCTGGAATAATTCTAAAGAACTTAGAGAATGCTATTTACCTCTAGAAAAAGAATTGTTGGAGTCAGACACAGATCAAAATATTATATTTCACATTAGTTTATTTATGGATTTATTTTGGGGTTTTGATCTTATATGATTATTCTCTTATAATAATGACCAATATGGAAATATGTTTTGCATGATAATACATGTATAATCCAAATCAAATTGCTCACCATCTCTGAAAGGGGAGAAGAGAGGGAGGGAGAGAAACAGATAATTTGGTCTTATAATTTTGGAAAACTTATGTTAAGAATTATTATTGGTGGAGTCAAGATGGTCACTTAGAAGCAGCAAAAGCCAAGTCCTCTGTGAAAACACTTCCACACCAATCAAAAACAAAGTGCTTTGATGGGACAGAAAACCAAATCTAATAATTGGACAGAGCCGAGGACCCTCCTACTTGATTCAACTTAAAAGGTGCGCAAAGAAGCCTGAATTCTCAGGTTTAAGGAAAAGGAAGAAGGAAGGTCATAGGACCCTTTCCCCAATTATTGTGCTGAATCTCCTGTGACTGATCACTGGAATCTCAAGACAAGGGCTCCAGCCCTGAGGGAGTGCCTTGCTGCCATAGCTGTGCCAGGCTCAGGGCACTGACCACAGTCAGAAGGGAGGCAGCTGGAGGAGAGGCACAGAGAGGACAACCTGGTCCTAGTCTCTACACTCTATCTTGAGATTCTACTTCTGGAGGTTTTGACATCAGGGCACATCTGCCCAGATTAATCTAGTCTATCAATAGGGTATATAAGAAGCCTTCAGAGGACAAGGAAGCTCAATCTCCAACACTCCTCCCCCATTCACTATGCTGAGAGCAGCAGTAAGAATCTAGCTGACTGGGATCTGTGGGAGAAGGCTGGAACCATGAAAGAATACCTTAATAACAGGGTAGGAAGCGCAGCTCTCTTCAGCCTCCACACCTTCACCTACACTTTCAGCTTCTGCTGCCAGCTGGTGAAGATCTGATCTCAGGGCTTATTAATACCCCATCAGCCTAACCTAGTCAATCAGCAGAGCAGAGAAGAAGTTCTTTCAGGACAGAATAGCGCAAACCCACAGATCCAGCAAATAAACAGAGGAACAAGATTACAGCCAATGACAAGGGGGAAAGAAGGAAAAAATATGAGTAAACAACAGAAAAAGAAAAAAGAAATTACAATCAACAGCTTCTATCCAGGTAGGGAACAAAGAGCAAATAGAAGAGAGGAAGACCAAGGAACACCAAGCAAAAATGCAGAAAATCCAGTGAATTGGGACACAGGCTTTGAAAGAACTCAAAACAATTAAAAATAAAACAAATAACAGAGGCTGAAGACAATTGGGAAAAGAACTTACCAAGCAAAATAAGTGATCTAGAAACAGAGGCATATGAGCTAAAACAAGAAAATAGTGTCTTGAAAGCAAGAATTGACCAGCTTGAAAAAAAACGAGGCAAAGAAAGTGAAAGGTGACCTTCAAAGAAAAACAGACCAGAAAGAGAAGGATGACCAAAAAGCCAGGGATGAAATCCAGTCTTTAAAAATTAGAATCCAACAACTAAGTAAATGACTTCACAGGCAGCAAGAGTCTATAAAACAAAATCAAAAGAATGAAAAAATTGAGGAAAATATGAAACACTTCATTGATAAAACTATAGACGTGGAAAATAGATCGAGGAGAGACAATTTAAGAATTATTGGACTATCAGAAAATCATGACAAAAGAAAAATCCTGGACGACATCCTATAGGAAATTATCCAAGAAAACTGCCCCGACATCCTAAAACAATAGGGAAAAGTTGAGATTGAAAGAATCCACAGATCACCTCCTGTACTTAATCCCCAACTGACAACACCCAGGAATGCTATAGCCAAATTCAAGAAATACCAGACCAAGGAAAAGATATGACAAACTGCTAAGAAGAAACCATTCAGATACCATGAAACCACAGTTATAATAAAACAGAACCTGGCTGCTTCCACATTGAGGACTGGAAGGCATAGAATATGATATTCCAGAAAGCAAGGAAACTGGATCTACAACCAAGAATCAACTCCCCAGCAAAATTAACTATATTCTTGCAGGAGAAGGTATGGTCATTTAATAAAATAGAAGGATTCTAAGCATCCGTAAAGAAAAAAAAAAACCTGACAAACAGAAAATTTGATGTCTAAACACAGAACTCAAGAGAATCACCAAAAGGTAACTAAGAAAGGGGGGGAGGGAATTTTTAAAGGGACCCAATAAGGTAAAATGATGTGTATTCCTATAAGAAAATATATTGGTAACTCTTAAAAATTGTTATTATCAGCAGGGTAGCTAGAAGTATACTTAGAGGGAACAATGACAAACTATATAGGATGAAATCGCTCGCTTGCTCTCTCTCTCTCTCTCTCTCTCTCTCTCTCTCGATATATATATATATATATGTATATGTATATATTTTTATACATATACACAACTGAGAGTAAAAAAGAGGATAATACTAAGAGAATTGAGAAAAGCTAAAATGGGGTAAATTTATATTTCATAAAGAAGCACCTGGGGGAATGGGGGAGAATACAAAAACAATGGAAGGGTGAAAGAGGTTGGAGACAGGTAACACTTAAATTTTAGCCAGGCCTAGAGATGGGAGGTCCTAGGTTGAAATCAGACCTCAGACACTTCCCAGCTGTATGACCCTGGGCAAGTCACTTGACCCTCATTGCCTAGCCCTTACCACTCTTCTGCCTTGGAGCCAATACACAGTATTGACTCCAAGATGGAAGGTAAGGGTTTTAAAAATCAAATCCTTTAGGACAGAGAATTGTATTGTTCCCTATGGAGAAGTAGAAGGGTAATAAATGGACTGGTGGGGAGGGGAGCAATATAATTTAAAAGGCATTATAGTAAGAGGAGAATCAATCAGAGAGGAAGTGCTGGGAAGAGAAGAATTATTGTCATATGTAATTGGAAAAATCAAATATCTTTGAATTATATGTATATATATGTATATATATATATATATACACACATATATATGTATATTTATATATATTAGGGCCAATCATTTTATGTGATGTAAGGGATAGAACACTGGGCCTAGAGTCAGGAAGATGAGTTAGAATCCAATCTTAGATATTTATTACTATGTGACTATGTACAAGTCACTTAGACTTTGCCTCAGTTTCCTCAACAGTAAAAATAATAATAAAAACAATCTCTCAGGGTTGTTGTGAGGATCAAATAAAATACTATTTTTTAAAAAACATCATTTTATTTGGTCATTTTCAAACGTTATTCATTAGGAACAAAGATCACCTTTTTTTCCCTCTCCCCCTCCCCCCAACCCTCCCATTGGCAATGCATGATTCCTCTGGGTATCACATCCTCAACGCAAGCCCATTTCCATGCTAATGGTTTCCATAGTAGGGTGTTCATTCAGAGTCTCTCTTCAAACATATCACCTCCACCCCTGTAGTCAAGCTGTTGTCCTTCCTCAGTGTTTTTACTCCCACCTTTTATCCTCTGCTTGTGGGTAGATTTATTGTTTTGTTTTGTTTTGTTTTGTTTTGTTTTGTTTTTCCTCCTTGATCCCTGTAGGTTGTTCAGTGACATTGGAGAAGTCTATTACTTTCTATTGTACCACAGTGTATCAGTCTCTGTGTACAATGCTCTCCTGGCTCTGCTCCTCTCACTCTGCATCACTTCCTGGAGGTTGTTCCAGTCTCCATGGAATTCCTCCACTTTACTATTCCTTTTAGCACAATAGTATTCCATGACCAACATATACCATAATTTGTTCAGCCATTCCCCAATTGAAGGGCATCCCCTCATTTTCCAGTTTTTTGCCACCACAAAGAGCACAGCTATGAATATTCTTGTACAAGTCTTTTTACTTATTGTCACTTTGGGGTACAAACCCAGCAGTGCTATGGCTGGATCAAAGGGAAGACAGTCTTTTATTGCCCTTTGGGCATAGTTCCAAATTGCCCTCCAGAATGGTTGGTCACAACTCCACCAGCAATGAATTAATGTCCCCACTTTGCCACATCCCCTCCAACTTTCATTACTTTCCTTCACTGTCATGTTATTCAATCTGCTAGGTGTGAGGTGATACCTCAGAGTTGTTTTGATTTGCATCTCTCTGATTATCAGAGATTTAGAACATTTTTTCATGTGCATATTAATAGTTTTGATTTCTTTAACTGAAAACTGCCTATTCATGTCCCTTGCTCATTTATCAATTGGAGAATGGCTTGATTTTTTGTACAATTGGTTTAGCTCTTAATAAATTTGAGTAATTAGACCTTTGTCAGAAGATTTTGTTATGAAGATTGTTTCCCAATTTGTTGCTTCCCTTCTAATTTTGGTTACATTGGTTTTGTTTGTACAAAAACTTTTTAATTTGATGTAATCAAAATTTTTTATTTTATATTTTGTGACCCCTTCTGTGTCATGCTTGGTTTTAAAGTCTTTCCCTTCCCAAAGGTCTGACATGTATACTATTCTGTGTTCACCTAATTTACTTATAGTTTCCTTCTTTATGTTCAGGTCCTTCACCCATTCTGAGTTTATCTTTGTGTAGGGTATGAGGTGTTGATCCAGACCTAATCTCTCCCATACTGTCTTCCAGTTTTCCCAGCAGTTTTTTTTTCAAATACTGGATTTTTGTCCCAAAAGTTGGGGTCTTTGGGCTTGTCATAGACTGTCTTGCTGAGGTCACTTACTCTAAGTCTATTCCACTGATTCTCCTTTCTGTCTTTTAGACAGTACCAAATTGTTTTGATGACTACTGCTTTATAGTATAGTTTGAGATCTGGGAGTGCAAGGCCACCTTCCTTTGTACTTTTTTTTTTCATTATTTCCCCGAATATCCTTGATCTTTTGTTCTTCCAAATGAACTTTGTTATTTTTTTTAATTCAGTAAAAATTTTTTTCAGAAGTTCAATGGGTATGGCACTAACTAGATAGATAAGTTTGGGTGGGATGTTCATTTTTATTATATTGGCTCGTCCTACCCATGAGCAGTTAATGTTTTTCCAATTGCTCAAGTCTAGTTTTAACTCTGTGGAGAGTGTTTTGTAGTTGTGTTTATATAGTTCCTGGGTTTGTCTCAGGAGACAGATTCCTAAGTATTTTATTTTGTCTTAGGTGATTTTGAATGGGATTTCTCTTTCTAATTCTTGCTGCTGAGAGATGTTGGAAATATATAGGAATGCTGATGACTTATGTAGGTTTATTTTGTATCCTGCAACTTTGCTAAAGTTGTTGATTATTTATATTAGCTTTTTGGTTGATTCTCTAGGATTCTTTAAATAGATCATCATATCATCTGCAAAGAATGATAACTTGGTCTCTTCATTGCCTATTTTAATGCCTTCGATTTCTTTTCTTCTCTGATTGTTACTGCTAGTGTTTCTAGTACAATGTTAAATAATAGAGGTGATATGTAAACCTCAAAATTTCTTAGACTTATAAATGTTGGAAATTTCACCAATGGGAAATTTCATACTTGAAAAATTTCCTATTGATAGTGGGTCTTGACTATTGGAATGTGAATCCCATTGGCATGGGAGGTTCCTTCTCCTTCCCTTCTTAAGATTACTTTAGGACAGAAACCCTTTGCTGAACAATGGAAAGGACTTTGACCTATGCTTAAGCATAGAACAGGAATTTCTTTGAGTCATGATTGATTTTAGAATTGATACAATGGAGATACTTGGAATCAATCTCCACCCTATTCAGTCCTAACAGGATTGAGTAAGGGCTGCAGCCTAGATCAAAATTTAATTATTCCAATCTCTACCCTACTCAGGTTAACAGGATTTAGAAAGGGCTGTAGCAAAAGGAGCAAAGATTTAATTATTTGAAAATATGACCTTCAACAGACAGGTGCAAAGCCTCTGGGCGGTCCTGGGTTAAGCTAGAGCCTCCATTGGCACAGGGAAATTGATGGACAGTGATTGGTAGATGTGAGAACTGAGGGGAGGCAACTTGAATGGTTTCCTTAAAGATGAGGGGGGTCTGAAGACTCGGGGTGGTTGAGGAGTTGGCCAGAGTGGTTGCAGTGTGCTCTGAGAAGCTTGCTCTGAAGGAAGCTGAAGGTGGGGGCCTCTGAGACTGTTTCTCCATTTTGGTCACATGAGTAATAGGGACTGATCTCTTTTCTTTGCCCCAGCTATCTAAGGGCTTGGGCCTTTTGGCCCAGCCTAAAGAGAAGGGGTATTTAAGCCCTATTCCCTTCTCTCCCTTTTTCTCTCTCTCTATCTCTAATTCCTTTCTTACTCCTATTGTAATTAAACTCCATAAAAGATTTACTGCTGACTTGAGTTTTCATTTAGGAATTACATAGCTGAATTCCTTGGCGACCTTAAATTAATATATATCAGTCTTTTAAAGTGATTCCCTTGTAACAGATAATGGGCATCTTTGTTTCACTCCTGATCTTATTGGGAATGCATCTAGTTTATCCCCATTGCAGATGATGTTAGCTTATGATTTTACATATATACTGTTTATTATTTTTAGGAAAGACCCTTCTATTCCTATACTTTCTAGTGTTTTTAGTAGGAATGGGTGTTGTATTTTATCAAAGACTTTTTCTGCATCTATTGAAATAATCATGTGGTTTTTGTTGGTTTGCTTGTTGATATGGTCAATTATGTGGATGGTTTTCCTAATATTGAACCAGCCCTGCATTCTTGGTATGAATCCTATTTGATCATAGTTAATGACCCTCCTGATCACTTACTGAAGTCTTTTTGCTAGTATCCTGTTTAAGATTTTTGCATCTATGTTCATTAGGGAGATTGGTCTATAGTTTTCTTTCTCTGTTTTTGATCTACCTGGCTTTGGAATCAGTACCATATTTGTGTCATAAAAGGAAATTGGTAGCACTCCCTCTTTGCTTATTATGTCAAATAGTTTGTATAGTATTGGGGTTAGCTGTTCTTTGAATGTTTGATAGAATTCACTAGTGCATCCATCAGGTCCTGGGGATTTTTTTTAGGGAGTTCTTTGATGGCCTGTTGGATTTCTTTTTCTGATATGGGATTATTTAAGAATTCTATTTCTTCTTCTGTTAGTCTAGGCAATTTATATTTTTTAAAATATTCATCCATATCACCTAGATTGGCATATTTATTGCCATATAATTGAGCAAAGAAGTTTTTTAATGATTGCCTTATTTTCCTCTTCATTGGAGTTAAGGTACCCCTTTTCATCTATGATACTGTTAATTTGCTTTTCTTCTCTCCTTTTTTTTTTAATTAAGTTGACCAGTACCTTGTCTATTTTGTTTGTTTTTTTCAAAGTACCAGCCTCTTGTCTTATTTGTTAGTTCAATAGTTCTATCATTTTCAATTTTATTAATTTCTCCCTTAATTTTTAGGATCTCTAGTTTGGTTTTCTTCTGGGGGGGTTTAATTTGTTAGCTTTCAAATTTTTTGATTTGCATTTCCAATTCATTGATCTCTGCCCTCCCTACTTTGTTAATATATGCAGTCAGGGATATGAATTTTCCTCTGAGTACTGCTTTGGCTGCATCCCATAAGGTTTGAAAGGATTTCTCACCATCATCATTTTCTTCAATGAAATTATTAATTGTTTGTATGATTTGTTCTTTAACTAACCGATTTTGTAGCATCACATTATTTAACTTCCAATTCATTTTTTATTTTGCTCTCCACGTACCCTTACTGATCATTATTTTTATTGCCTTATGATCTGAAAAGGTTGCATTAATTATTTCTGCTTTTCTACATTTGTATGCCATGTTTTTATGACCTAGGGTATGGTCAATCTTTGTGAATGTGCCATGTGCTGCTGAAAAGAAGGTGTATTCCTTTTTTCCCCTATTTATTTTTCTCCATATATCTATCAACTCTATTTTTTCTAAGATTTCATTCACCTCTTTTACCTCTTTTTTATTTTTTTATTTGATTTATCTAAATTTGATAGTGGTTGGTTTAAGTCTCCCACTAATATGGTTTTACTGTCTATTTCTTCCTTCAATTCTCCTAGTTTCTCCATTAGAAATTTGGGTGCTGTACCATGTGGTGCATACATGTTGATTAGTGATATTTCCTCATTGTCTATACTCCCTTTTATCAGGATGTATTTACCTTCCCTATCCCTTTTAATCAGGTCTATTTTTGCTTTGGCTTTGTCAGACATCATGATTGCTAATCCTGCCTTCTTTCTGTCAGTTGATGCCCAATAGGTCTTACTCCAACCTTTAATTCTGATCTTGTGAGTTTCTACCTGCTTCATGTATGTTTCCTGAAGACAACATATGGTAGGGTTTTGGATTCTAATCCATTCTGCTATTTGTCTACATTTTGTGGGTGAGTTCATCCCATTCATGTTCAATGTTATGATTGTCATTTGAGAGTTCTCCAGCATTTTGATATCCTCCCCTAATTCTGACCTTTCTTCTTTTGCTATTATCTTTTAAACCCATGGTTTATTTTTTTAAAGTCCCCCTAGTATGCTCCATTGTTATGCTTCCATTTCTAGACCCTCCCTTTTTGTTCCCTTCCCCTCTCCCCTCTCTTTCCCTCCCTTTTTGCTTCCCTTCCCTCTCCCCCCCTCTTAGTTTTCTCTTCTCCCTTACCCTATTGGATAAGATAGAATTCAAGATCCCAATGAATCTAGATGCTCTTCCCTCTCAGAGTTGGTTTCACTGAGAGTAAGGTTTAAATAATACCAATTAGCACTCTCTTCCTCTCCTTCTTATAGGAAAATTCTTCCCCTCCTCTTCCCATGTGTATCTTTGTGTGACAAAGATTGTTCTATTTAATTTATTTCTATTTCTTCAAGTATATCTTAGTACCATCATTGATTCCCCCCTTCCTTTTCCTTTCTTTTTTTCTCCCTGCCCTCCAAATCATGTTAATGTCCCAATCTTTCCCTATGAGTGATTCTTCTGATTACTCTATTAATGCATACAATTTTTGAAAGTCGCACCTAACATTTCCCCCATATGTTAGTATATATAATGTGATCTAATTGTGGCAGTTATAGAAGAGAGTTTGAATAAAAGAGAAAAAAATGCACTTTTCTCCTTTTCCCTTTCTTTCATATTTACCTTTTCATGTTTCTCTTGCTCTTTGTGTTTGGATGTCAAGTTTTCCACTAAGTTCTGGTCTTTTCTTTATGAATATTTGGATATTTTCTATTTTGTCGAATGCCCATACTTTCCCCTGGAAGTATGTAGTCAGTTTTGATGGGTAGCTGATTCTTGATTGAAGACCCAGTTCTCTTGCCTTTCTGAATATTCTTTTCCAGGCTTTACAGTCTCTTAGCATGTTTGCTGTTAGGTCATGTGTGATCCTCATTGACACGCCTCTGTATCTGAAGTTTCTCTTCCTAGCTTCTTGTAATATTTTCTCCATAGCTTGGAAGCTCTTGAATTTGGTGATTACATTCCTGGGGGTTGTCTTTTGGGGATTTAGTATAGAGAGTGTTCTATGAACTCTTTTGATTTCTATTTTGCCCCCTTGTTTGAGAACATCAGGGCAATTCTCTTCGATGATTTCTTGTAGTATGGCATAGAGATTTTTGTTAATCTCTGGTTTTTTCAGGTAGACCAATGATTTTCAAATTGTCTCTCCCTGTTTTCCTGGTCTGTCACCTTGTCAGTGAGATATTTTATGTTTTCTTCTAATTCATTAATTTTTTTACTTTGCTTTATTAATTCTTGCTGTTTTGCAAGATCACTGTCTTCCAGTTGTTTAATTCTAGTGTTTAAGGACTGGTTTTGCTTTTCAGTTTGGTCTGCCCTTCTGTTAGAGGCTTCCAGCTGTTTCTCCAATTGTGAGAATTTTGTCTGTCAGGCTGAAGACCTCTTTCTGAATTTGTTCCCATTTTTCTAGCCAGAAGGTTTCCATCTTTTGGATAATCTCCATTTTGAGTTCTTGCAGAGCTTTTGAATAATTTCCATTTGGGGGGGCATGTTTTGATTTTGTTTGCAGTTCATCCTCTTTTTCTTCTGTAGCCTGCGTTTTCCCTCCATAAAAGTTTTCAATAGTCACTTTTTTCCCTTTCTTCTTGGAGGGTTGATCTTGGGTACTCTGAGCCACCACTTTGGTGGTTTTCCCTTTCCTTTTCAGTCAGAAATCTGAGTAAAATGGGAAGATTTTGATGTTTTTGCCTCAGGCTGATTCTTCCTAGCCTCCAAAGTTTGTTAGCGTGCCTGCCCATGTGGTCTGTGGTCTCTTCTCTCTCGTGTGCACAGGCTTCCCCTGTAAAACCACTCCGCAGGGTAGTTCCGTGGTAGTCCTTGTCTGTTCCCAAGGACCCTGGAGTGCCTCCCCCCTCACTACAGTGAGGAGCTGAGGAGATTTTGCCTCAGGCCATTTCTAGAGCCTCCACAATACTATTTGTTAAGTATTCTTTTACTCAGAGGCATAAAACATCACCAGAAGCATCATTTGTTAAGCATCTACTATTTGTTAGGAACTGTAACAAGTGCTGTGGGTATAAAGAAGGGCAAAAGACAATCCCTTCAGCCAAGGAACTCATAGTTTAATAGGAGAAACAATATACAAATAACTATGTACAATAAGTTGTGGGAAGTCTCAGAGGAAAGGCATTGAGATTAAAGGAGACTGGGATAAGTTACTTGGAGAAAATGAGATTTTAGCTGAGACTTGAAGGAAGTCACACAAACCAGGAGGCAGAAACAAAGAGGCATAGCAATCAATGAAAACTTTCTGGTAATGGAGTACTTAAACTAGGGAGGAAAGCCAGCCAGCCAGTGTCACTGGATTGCAGAGGATCTGGAAGTGAAAAAGGAAGACTGGAAAGGTAAAGGTAAAAAACTGGGCCAGGTTAAAAAAAGGCTTTAAAGATAGAACTGAAGATTTTATCTTTGGTCCTAGAGATAACAGAGAGCCACTGGAGTTTACTGAATATGGGAGAGGGGTGATACGGTCAGACCTACATTTTAGGAAGATCAAATTGACAACTGTGTGGAGGAAGAATATTGATGTTGAAAAACTAGACCATAATATCTGGGAGAAGTCATTGGGGTCATTAAAAGGAAAGAACAGTTTACCAAAAGCAATCCAACTTCTCCTATTCAATCCTGTTTCCTGTTCATTGTCCATCCATAGTATCTGCCCAAGACATGTATTGATGGACTAGCTCTATAGGCTATCCATCCAACTTTATCCTATGATCTAGACCATGGACATTCTTCATCCACTTAGTTTTTACTGTATAGATGTAATCCAACTTTTTTGAGCAGTTATTCATCTCATTTAGTAGATATTTAATTAGTTTTAGTACAATCAACATAGTCAATTCAATTCAACAAAGTCCTTTCCATTTCATATCACAGTCTCAATCCCTGGTAAACCTCTTTCCTCATGCTGAAGTTGCTGTAACCTAAGGCACAATTCTTGGATTTCATCATCCTTGGAAATTTGCCCTATAAGGAAAAAGACTTCAGTATTAGTGATCATTTTGTTCTAGTGAAAAGGACTATCTTTTCATCACTTTTAAGATCCAATTATTCAAAATTGCATTCACTCCCAATATTTTTGGTGAAATGGAAAAACAGACTTACAAAACTCTACAACTTAATCATGCCTCCTTACTCTGAGTAAAAGAAAAATTTCTTCTTACAATTTTAGGTCTTCATAAGACAGAATAAAGGGGAGGTGTAAATAAAGAAAATCACGAACAAGGAACAAGCAGGATTAGCATTTTCCAACCATTAATCTGTGGTGTAAACAATACTGATAATAATCAGTAATCAATACCGATGCAAAGCAGTATTTTACCAGCCTGAAAAAACTTATATCAAAATCTTTAGTTCTTGACACCCTTGAAATTTAAACAGCAACAACATTTAACTGTATAGACAATGTAATGACACTCTAACTTGATGTAGTCAAATGTACTTAACTCTAAATTTATTTCTTAGGTGGAAGGTAACAATGACCACACACACACAAACACCTGGTTGGGTTGGTTGTTTCTAATGTCTTTTGCCAAATACTGCCCTTCCTCCTGCCTGTTTGCAATCACTTTCCAACCATCAGAAGAGATGTTTTAAAAGTGAAATTTAGCATTCATTTTAATTATTATAATTATGTTTAAAGACATAGTGCATTCTTTTGATCAGCATAAATGCTAATAGAAAATAAGAGTGATTTTTAATGAATAGGAAAATACGAAGCTAATTCCTAGGCTTTGCTCACTAAAAAAAAAATAAAAAGAAGTTAGATATATTTCAGATTTGCCCACATTCAACAATGCAAATGAAACAATTTGATAGTTTCCTTTGATTTGTGTCAGAACGTGATGCTAGTTATTTTTAAATTATATTTATTGCTAGGTTTGGATCAAAAGAGGTGTATCATTTGTAGAAATGTTTGACTGAACAAAAGTATGAAGCTAGAAAAGCTCTCTTGGCAATTGAAGATATTCCATCTAGGACACTATTTTGGAGTGAGAGGACCTGAGTTCAAAAAACCTGATTCTTCCACTTATGACCTGAATGCTGTGGGGTGTGTGGGTAGAATTTGCTCCCTAGGACTCTCCCTCCCAGCATCCCATTTGTGTGCTCACACTGAGTATGAACACTGTGTGCAGAGGTACCTAGGATAAAGTTTTCCTGTGACCCTGTCTCTTTCTCTTCTTCCCTGAATGGGGCTGTGGAGGCTGAGGGGAGAGCTTGGCAAGAAAATTTACTCACGTGGTCATACTTAAGTTTTGTACTTCTATTTTTTTACTTCTACTTCAAATGATTACTAACAAATTTTATAAATTATAATACCTGGAGTTATTGATATTAATTTAAGTCACTTAAACTCTAGGATTTAGTTTACTCATCTGTCAAATGAACTTTTAAGGTTCTTCCTATTTTAGGTCTTAGATTTGAGGATATCCAAAATTAGGAAATTGACAAATGCATTCTTTTCAAATGAAAATTAAAAATGAGATGTACAATGAATGCCTTTTAAAGGGGGCTGCCAGGTGGGTCAGTAGATAGAAAGCCAGGCCTGGAGACAGGGCATCCTGGGTTCAAATTTGGCCTTAGATACTTCCTAGATGTGTGACTCTTGGCAATTTGCTTAATTCCAATTGCCTAACCCTTATGGCCCTTCTGCCTTGGAATAATACTTAATTTTGATTCTAAGACAGAAACTAAGGGTTTAAAAAAAGTTTAGTGACAAGTCAGGTGTGAAAATTTTTTATTTAATTGGTTTTCTAATTACAGTTAACAAGAAAACAATTTGATAATGAAGTTAAAGCAAAGAAATCAGACGTGATCTGCTTCTGCTGTATAGCTTGTGGTCACATCTTTAACCCCTGGGAGAAAAAACTTAGTGAATAGGAAAAAAATAATCATCCTGATTATCTTCAATGTCTATAATTTGAATTTTATTGTTACACATAAAGCCCAACATTTGTATTTATCTTGATAATTTCTTAATATGATTAAGTATAATGGGATTAATTTTGTGCTAAAAGAAATTAATGATAAAAAGATATAAATAAAGTATTTTAACTCAATTGAAGAATTTAATGAATTATATTAACTACATAATTTTTAGTGGTAAGAGAATTTAAATATAGTCTAGACACCCAAACATCTAAGGCAAAATCCTCATTTAACCTTTTGAAGGTTCATTTTTCTTTATCTGTTTATATAGTTCAATAAATCAATTAACAAGAAATAAGCATCACTGGATTGGCACCAAACATTTTCTAAAGGACTTCCATGCCACTTTATTTTGCAGGATTTTTAATTTCACCAGTGTAAACTAAGATGATCTGGATCAGTTGCAATCTACACAACAGAAGTGCCCACATCTTAAATGTGGTCACCAATCCATTGACATATAACTATTTGTCCAGCCCAGGGCTAAGTGCAGTGAGGCATATCGAGAAATATAAGACATTGTCTTTGTTGTAGCAAAACTTACCAGTTTACTTAGGTAAGAATAAGATAAATGAAACAAAGAATGATGCAAGGCAGCAATGGGACAAGTGCTGAATAATGTAACAGGCAGTAAATGCCATAAGAGTTCAAAGAAGGAAGTTATGATTATGGACTGAAATGGTCAGGGAAGGGTCTGTGAAGAAGACAGGACTTTGGATGAGCCTATAATGATGGCAAGGCTCCAAGACTGGAAAAGATCCTTCTGCTAAATGTTTAAGGCTTGTCTTTTTGGAATTATTTTTCTCAACATGATTTCCCTTGCCTCTCTGTAGCCTCTCCCTGCACCCTTCTTACTCTAGATTTTTGCCAAAGGTAAATAGAGATAGTATGTTGTAGCTACTTGTTGATGGCCATTGGTCAGTGGATGGTGTTGGTGGTGGAAAACTAGGTGGACAAGTTCTCCACAATGATTGCTTCCCTCAATAAGGTTGTATGAACTTATATTCTAGTAGAGGGATGTGGCAGATTCACAGATATTTAAATGCAAGATACTTTGAAAACCATTATGGGAAGCACTAACAACTAGAAGTATCAGGAAAGAAGTTCTAGCAAAAGTGAGATCGGAGGATTTCATGAGGTACATGTGAAGAAGGAAAACAGACTAGGTGGAAACGATCTGTGAAAAGGTAGATTCAGAAGATAGAAAGGTCCTGTATGAGGAACATCATAAGTAAGTCAGCATGGCTATGTATATGAGAGTGTGAGAAGGAGAATACATGATCAACTTGGGGAGACAGTCTAGAACAAAAAGATGAAAGGCTTTAAATATCAAAAAAAGGAATTTGTATCTTTTCCTAAAGACAGTCATGGAGCCATGGAAACTTCTTTTGCAGAAGAATGGCATGGGCAGACCTGTTTGTCAACTATGCAAAAGATAGGTTTTAGAGGGAAGAGACTGGATGCCAAGAGATCAGCTAGGAAATTAGTTTAATAGGTTAGGTGAAAAATGGTAGAGCCAAGAATTAGGGAGTAGTTAGTAGCATGAGTGGCACTAGGAGAGACATATGTGAGAAATGCCAGGCAAGTGAAAATGACAACACTTGGTAACCGAATGGATATGGGGAAGAAGGGTGATTTTTAGGTTGTGAACTCAGATCATTAGAAGAATGGTGGTGGCCTAAACAGAAATAGGAAAGTTAAGGGTAGAGTTGTGTTTTGGAGGAAAGGACAAATTCTGAGTTTGGGAAGCCTCTAGGATGTTAGGATGGAGATGTAATGTAGGACTAGAGCTCTGAAGGTGAGGAATAGACATGTAGATTTGAAAAGCATTTGCATAGTGGCAACACTTGAATTTATGGGGGCTGATGAGGTCATCAAAAGAGATTAAGTAGAAAAGAGAATATGAGAGAGCCCTGGGCAAGTTTTTCTTTTGAAGAAAAAAACTATTTTTGATTGGATGTGACAAGTCACTGAATAGCTTCTTACGATGATGAAAAATTCTAATGAGATATTTAGAAGAATAATTTTTAGAATGAGTGTGGTGGATCTCAGCTGTGGTTCTGACAAGGGAATATCCCAAATGATTTGCAAAATGTTTTCATTTTTGCCCAACCCAATTTCTCTTAATTTCCAAAGTTATGTTTGTTTTCCAAGGGAAATTTAATCCATATGTTTCTGATTCAATGTATTTTTTTAAAATTCAAATGATGATCAGGGAAGAATGAGTGGAGGGAGTATGAAACCTCAAGAATCTCAACTATCTACTCCTAGAGAGGTAGCCATTTGTAAGTGACACTGTACTGGGCTTGGACTTGAAATGACTATGAGGCTATGTAACTAGAAGTTACTTCCTTTCCTTAACTCCAGTTTCCTCAACTAGTAAAAAGCTAAGAAAGGTACCATAGAGTAATTATGCTACTTATAATGTAGCAGAGTGATAGCAGGCTGACTTTGGAGTAAGAAAGACAGGAATTCAAGACTTGCATTGGATATATGTTAGTCATGTTACTGTGGCCCAGTCACTTAACCTTTGTGCCTCTAGCTAACTCTATAAGACTACAAGTTGTAGACTAGTTGCTGTTTGGGATCAGTATAGGAAGCTTCTACACCATAAATTTTCCCCACTAAAGCAAGAGCTGGTCTAGATAGACTCATGAAATATCTTATGACTCTAAGGTTCATTTCAATGTAGGCAACTAATTTTCCTCCAAGTGACAGTCCTATAGATGCATCATCGAGTAGTAGTAGTTTAAAAGGACATTCAACTTGGGACCATTAGGTAGCATAATGGATAAAGCACCAGGCCTGGAGTCTGGGTTTGAATGTGTACTCAGACACTTCCTAGCTGTGTGACCTTGGACAGGTCACTTAACCTCAATTGCCTTGCCCTTGGCACTTTTCTGTCTTAGAAATGATACTAAGACAAAGGGTAAGAATTTTTAAAAAAATGATTTTGACTTTAAGATTTAAGTTCAAATTCCACTTCAGATGCTTATTACTTATGTGACCCTGGAAAAATCACTTAATCTTTCTGAGTCTCCATTTCCTTATTTGTAAAATGAGAGGTAATCATGCATGGCCACTAATGCCCCTTCTACTCCTAACTCTATGATCCTTTGATCTTTATTTCCAATACTAGTCTATCTAATATGCTCCAGTACCTGTTGGATATTTCAAATTCGTTGTCCTATACACACCTGAAACTCATGTCTAAAACAGTCACTATATCTCCAGCCATAGCATCTCAATGTCATTGTCATCTTCTACTAGTCCTTCTCACTCACCCTCATATCTAGTCAGCTGCTGTCTCCTCATGTCTATTTCTGTTTCTCTTGAATCTTCCCCTATTCTCTCATACTCCCGAAACCCTAGTTCAAGCCCTCATCATCTCTTGGTTGGATTATTACAAAAGTTTCTGAATTATCTTCTGATATCAAGCCTTAACCAATACGAATCCACTTCCATTGAGCTCTCAGAGAAATTTCCTTAGAGTTTAGGTCATATCTTTTCTTGAAAGTTCTAGTGACTCCCTTTGATCTCTAGATCACATGGTCCCAACATACCTCTCCAGCCTTTTTACACATTACTCTGGTTCAAATGCCCTGAGCTTGTTATGATATGTTTCATAAAATTATATCTGTATATCTTATATATAATATTTATATGTATATTTGTAAAACATGTATAATTGATATCATATTGCGTGTCTTCTCAATGAGTGAAGGTAGGGTGGAAGTGAGAGAATTTGGAACTCAAATTAAAAAAAATTAATGCTAAAATTTTTATGTGAAATTAGGAAGAAATTAATGAGGAAAATAAAATAAATTTTTTAAAATGTGTGTTGAATGGACAGTTTTATTTTTTATTTTTGTATTTGTAATCCCAGAGTTTAGCACTATGCCTAGCACATTTTAGGAACTTTAAAAATGCTTTTTGCATTCATTCATTAATTCGTTCATTTTTATAGTGAAGAAAAATAACCACAGAAAGATTTGCACAAAGTCACACAGCTAGTAAGTTAGATTCTTTGGGTCTAAGTCCAGTGCCCTTTCTCCTGTTCTATGCAGGGTATCTCTCAGGCCATCTTAAAAAGCAGCTATTTTTTAAAAAGATCCAGTCCTGAACTGAATTGTGTGAAGTCCTGTCATATTCATGGAGGAAGGGAATCCTAAGCTATGCTTCATCACCAAGTTAGGCTGAAATTCTGCTTCCAAGCAGAAAAGGATGTTAGGATGTTAAAAACCTGAGAATAGTCAAGTACAAGAAGTAAATCAGGAATAATTGGCCAAGGCAGACCTTTTCTCTGCTGAGGAGAGTAAGAATTCCTTTTGCAATGAGACTTGTCCCATGTTACTCCTGTGGGATGTCAGCATGTACACTGTAAGGCCCAAGGCCAGGAACTAAGTGACATCAGCCACCCAAGGAGCTCAGACCTCCCTGGAAAGCTTCTGCTTTGGCATTTCATCAATACCCTCCCTAGCTTTGCATTCTACGGTTCCTTTCACCCAAATCTACTTTCACTCCCACTGAAGCAGCCCACATTGCAGAGAAGAGCTCTGGCTTTGCCAAAGCTAAAGATGATACTTTATTTTACCAGTTCACCTCCATGTGTGGTCATACCAGATGAGATGAAATGAGATGAGATGAAATGAGATGAGAGATGTGTCATCAGAGAGACCTGCTGATAGGAGCATTGTGGAGAAAAGCAACATTTCCATCTTGTCCATATAATTTAGACAGTTTAAAGGGGAGAAAAAAGCCAGTAGGATTCTGATCATGACATTCTCATTGCAAAATATTCGATGTCCCTATTCCTACGATGAAAAACCTTAGAAAGCTCTGGTGGACTTTCAGAGACCTGGGATATTTTATAATTTCCAGTTCTTCAATTTACACATTGTTGCTGCTCCTCTAAACGAAACGGTATCAGGGAAGAAAAGGACAAAGTGGCATATGTCTTCTTATTTATCACTGAACTTCTTTATTATATAACAATCCAAGGTATGGTTCCATGGGACCTTGAGGTTTAGAGAATATTTGCATGAATGCAAAATGCACACACACACACACACACACACACACACACACACACACACACACAGAGGTATCTTTTCTATGACTTTCTCCATTGCATTTTTGATATATATGTGAATCAGCATTAGAAATTAAATGGGAATTTGGGGGGAGTTTGTGGAAACCACAGTTGACATACAAAGGCTAAGAGACAAAACAGAAAAAGTTTAGAAACTCAGTAACATATAAAATATATGTAGAGTATTATCTGTTATCAACAGATATTTTTATCATTCAATACCATAAATATGCACAATGTCTTTTATTCAAGTTAAAAGTAAAAAGTTTGTAAAAAGAATGTGAAAACCAGCAAATGACACACAAAAGCTAGAAAGGTTAACATTGATCTCCATATAGCCTATGACCAAATACCTTGGCCAAATATGACGTGTATAAATGTATATGTGTGTTTATTTATCCATTCATGATTCTTTCAGGAAAGATTTTCATAGGATCATAGGATCTTGGCTTTAGAGCTGAAAGGGGCTTCAGAGGTCATCTAGTCCAACCTCTTCATTTTACGGATGAAGAATCTGAGACCCTGAGAAGATAAATGATTTATTCAAGGTCATACCAGTGGAGTTATAGGACTAGAACCTAGGTCTTCTAACTACACTTTTTCTTATGCAATCAAAAAAGCAGGTATAATCTTATTATTGTTATTGAGGCTAATTTATTATGAATAGAAACAAGAATCATTATTGCTGTTGTTAATAAAAGTTAATATAGTCTCTCATTCTATAATAATTCTTATGGAATGCACCCTTGCCTGCTTGCTTGCTTTTTCTCCCTCGTATACTTCATTTCTCCTGGGATTTCAAGGATGAAGAGTCCTAGAGTTTTGTTTGTTTGTCCCCCCCTCCCCCCAAGGGTGAGCACAGGACCCACATCTAAGTATGGGAAGAGGGAACGTAGAGGTGGGGCTAAAAAGGAGTTCTAGCTGATATGGAATGCTGTGCCTGGTGGATCAATAAGTATGTATTCACATAAGAAAGTTTTCAAAGCACTTTTATATATATATATATACATATATATATATATGTATATATATATATATATATATCATTCAAATCTCAGATCAACCCTATAGGTAGTGCAAGCATTATTATTTCTTATCTCCAGAGGCAAAATTAAGCCTTAGTGAGGTCCTGTGACTTAGAATTCCAGGGTTATAGGAACCTGCTTGCTATGGAGTTTGAAAGAACCTTAGAGATCATTTGGTCCAAACCCCTAATTTTACAGAGAAGTGACTTGTCTGAGGCCACACAAGCAAATAAATGGGCCTCTGCCAAGCAAAAGACTGGTAGATAACACCGTAGATAAAATCCTGGACTTGGAGTCAGAAAGATTTGAGTTCAACTAGCTTTGTGACCTTGAACAAATCACCTAACCTCTGTTTGCCTGTTTGGAACAGGACCAGGCCAGTGTTGGAACTGCCAGTTCAATGCTCAAAGTTAGGCCATACCAGGATGGCCTAACATTTTATTGCGTTTTCCAGGTTACTAGGCACTTTGACCTATAGGATCCCATTTGATCCACATAATAAACTTGTATGATATGCAAACACATATATATGTGAAATATATGTACACATACACACATTTATACATAAATATCTAGATGTATGTATCTATGGATTATAGAAGAGGCAATTGGGGCCAAAAGAAATTAAATGAATTCATAATCATAACAAAGACTAGAGAGAGAGGGTTTTGCCTCAGGGTAGGCAATTTCTTAAGAGCAGAAAACTGGCCCTATTTTTAAAAGGCAGCTAAAAAGACTTCTAAGAGCACCAGCCAAGGAATCAGAATATTTGAATTCTGGTCTCTGTCTGACACTAACACTGGATCTCTCTCTCTTCCTTTCTCAAAGGCCAATGCTAGAGAAGGTCCTCTGTAAGGCCCTGGGCAGTACTGTGAGACTATGAGACTTGGTTTCCATTTGAACCCAACCTCAGCTTTGATTCAGTGACTATAAGAGTTTGTTAAAGGTAAATTAAACTCTAGTCGTTAATTTCCATAGAGTTTATTAATATGTACTTGAATAAGAGAAGGCAGCCAGATAGAGAGAGATGAAGCCTATTTTCAAACTGGCCACGGAGGTGCTCTCCTCTCATGGCTCTCTCTTTCTCTCTCAACCACTGCCCTTTTCACTGAGCATCTGAGTGAATAGAGAGAGCCCACTTCCTGGAACCCCCTCTTTTATTTCTTCTCCTTTACCCCCAGTTCCTAACCTGATCCTTTCTGAGTCAATGAGTCACTCTCCCATGACCCACACAGGGACACAAGGAAGCAGGTCAGACCCAAATGTGTGATCCTGGGAGAGGGCTCCCTTCACACAAGTTGAATGAATTTTTCTCTGTGACTTTGTTCAAGTCACTTCTCTCTAAAATCTGTTTTCATTATAAAAGAATTAGACAGCTCATGATTTCTAAGGTCTTGTTAAGCTTAAACATGGTACTTTGAGGAGTTGTTTGGTTTTGGTTTTGATTTTAGAGAGAGGTTGACTTCAAGTCCTTTTTCAGTCGCCCTAAAAAGCATCTTTAAAAAAAAACCCTTTAACCTTCTAGCTTAGAATTAATACTAAATATTTGCTCCAAGGAGAAGACCCAAAAGGATTAGGCAATTGGGGGTTAAGTGACTTGCTCAGTGTCATATAGCTAGGAAGTACCGGAGGTCAGATTTGAACCCAGGACCTCCCATCTGTAGACCTGGCTCTCTATCCATTGAGTCACCCAGCTGTCCCAAAAAGCATCTTTCTATTTACTGCTTGAGTTGCCACTCATCCCTTCAACAATCTTGTATACCAGCAATAAGGAGACATAATATCAAAAGTGAAGAAATAATTGACTTTAGAACCAACTTATTAATGGCGGGAAGTAGTTAGGGTATGATAGAAAGCATATTAGATTTAGATTCCAAAGACTTGGGTTCAAATACCATGCCAATCACTACCTACTTGTATGACTCTGGGCAACTCATTCCTTCCTGGTTCTTAGTTTCTTTCACTGTAAAATCTCTTGCTCCCAGGGACAGTTTGGGTGCAAAAAAATCACTGCTTGAAAGGTGGAATGATTTCACCCCCATCAGAAAACTGCAGTTGCTAATCTCAAAGCCAGCTCTTCTGACTTGAAATACAGGGCTATTTGCATGATACCATAATGAGACAAACAGACAGACAGACAGACAGACACAGACACAGATATAGACACAGTCAGAGACAAAAGAGAGATGAGACAGAGCAGTAGAGAGAAGGAGAGAGAGGGGAGAGCGAGAGACAGAGAGAGTTGTTAGAGAGGAAATTAATTCACTGAATAAGCATTTTTGATGGACTGTCTTTGATTTCCAGTCCATTTGTATTTCTACTGCACACCCTGCCTCACTAGTATCATTTTTAATTTACCACTTCAAAACCAGTAGCTACTTAATCTCCCTGGTAGATCCAAGCAAGAACTCCAATCCTAAGCCTGAGGAAATGGCAAAGTAGGTGAAGTTTCCAATATACTCCAACCTTCCTTTCTTTTTCTTCAATGGCACATCCTTTTCTCAGATAGTCAGAGCCGTTAGCTAATATTTATAAAGCACCTTTTAAATTTATAAAGCACTTTACAGATATAACAAGACATTACTTTACATTAAGAGAGGGAGTGGATAAAGAGCCAGTCTCTTTCAGTCAAGAAGCCCTGGCTTTCAGCTTGAGCTCTCATAAACGTTGTCTGTGTAACCTGGGGCTAATCAGTTAACCTCTAATGCTCCAAATAATTTTCTAGAAATTGCAGAAAAACTGCTAACTTCCTCTGGTAGAAGATATTTCCTCCCTATACCAATGAAACCAAAGGCCAGTACTTTTCCCTAGTTACAGACATTAACAGGCTTGATTTTCAAAACACTTTTAAGAGCTGGGTAATTCAATTATTTAGATTAGGTTAGGTAAAGCAAATTTGAGTCTGGAGTCAGAAAGATCAGAATTCAAATCATCTGAGTTATTTCCTAGCCACGTGACCCTGGGGAAGTCATTTTAACTCTGTTTGCCTTGGTTTCCTCAACTGTAAAAAGACAACAATCAAAACACTTAACTCATAGAGTTGTTTTGAGGTTCAAATGATACAATATTTGGAAAGCACTTAGCAGAGGGCCTGGCAGAAAGTAGTCCATTATCTGACTTTATATTCTTTCAGAAAATTTAAGCAACTTGTCAATGGGTTCGTCTGTTGCCATTCAGGGGATTCTAGACCTAGAGCTAAGAAGACTCATCTTCATGAGTTCAAATCTGGCCTCAGACACTAGCTGTGTGACCCTGGGCAAGTCACTTAACCTTGTTTGTGTCTCAGTTTCCTCATCTGTAAAATGAGTTGGAGAAGGAAATGTCAAACCATTCCAGTTATCTTTGCCAAGAAAACCCCAAATGGGGTTATGAAGAATTGGACATGATTGAAAAGACTAAACAACAGGGTCATTGCAAAGAGGAATGAAGATGATGCTAATGCCTTATGTAGGGGTGGGGTGTGGGGTTTGTGTGTGTGTGTGTGTGTGTGTGTGTGTGTGTGTGTGTGTATTTTAGAGTTAGAGAATTAACCTCAGTTTCCTCAACTGTAAAATTCGAAGGTTGGTTTAGGAGACCTTTAAGATACCTTCCATCTCTAAATCTAGGATTCCTCCAGTGCCTAACCTAGTGCTCTGTACAATGTAGACAATTTATTGATTGAATGAATTTTATCCATCTACAAAAAAGGTCAACTCTGAGATCAAATGTGCAAGCTCTCTCTAGCAAAGATGGCACCAAGCTTATATGGGGATAATTTGTAAAAGGAAAAGGGAAGGAAGGTCAGCTTGATACTGTAATGGAGCACTGACACCATATGACATAACTGGCACTCCCCTAGAAAAGCTTCATCTGTATCCAGCATTCTAAGGCCATTTCATCACAACAATTAACATCTGCTCCGGAGAGCAGTCACACACCCCAGCAACAGCAGCAGCAGCAGCACAGCAGCAGCACAAGAGAAGAATTGTACAGTAGAGGATATTTTCCCAAACTGTAATAATATGTGATAAAGTGTCTACATGTGCCACAATAATGTCCTAAACAGAGCTTGACCCGATCTCTGTGGAGGGGGCTCCTCCAGCAATGGAACCCAGGGGAGAAACAATTTAAAACACGAGTTCAGGAGGGGATGGGTCCAGTCAACTTTCCCAGAGCCAGAGCTGAACATATTCAAAAGGAATGAAGATGATGCTCATGCCTTATGTAGGGGTGGTGCGGTGGGGGGTTGTATGTGTATGTGTAGTTTTTTTTTTTCCAGTCTGTCTTACTTCAAGCAAGAATTATTTATTAACAAGTGGAAATCATTACTCCACGATATTATTCAGTGCACCATCAGATGGCAGATTGAATGTCATCATGAACCTTTTTTTCCCCTTTTTCTAATTCAAGTTCATACATCAATTTTCAGAAACAACAACAAAAAAAAAACCTACCCTTCAACAATTGCTGGCTCCCCCCTCAAGCTAAAGCTTCTCTTGTTTCAAGCAATTGTTGAAGTATTCCCCAACCCCTCTCCCAACAACTACAACAACAAAAAAAATGTGGTAAAGGAAGTCTGTGATGAGAGGAGATTAGCTCACCAACGATTTCAGAATTGCAATTGTTTGCGGACTGGTGGTGTCTCTGGGGGATGAAGCAAGATGGATTTCATCAACGTGTTGAGGCCTCACCTTAAATGAGATTGAGGCACTGCATAGATGTGCCTACATTTGCACCAGGTGAATCACTGTGAGGTCCAGTCACATCTTACAGAGTTAATGAAACAATCTGGACTCACTTGAGGGAGTCTCCCTGATCTTCTTGCTATTGCCAACGGTTAAACCTCATAAATCGAAAAACATGAAAGCGCTATGGAAGGACAGAGTAACTGCACTGGACTAGGCTGTCAGTGGGGGCTAAACCCCAATTTGTCTTCCTGATCCTTTCTGTGAGAAATGGTAAGATAAGATGGGTGGGTCAATCTACAACCCCCACAGTGGCCACACTCACCATCCTTTTAACTCCTTGTTGAGGGCAGGCTCTGTCTTTTTCAATTTTTTTTTGTATTTATATGTATAGAAATGAGCAATGGTTTGGTATCTATTAATAAATATGTAAGCACTTAATAAATGATAAATACCCTTTCATTTGTTCATTTATGCATTCATGGCAAAATAAGAATAATGATGATGATAAAAGTGGTAATTATGATAGTAGCAATAACAACCAAGGAAATTAGAAATCATAGAAAATGATCAATGGAAAAGTTAATCTAGCTCCAAAGTCTAAATTCATTAAAAGCATATTGGCAAATTCATGATAGAACATGATGGAATAGCATCTTATACTATTCAAAGTGATTTCATATAGACTTCCTGATTTGATGCTCACAAGAACATTGTGTTCATATTATAGGTTTAGAAACTGCAATCCAGAGAACCAATAACTTGTCCAAGATCACACAGCAAGTCAGTGGCAAAGTAAGTTATCCTGAAATTCAGTCTAGATATCAAGTGATTTATTCAAGTTAATCAAATAGGGGTAGGGCTAGCTCCCCAAATGCATTTAAGATATTAAGGAATTTATAATCATTAGATAGTGAACGATTCATCAGTCATAAATTTTAAAGAAAGTAAGGAAGAATTTAGGTATTTCCAAAAGTTGTTTTTGTGTTCAACCAATTTTTATTAAACAATCACAAACACACACACACACACACACACACACACACACACACACACACACAAGATACAAAAGAGAAAATTCTCAACTCAAGGAGTTTACTTTCTACCTTATAATGTTTTATAAGGACAACATACGCATGCAAATAAGCATGATATCAGGTAGAATCTGGCTAGGAGAAAGATGTGGATGGAAAGGGGAGGTGCATTGTTGTCTAAGAAAATGTGGGAGGGCAGAGATCAATTTCAGGATGAGTATCAGAAAAGGCTTCCTAGAGTAGCTGACACTTGATCTGAGAATTAAAGGAGGAAAATCCTGACATGTAGAAATTTGGAAGGAAAGCATTCCATGGAGAGGGGGGTGAATCTTTGTAAATTCATCTAAGTGGCACATAGTGGGAGATGATCAGGGAACAGTTAGTAAAACAAGGGAAATTATGTATAAAGTAAGATTTGAAATAAACTGCAGTCAAATTGTAGAGGGTCTGAATACCAGGCAAAGGAATAGGAAGTCACTGGTGGGTTTTGAGTTGAGAAGTGATCTATTCATGTTCAGTTGCTTTTTCAATCATGTCCAACTCTCCATGACACCATTTAGTTTCTTTCTTTCCTTCTTTTTTTTTTCAGAGATAGTGGAGTAGTTTGCCATTTCCTTCTCTAGCTTATTTTACACATGAGTAAACTGAGGCCAATCGAGTTAAGTGCAGCTATTTATTAAACATTTACTATGTTCAAGGTACTGTTCTAAGTTCTGGGAAAAGAAAGAGAAGAAATATTTTAAATCCTTACCTTCCCTCTTGGAATCAATACTATGTATTGATTCCAAGGCAGAAGAGTAGTAAGAGTTAGGCAATGGGGATTAAGGGACTTGCCCAGGGTCACACAGCTGGGAAGTGTCTGAGGCCGGATTTGAATGTAGGACCTCCCATATCTAGGCTTGCTCTCAATCCAATGTTCTCCTGGTTCTGCTCATTTCATTCTAAATCAATTCATGTAGGTCTTTCCCATTCTTATAGAAATCAAGCAGTTCATAATTCCTTTTAGTACAATAGCATCCTAACACCATCATATACCACAATTTATTCAGCCATTCCCCAATTGATGGACATCTCTGTGGGGTTTTCCTTAATGGACTTCCCTGACCAGCAGGGTCCCACAAGGGAAGGGGCTCACCTTTGTGATGGGACCCGAGGAGAGGTAGGAACCGAGAACCAGGGTGGAAATGAAAGACACCGACAAATCAGTGATTGGATAGGGCAGGCAACCCCTATGATTTTCCTTAAGGCGGAAAATGAGGATAATGGAATACAAGGTGGTTGAGGAGATTAAGATAGAGAATGCAGGCTGAGATGGTTACAGCCTTGGGGAAGGAGAAGGTCAAGAAGAGAGAGACATAGTCATTGAGGAGCCCAGTGGAGCTCCATGGAAGGGAGAAAGGCCAAGAGGAAGTTCATGGGATTGCCTCTGAATTTATTCATGTCCTGCTTGGGCGGTACTCCCAAGGACGTAGTAACCACATCACAAAGTATAGACAATTAAGATTGGGTGGCAAGGTAGAGGGAACACCTTTTGGGCGTGTAGGACATAACCACACTTTCCCGGGCAAGTCTCCGAACATGTTAATGGACTTGTGTTGGGCAATAGGTCTCGTGATCAGGTCAAGGTTACCTTCACAAAGCTTATCGGTAAAGCCTCATGCTTGGAGACACAGTAGTAATACAGTCATCTATATTTCATAGATGTGAATATGCTTGGGATGCTACAATCTCCTCATTTTCCAATTCTTTTGCCAACACAAACAGCATGGCTATGAATATTTTTGTACAACCCTTTTTTATTATCTCTTTGATGTACAAACCTAGTAGTGGTATTGCTGAATCAAAGGGTATGCATTCTTTTAATGCCTTTGGGCATAATTCCAAGTTGCCTTCCAGAAGGGTTAGATCAATTCACAACTCAATCAGCAATGTATTAGTGTTCAATAACCAATATTTAAATGCTTATAATTTGTCAGATACTACACTTAGCACTGCAGATACCAAAAAAAGTCCTGGACCTCAAAGAGCTCATAGTACAATGAGGGATGGGAAATATACAAATAACTATTTATTAAAAGATATGTGGGGGGACTTCTGGGTAAACATGGTGGGAGTCTAGATGCAGAATGCTTCCTCTCCTCAGCACCTACTGATATAGGCTACCTTAAAAGACCAAAAAACCCAAATTCATTTGTACAAAGGGACTCTACGCAAAGGTGCAGCATTGAAGGTACATGGGATGTGGGCATTGCCACACTATAAGGGGATGAAAAAGCTCCCACCAAAACACGAGCTGATCTACCCTCCCACACCTAAACTATGGAGCCAGAGTCAGAGCTAGGGCTCTCCAGAATCAGTGAGTGAGCAAGGGGCACTTCCAGAGTGAGTGAGGGGAACATCTAGGTCCTTGACAGCTGACTAAGACCACCAAAAACCTACCCCTGAGAGCAAAGACCTACATCTGAAACCCTAGCAGACTAAAGAGCATAGACCGTGGGTGCTCATGGGAAGATAGCACAGAGAAGGGCAGCAAACAGCAGAAGCTGCAGAGGTTCAAGAGCTTGCCTTAAGCAAAATCCTTGCTCCTTAACTCCATACACAGAGAGCCTTCCCATCTCACTCAGATTTCTGACTAAAAAGGGAAGGAAAAACCTCCACAGTGGTGGCAAATAGTGCCCAGGAACAACAATACTCCTCCAGCAAGAAAAACAAGAATAAGGGACTGACCCTGGAACATTTTTACAGAGGAAAAACCCAGGATACAGAAGAAATAGAAAAGGAAATTCAGATAAATGCACCAAAACCTTCCCCAAAAATGGAAATTGTCCACAAGCTCTTGAAGAATTTGAATTGGAGCTTATCAAAAAAAATGGAAGCCTTCTGGCAAGAAAAGTGGGAAATAGTTCAAAGAGAAAATAGCAGTTTAAAAGACAAGAACTCCCAATTGGAGAAACAGCTGGAAGTCACGAAAAGCAGGATAGACCAAAGTGAATAGGAAATTCAAAAGAGTATAGTAGAAAACCAAAAGATTATAACAGAAAACCAGGCCTTATGGACCAGAATTGGGAAACTGGAAACCAATGATCTTGAAAAACACCAAGAATTAATAAAACAAAGTCAAATGACTGACAAAATAGAAGAAAACATTAAATATCTCACTGAAAAGATGACAGACCATTTGAAAATCATTGGTCTACCTGAAAATCCAGAAATAAACAGAAATCTTGACATCATACTACAAGAAATTATCCAAGAAAACTGCCCTGATGTTCTGAAAGAATTCATAGAACACCCTCTACACTAAATCCTCAAAACACAACTCTTAGGAATGTAACTGCCCAATTCAAGAGCTTCAAAGCCAAGGAGAAAATTTTACAAGAAGTCAAATATAGACAAATCAGATATCAAAGAGCACCAATAAGGATTACACAAGATCTGGCAACTTTCACACTAAAGGACCAGAAGGCTTGAAATATGATATTCAGAAAGGCAAAAGAATTGGGTCTTCAACCAAGGATCACCTATCCATCAAAACTGACCATATACTTCTAGGGGAAAGTATGGGAATCCAACAAAATAGAAGATTTCCAAGTATTTGTAAAGAAAAGACCAGAACTAAGTGAAAAGTTTGATATCCAAACACAAGGATCAAGAGAAACATTAAAAGGTAAATAAGAAAGACAGAGAAAGGGGAAACATTTTTTTATTCAAACTTTCATCTTTAAGAGCTACAATAAGATCAAATTATTTATATTAATATATGGGGAAAATGTTATTTGTAACTCTTAAAAATGATATTCACTATTATAGTAATTAGAAGAATCATTCACAGGAAGAGATTGGGGTAATAAGTGCTATACAATGATATGAAAAAAAGAAAAAGGAGGTGGGAATTGAAGATGGCACCAAGAGATATTTGAAGAAATAAAATAATTAGGATAATCTTTATTACACAAAGATATGCATGGGAAGGGGAGGGGAAGAATATTCTTATAAGAAAGAGAGGAAGAGAGTGCTAATAGGTAATACTTAAACCTTACTGTCAGTAAAATCAGTTCTGAGAGGGAAGAGCATCTAGATCCATTGGTGTCTTGAATTCTATCTTATCCTACAGGGAAAGTGAGAAGGAAAAACTAAGGGGATTGAAGGGAGTACAAAAAGGGAGGGAAAGAGAGGGGGAAGCAATTTAACAGACCCTAAAAAAATAAGGAAACAAAAAGGGAGGGGCAAAAAGGGGAAGCATATTAAGGGTGAGGATTAGGGGGATTGATTAAAAGCAAACCACTGGTTTAAAGGGATATAGAAAGGACAGAACTAGGAAAGGATAACAAAATGCTGGGGAATACACAAGTGACAATCATAACTTTGAACGTGAATGGGATGAACTCACCCATAAAACAAAAACAAAGAGGAGAGTGAATTAGAATCCAAAATCCTACCATATGTTGTCTATAAGAAACACACCTGAGGTCGGTAGACACTCAAAACCTATTAGGCCTCAACTGATAGAAAAAAGACAGGAGTTGCAATCATGATATTTAACAAAGCCAAAGTAAAAATAGACCTGATTAAAATGGTAAGGGAATGTTAAATACATCCTGATAAAAGCGAGTATAGACAATGAGGAAATAACAGTAATCAACATGTATGCACCAAATGGTATAGCATCCAAATTTCTAAAGGAGAAACTAATGGAATTGAAGGAGGAAATAGATAGTAAAACTATACTCATGGGAGACCTGAACCTACCACTATCAAATTTAGATAAATCAAATCAAAAAATAAATAGGAAAGTGGTAAGAGATGTGAATGAAATCTTAGAAAAATTAAGAGTTAATAGATACATGGAAAAAAATAAATAGGGACAAAAAGGAATACACCTTCTTTTCAGCAGCACATGGTACATTCACAAAAATTGACCATGTACTAGGTCATAAAAACATGGCAAACAAATGCAGAAAAGCAGAAATAATAAATGCAACCTTTTCAGATCATACACAATAAAAATAATAATCAATAATGGTACATGGAGAGCCAAATAAAAAATTAATTGGAAATTAAATAACATGATTCTCCAAAATTGGTTAGTTAGAGAATAAATCATAGAAACAATAATTTCATTGAAGAAAATGACAATGATGAGATATCCTTTCAAAATCTATAGGATGCAGCCAAAGCAGTACTCAGGGGGAAACTTATATCCTTGAGTTCATATATTAACAAATCAGGAGGTCAATGAATTGGACATGCAAATCAAAAAACTTGCAGACAAACAAATTAAAGATCCCCAGAAGAAAACTAAATTAGAGATCCTAAAAATTAAGGAAGAAATTAATCAAATCAAAAGTGAAAGAACTATTGAACTAATAAAAAAAAAACAAAATAGACAAAGTACTAGTCAATCTAATAAAAAAAGTAAAGAAGAGAAAATTAACAGTATCATAAATGAAAAGGGAGACCTCACCTCCAATGAAGAGGAAATTAAGGCAATTATTAAAAGCTATTTTGTCCAACTATATGGCAATAAATATGCCAATCTAGGTGGATGAATATTCACAAATATTTACAAAAATATAAATTACCTAGATAAACAGAAGAAGAAATAGAATTCTTAAGTAATCCCATATCAGAAAAAGAAATTGAACAAGCCATCAAAGAACTCCCTAAGAAAAAAATCCCCAGGGCCTGATGGATTCACTAGTGAATTCTTCCAAACATTCAAAGAACAGATAATCCCAATACTATACAAACTACTTGACAGAATAAGAAAAGAGGGAATTCTACCAAATTCCTTTTATAACACAAATATGGTACTGATTCCAAAGCCAGGCAGGTCAAAGACAGAGAAAGAAAACTATAGACAAATCTCCTTAATGAACATAGATGCAAAAATCTTAAATAAGATACTAGCAAAAAAGACTTCAGTAAGTGATCAGGAGGGTCACTCACTATGATCAAGTAGGATTCATACCAAGAATGCAGGGCTGGTTCAATATTAGGAAAACCATCCACATAATTGACCATATCAACAAGCAAACCAACAAAAATCACATGATTATCTCAATAGATTCAGAAAAAGCCTTTTACAAAATACAACACTCATTCCTATTGAAAACATGAGAGAGTATAGGAATAGAAGGGTCTTTCCTAAAAATAATAAACTGTATTTATCTAAAACCATCAGCTAACATCATCTGCAATGGGGACAAACTAGATGAATTTCTAATAAGATCAGGAGTGAAACAAGGATGTCCATTATCACCACTATTATTTAAAATTGTACTAGAAACACTAGCAGTAGCAATTAGAGAAGAAAAAGAAATGGAAGGTATTAAAATTGGCAATGAGGAGACCAAGCTATCACTTTTTGTGGGATGATATGATGGTCTACTTAAAGAATCCTAGAGAATCAACCAAAAAACTAGTCGAAATAATCAACAATTTTAGCAAAGTCGCAGGATATAAAATAAACCCACATAAGTCATCAGTATTTCTATATATCTCCAGCAGCAAGAATTAGAAAGAAAAATTCCATTTAAAATCACCCTAGATAATATAAAATACTTAGGAATCTATCTGCTGAGACAAACACAGGAACTATATGAACACAACTTCAAACACTTTCCACACAATTAAAACTAGATCTAAACATTTGGAATAAACATTAACTACTCATGGGTAGGACAAGCTAAAATAATAAAAATGACCATCCTACACAAATGTATGTACTTATTTAGTGCCATACCCATTGAACTACCAAAAAAATTTTTTACTGAATTAGAAAAAAAACATAACAAAGTTCATTTGGAAGAACAAAAGATCAAGCATATCCAGGGAAATAATGAAAAAAAATGCAAAGGAAGGTGGCCTTGCAGTAGTAGTAGTAGTAGTAGTAGTAGTAGTAGTAGTAGTAGTAGTAGTAGTAGTAGTAGTAGTAGTAGTAGTTAGTAGTAGTAGTCTCTCGGTAACCGACGATGACGATTGTCTTTGTGCGTTTTTGTGCACAAAGACACTTGTGCGTGAAGATTTAAGTGGAAAAGTTGATGCACAGACAGTCCCACTCCCTCGGTGTTGGAAACCTGGATCCAGTGGCACGAAAAGTTGTTACACCTGGAGACTTCCTCAGTTGCATTGGATGGCCGTGTTGTCTTTTCTGCTCCAATAAGCCCTAAGCACTCCACAGTGCTTTGCTGCTTCGCCATCTCAGCCGTTGAACCTTCTTATTGGTTTCTTCCGCCTGTTCTGCCGAAGCAGTCTTCATATGCTGGGTGAGCAAAGCCCTGGTTCACCAGGGGTCGACGACCCAATGGCTACCCCCACAAGGGTACTGGCCTTGAAGTACCAGATCTCAAACTATACTATAAAGCAGTGGTCATCAAAACAATATGGTACTGGCTAAGAGACAGAAAGGAGGATCAGTGCAATAGACTTGGACTAAGTGATCTCAGCAAGACAGTCTATGATAAGCCCAAAGATCCCAGCTTTTGGGACCAAAATCCACTATTTGATAAAAACTGCTGGGAAAATTGGAAAACAGTATGGGAGAGATTAGGTTTGGATTAACATTTCATACCCTACACCAAGATAAACTCAGAATGGGTGAATGACTTGAACATAAAGAAGGAAACTATAAGTAAATTAGGTGAACACAGAATAGTATACATGTCAGACCTTTGGGAAAGGAAAGATTTTAAAACCAAGCAAGACAGAAAAAAATCACAAAATGTAAAATAAATAATTTTGATCATATCAAATTAAAAAGTTTTTGTACAAATAAAATCAATGTAACCATAATTAGAACAAATTGGGAAATAATCTTCATAAAAAAACCTCTGACAAAGATCTAATTACTCAAATTTACAAAGAGCTAAATTAATTGTACAAAAAAATCAATCCATTCTTCAATTGATAAATGGGCAATGGACATGAATAGGAAATTTTCAAAGAAATCAAAACTATTAATAAGCACATGAAAAAGTGTTCTAAATCTCTTATAATCAGAGAGCTGTAAATCAAAACAACTCTGAAGTATCACCTCACACCTAGCAGATTGGCTAACATGACAGCAAAGGAAAGTAATGGATGCTGGAAGAGATGTGGCAAAGTACAAAATTAATGCATTGCTGGTGGAGTTGTGAATTGATCCAACCATTCTGGAGGGCAATTTGGAACTAAGCCCAACAGACACTAAAAGATTGTCTGCCCTTTGATCCAGCCATAGCACTGCTGGGTTTGTACCCCCAAAAAATAATAAGGAAAAAGACATGTACAAGAATATTCATAGCTGCGCTCTTTGTGGTGGCAAAAAAAAAAATTTGTAAAATGAGGGGAAGCCCTTCATTTGGGGAATGGCTGAACAAATTGTTGTATCTGTTGGTGATGGAATACTATTATGCTCAAAGGAATAATGAACTGGACTGGAATGACCTCCAGGAATAGATACAGATCGAAAGGAGCAGAACCAAGAGAACATTGTACACAGAGACTGAGACACTGTGGTACAATTGATTGTAATGGACTTCTCCATTAGTGGCAATACAGTGATCCTGAATAACCCAGAGGGATCTATGAGAAAGAACACTATCCACATTCAGAGGAAAATCTGTGGGAGTAGAAACATCTTAGAAAAACAACTGCTTGATTACATGGGTCGAGGTGGATATGACTGGGGATATAGACCCTAAATGAGCATCCTAATGCAAACACCAACAACATTTTAATAGGTTCTGATCAAAGTCACATGTAATACCCAGTGGAATTGCACCTCGGTTATGGGAAGGGTGGGGGGGGGAGGGGAGGGCAGAATAGAATATGATTTTTGTAAACAGGGAATAATGTTTGAAATTGACCAAATAAAAATAAATAAAAATATTAAAAAACATATCTAATTGTATGATTTTGTTTCAATAATAAAAGAATCATCAATTTATAAAAAAAAAAAAGATATGTGGGGGGTAGGGGGCAGCTAGGTACCATAGTGGATAGAGTACCAGGTCTGGAGTAGAGAGGACCTTGACCCAAATCTGACTTAAGATATTTCCTAGCTGTGTAACCTTGGGCAAGTCACTTATTCCCAATTTCCTAGATCTTATTGCTCTTCTACCTTAGAATAGATATTTGTATAGATAGAGCTCCAGGCATGGGCAATAACAAGTGAAAATACCCAGTGAAGAGAAAAATGTCTTGTGTAAGAAATAGCAATAATGCCTGTATTGCAGGGTCCATGACAGGATATAAAGTGCAAGAAGACTAGAAAGGGAGGAAGTGCCAGGTTATGAAGGGCTTTCAAAGCCAAACTAAAGATTTTTTATCTGATCTTGGAGATCATATAAAACTACTGGAGTTGATTGAATGAATTGAATGAAGACCAGGTCAGATTCATATGTTTAGGAAGATCAGTTCACCAGCTGGTAGGGGATGAATTGGAGTGGGAAGAGACTTGAAGCATGGACACCAACTAGCTAGCTATTGTAATAGTCTATGTGTGACATGATGAGGGTCTGAACCTAAGCATTTGTAGTGTTAGAAGAGAAAAGATTGAAACAACAGGACTTAGCACTGTAATGGAAAGTTAGAAAGAAGTAGGGTTGGGAGGAAAAGTGATGAGTTCAGTTTTGGACATGTTAAATTTAAGAAATGTAAGACATTCAGTTCGAGATGTCCTAGACAATTTGAGATATGAGACTGGAGGTCAAGAGAAAGGTTTGGAATGGATGAATAAATCCAGGGATCAGCTGGAGGCAGGAAGACAGTCAGAAGGATTGTTGTAATAAGTCAGAAAGAGGTAATGAACTAGGTTGGTGGCAGCGAGACTAGAAAAGAGGGGCCTAATAAAGAGACTGTTTGGAGAAAGAGTTTATAAGACTAAGGAACTGAGGAAGATGGAAGAGTCCAAGATGAATCCTGCTTGGGTTCCTGGGGAATAGAGCCACTAAATTCCTGATCTAGTTGACTAGATATACTTGGGTTTGTCAAAAGACATCTTATATCCCTTGCAAGTATATAATATATGTGGTAAATAAGTTTTACATGGATATAATTTTGCTTATAAATAGGAACTTTCCTTCCAATAGGTAGGAGAGAAGGTGGGCAATGTTGCTGGGAGCTTTGTTACTCTGGTCACAATATCCAGTAATGCAAATGTCTATAATTCAAAGCTCTAGGACCATCTAATTCCATTTTTACTCAATTGGCCTGAGCCAACTGAGTGCAACTAGGTGGTAGGTCTGGAGCCAGGAATAGCTGAGTTCAAATCCAGCCTTAGACCATAGCTATGTGACTAACTGTAAAAAGACAAGTCACTTACCTTTGTTTGCTATCTAGTTTCCATGTCTAAAATGAGTTGAAGAAGGAAATGGTGAACCACTACCGTATCTTTGCCAATGGATCCCCAAATGGGGATATTGGACTGAAGTGGCCAAACAACAACTTCCTGTTTCTAGGCTTAGCACTCTATATACTGCCCCCATCTAAATGTTTACAATACAAATAGAGAAGTCACTACTTTTGAAGGCAAACGATAGCATTTTGAGACAGCTCAGATTGTTAGAGCTCCTGATAATTCTCTGACAGAATAATCATGATAGTAGAAAAAACTCTAGCTCTGGGGTGTAAGGACTTGGGTTCATATTCCAGATTTCATGACTGTTATTTAGATGACTGTGAGTGAATCCCTTCATCTCCCTGGACCTCATTTTCCCTGTGTATAAAATAAGAAAGTTTGACTGGTTGGCCTCAGAAATCTCTTCTATTTTTAGATTTTTCTAGATCTTGCAAAAAAAAAAGGGGGGGGCTACTATCAGTACTGGCAAACCCAGTCAGAGGTACAGAAATGATTCACTGATGTTATATAGATCTGACCTATGTTGGCTTTGGAGTAGGTCTAGAATAAAATGGCTTATTCCTTTCAGGGGACTTCAGGTAGGCAGGTGCAGAGAGATACTAGGAACTTCTTATATCTTAAGAATCCTCCTGGGAGAGAACATTGTACACAGAGACAAACACACTGTGGTATAATCGAACGTAATGGACTTCTCCATTAGTGGCAGTGTAATGTCCCTGCACAATCTGCAGGGATCAAGGAGAAAAAAAAACACTCTCCATAAGCAGAGGACAAACTGAGGGAGTAGAAACACCAAGGAAAAGCAACTGCCTGACTACAATGGCTGAGGGGACATGACAGAGGAAAGACTCTGAGTGAACACTCTGATGCAAATCCTAACAACATGGCAATGGGTTCGAGTCAAAAACACATATGATACCAGTGGAATCACGTGTCGGCCACGGGGGGTGGGAGGGAGGAAAAGAAAATGATCTTTGTCTTTAATGAAAAATGCATGGAAATGATCAAATGAAATACTATAAAATTAAAAAAAAAAAAAAGAATCCTCCTGGGAGAGCATGGAATCAGCTAGAATGTTCTGGGACTCCAGGAAGGTTTAACTTTGACCAATCATTCAGATCCAGGAAGCAATATTAATAGATGACATTTATTTAATATGTTCAGTTTTGCAAAGTGATTTATGTAGCCTCACAATAGTCCTTTAAGGTAGGTTCTGTTATTCCCATTTTAGAGATGGGGAAACTGAAGCCAAGAAAAGGTAAATGATTTGCCTAAGGTCTCATAGGTAGTATGTGACAGAGGCAGACTGACTACAAAGTCAGTGTTCTTTCCATTATACCAGTACACCTCTCAGGAGATGTTGAAATGGAGAAGGGACAGGAAAGGGGCTGTTATAGAACCAAAGACAAACTATGTCCTTCTATTTTGCTCAACCTTATTGAAAACAGTTTCTCTGTTTTGTGACCCTTTTCAGCACCTTCCTTTTTCCAGGTTTCCTTTTGTTCTTAGAAGCATATAAGTTACTATGGAAACATAGAGACTTCAGGAGTAGGGGCAAAACACCAACAAAATTCAGTATCAGTAAGTGATTTAGTAGGGGTAGAGGATGTTTATGCAGAACCTTTTGCAAAAGGACATGGGGTGACCCTCACTCTTATCCCATATAATAACTATATATATTTACATATATATGATTTTATAGTTAAGAAGGGATTCATGCATTATGTCAGTTGATCCTCAGAACTCTTTAAATAGGTAATGCAAGTAATATTGCTTCCTTTTTAAAGAGAAGGGGAGCCCAAGACTCAGAGATGATAAATCGTACTCCTGGAGCTAAAAGGGAGCTCAGAGACCAGCTTATCCAACCCTCTCAGTTTCTATATAGTAAAACTGCTAGTTGTGGTTATGGTCTGCCTGAAGACACAGTGATAGTAAGCAGAAATGAGATTTGAATCTAGCCTTTCTAATTCTAGGACGAGAACTATTCAAGGGTACCAGAAGTGACTTGTTCAAGGCACTCTAGCTAGCAGTCAAAATTTGAACCAAGGTCTTAAATCCCAGTGCAATATTCCTTCCTTCCTTCCTTCCTTCCTTCCTTCCTTCCTTCCTTCCTTCCTTCCTTCCTTCCTTCCTTCCTTCCTTCCATCCTTCCTTCCTTCCTTCTTTCCTTCCTTCCTTCCTTCCTTCCTTCCTTCCTTCCTTCCTTCCTTCCTTCCTTCCTTCCTTCCTTCCTTCCTTCCTTCCTTCCTTCCTTCCTTTCTTCCTTCCTTCCTTCCTTCCTTCCTTCCTTCCTTCCTTCCTTCCTTCCTTCCTTCCTTCCTTCCTTTTCTCCTTGAAACGTTCACAATACAATTTGGTAGGGTGGGAAACTGGAAAACTGGTATGGCACACTTTCCTGCTGAACTCTACTCCCAAAGAAGGGGTCCTAAGCTGTGGTTCCCACAGTTTCTTTGCTTCCTTCCAAGAATGGAAGTTTCAGAATAGAGGGAAGAAATCATAGACACCACATGTGCAACTCAGGCCAAATGAATTCGGATTGTGTTTAAAAGGTATTAGAAGACCCCCACATTCAGAACATGCTGATTCTTCATGTGGGGTTTTAGGCAGGGCAGTGTGGTTACTTGAATACAGCAGCCCTGAACCCTGGATAGGCTGTTCACATGTGGCTTTTATTGAAGACAGCAGGAGCCTGCTTGGTATAGCCCAAAGGAGGACTTGGTCCAATATGTGATGAATATTCTTTGTTTCTTAACAATGGGAAAAGACCAACTGACAAGTAGGGGTGGGAGTCAGAGAAGAGGACACATGAAAAGTGGTTTTTCTATTTGCTGGATTCCCCCCAGGGTCCAAGAGAACAGAGAGGATGTACATGGAGCCCACAAATCATTACCACTAGAGAAGAGCTTTTCTTCTCTAACTCAAAGTGGCATCTTTATAAGTAAAATTACACTGCATAGAAAGTTGGTCATTAATGGTAATGGTCTATATCTATTTTGGAGAAAAAACTGAAGGAGACAAGATTTTTATCCTTGAAATATAGCTAGTGGGTATGGATAGTAATTACATCTGTTAATACTATAGTCATTCTCCATTCAATGGGTGGTTTTTTATGACTCTCTCTTAATTAATCTTGCTTCCTTTCTTTTTGGTAGTCTCAACTGATATAATGGTAAACAAGCTTATGTGTGATTAGGGGAGGTTTTCTACAATGGACAAAAATGAGGGCAGAGCTTATTCATGCAAACCACGCCATACTACCAAGTTTTAAAATAATATTAAAAGATAACTTTGGGAAGAACAAAGGATTTCACAAGGAGACATTTTCCTGAAGACATTTCACAATATCTAAATATATACCTGCCAAAAGAGCAAGGAGTAAGGACAAAGAAGAATTTGAAATCTAGTATTGTAGAAAGAGTCTTCAATAAGGATGCTGGAGACCAAGATTTAAGCTGGAGATCAAGGCTTAGTCAGATAAATGGATAAGTCATTCATGAGTTTTGATCATAAGCACATGGTATAAGTGCAAGAAAAATAGCCTTCTCTAAGACAGGGATGGTATCAGGACTTATGGTTTCTTTTGTATGGCAACTCCCAGGCAAGAAAATTCTCTCTACCAATGCACCAATGGTGCCTTCACTGTAATTTATAGTAAGTTGATTTAAAAAAAAATGGAAAGAACTATTTGAAATCACAAAGAATGAAACATGGAGATCTAAGAGATCATTATACACAGCAACACAAATATTGTTTGAAGAATGACTTGTGTACATCCACCCTCAGAGAAACAACTAAAGAACAGAAACAAATAAGACAGTTTTATATATCCATGTCTTTTCAAATGATGCCCTTTATAGCAGTGATGACAAACATGTGGCACGGGTGCCAATGATGGCTTATAGAGCACTCTCTGTGGGCATGAGGCCAACCTCCCCCCCCCCATCTACCTCACCCTGAGTTCATTACTAGAAAGAAGCAGAGGAACTTGGGCAGAGCTGCTTGCTTCCCCCTCTCCACCATGCCTGATGACATTTTTTCACATCACCTGTCCCTCTACCCAGCATCTCAATGGGAGTGCTTCCTCTCTCCCCTGTCTAGCCTAAGGAGGGGGGCTAGGGGTGAGATGGAGGGAGGAGGGGCAAAGCATTCAGTCTCTGGGGGAGCAGCCATGGAACTCAGTCTGGGGCTTTTGGGGGGGGGGCCTGGCACTCCATCTCTAAAAGGTTCACCATTACTGTTCTATAATGTGCAGAGGAGAGGGAGGGAGAAGTTACTTGAGAGATTTAAAGTAACAAACAAATAAATGAATAATTTAAAAGTTGACAAAAGTATTGAAAAGGTTAAGTGACTAGTCCAGTGTCATATAATCTAATGCAATATGTATTAGAGGTGGAGTTTGAACCAAGGTCCTCCTAGACTTCTCTATCTTTTAGATCTTGCAGCTTTTTCCCTGAGAAGGTGATTCCAAATAGATACAGAAATATATTCAACAACCTATGCAAACAAGTGTATATGCTACCACTTTTGCTTGCTTCTCTTATTCTTGAATTACATAAAAAGCTTCCCTATACAAGGCTCTCCACTCCCCCTCCAATGAACTGCACACATGCTTAAGTCAATGGACATCTGTAATCCCTCCATTTGTGAGTGGTATAAAGCAACCTCCAAAACTAAGCACAGCCTTGGCTAGCCTCCTTTTCACCCCTTCAACCAATGCAAAATCCAAAAACTCTAAGGTTTAGATTTTAAAGTGGTAGGGATGAAGACAGTACTTTAGAAGCAGGGGCCTCATTCAGGTATACGAGCCCACGGTAGTTCCTGTGCTTCTCTGTAGCTGTGTGCTTTGTGTTCTGTCCTTTGCATCGGTGTTGGTTTTCAGAGGCCACAGAGATACTCCCTCAGTAAGGCCAGAGTAAACAAGAATTGGGGGAATGAAAGCATCCATCCTCTGTCTTAGAGGGGACCAGTTAGTGCTGGTATGTGTGCATTTTTGTGGGTATCTTTGGTTTACAGTGGGACCACCGGCATCTAAGTTTTTGTGTTCTCATTTTCATGCTGAGGGAAGGAAGCACAATGTTTCATTGCCTTACAGACTTAGAGGAAAGAAGCACACACATCATTTCTGACTACCTTGATAAAACAGAGGCCTCCTGTGCCTACTCTATCCTATTTAGTATAATGGTTTCTCACTTACTCCTGAATAGGGTTCCAGTTTTCATTTGCATGCATGCATGCATGCAACCCTCTCTGGGTAACAATTTTCTTATCTTCAGAATAAGTGGTTTGGGCTAAGTGATTGCTGAGGTCTTTCCCACTTTTCACATTCTATAGTTATGAGAAGGCAACTTCCTACCTTCTTTGTTGAGCTGGTAGAGCATCGATTGGTACAGAATTCCACAGAAAGTATCAGACTTTTTCAATGTGTTAATTTTTAAAAATTGTTTTTCAACTCTTTTTTATTTTTTTTTTTGTTATAAACAGTTGCTTTTGGCAGGGGATGTGGAAGAGATATGATGAAAATATGTCATGTAAAAACAAGACATCAATTACATTTACTAAAAATAATTCCACAGTTCAGTATTGGGAGGGCTGTGCCACACACTAATGCACTGCTGGTGGAGCTATGAATTTGTCCAACTATTCTAGAAAGCAATTTGAAATAATGCTGTGACTAAATGTCATTTTAACCCAATAATGATACTGTTAAATAGGAGGTTAAAGACAGGAAGGTCCATGAACACTAAAATATTCACAGCAGCCCTCTTTTATAATAGCACAGAAGTATAGAAACAAAGTAGATGCACATTAGTTTGGGAAGATGGCTAAACAAACTGTGGTACGTGAATATAACGGAATATTACAGTGCTCTAAGAAAGGATGAACATGAAAATTCGGAGAAGCATGGAAAGATTCATATTAATCGATACAGTGGGAAGAGAACTAAGAAAGCAATATATATGACTACTAGAGTGATGTAAATAAAAGCAACAACAACAAATAATTATGATAATAAAACTAAACTGTTTCATAATAAAAACCTGAGAGGGGCCCCAGGGAGGAGGTTAGAAAAGGAACCTCCTTCCCTTCTCTGCTGTGTTGGGGGACTAGAGACATCAAATATTGAAAAATGCTGTCAGACAAAGTTGATGGAGGGGTTGTTTTATAGGAATGCTTTATTTTTTACTCTCTCTTTACAAAGTTCTGTTATAAGGAATGGATCTTTAGGGAAAAGAGGGGAGAAAGACATATTCCAAAATTAAGATGATGGGACAGCTGAGTTGCACAGTTGGTAGAATGCTAGGCCTGGAGTCAGGAAGACCTGAGTTCAAATCTAATATCAAATATTTACTATTTGTATAACCTTAGATAAATGACTTAAATCTGTTTGCCTCAGTATCCTCAGCTGTAAAATAAGGAAATAATAGCACCTACTTCCCAGTGTTGTAAGGATCAAATGAGATAATATTTGTAAAGTAATTAATACAGTGTCTGGACATAGTAAGCAATATATTGTTATTATTATTGTTATTGTTTCTTTCCTTGTGTAAAGCCAAAGATATAGACAAAATTAAAAAAATTATAGGACATCATTAACTGTACATACATTCAAGGCTACAATGTCCCATAGATTATGTCCCTCTGACCATCCCAGAGGGGAACAAAAGGAAAATTGGCAACAACAGAGCTATCAGTGGTAGCATTGCTCTAAAAAAAGTTTATAGATATAGATATGTAGGTGGATATTGATATATAGATTCTCAACTCTACCAAAGTCTGACTCAGTAAGAGTAGAGCTGGAAGGGACCTTCGAGGTCTTCTTAGCAAATCCCTTCATTTTACAAGAGTGAACAGAAAAAGGTCCTTGAATTTCAGCTCCAAAATGCTCTCTACTGACCATACTTTCTCTAGATCAGCAGTTCTCAACCTCTCAATTTGTAGCAATGAGAATACATAATGCATATCAGGTATTTACATTCCGAATCATAACTGTAGCAAAATTACAGTTTTGAAGGAGCCACCAAAATCATTTTTGGTTTGGGGTCACCGCAACATGAGGAACTGTATTGCGGGGTCACGGCATTAGAAAGGTTGAGAACCACTGCTCTATTTGCACAGTCTCATGGGAGTGTAGAGGTGATCATGGGCTCCTGAATTCTTTGCTGTGTTAGGTCCCACCTTGTTGAAAAGGCTTTGAGCCTGATACTATGTATTATCAGTTCTCCCAAAGACTAGCCTAGCAAATCCCTAGAAGATTAGGAATCAAGCAACAGATTTATATTTTAGGCAGAGCAATTCATGAAAACAATTGACTAAGGAAGAGAGAAGGTGTGATCTGTATAGGTGGAGGGAAAAACATCATTCAATAACACATCAATGCATCAATTACTTAACTGTTGGTTGTGATGCAAAGCTACATGTTATGTAACTCTTTTGAAAACCCAGTGCATGTTTTCTAAGAGTTTCATAATTTCTTGACATACATAGCTGTTATTTGCATCTCCCTCTTGGGGGAAGGGTGGGCATATGCTCCAGGTGGGGAGCCCTGTCTCCAAGCTGGGGCAATCTGTTCTGGAGAGCACCTTCTCTTGACACTACCAGGCTATTGTTCACATTGTTCAAGCACAGCCATAGAAACATGCTGTAATCTGTGCTCCCCAAAATATGAAGCCATAGTCAGCTGTAAATTCCAAGAGAAACGGGCACATGGTTTTGTTTTTGTTTTTTTAGCTCTTACCTTCTGTCTTAAAATCAATACTGTGTATTGGTTTCAAGGCAGAAGAGTAGTCAGGGATAGGCAATGGAGGTTAAATGACTTGTCCAAGGTAAAATAGCTAGGAAGTGCCTAATGCTAGATTTGAATCCAGGACCTCTCATTTAAACAGACAACTGACTTCATTTGGGATTAGGAAACTCCCAGAAGAGGACATTCTCTCTACCAATGAAGCTGGATATCTGCTCTGTGAATTTATAGTCTTAGAGAATTGTCTAGCATATTGATAGGTTAAGTGACTTGCCTAAGTCTGCACAATCTGCACAGAATAGGTACTCCATAAATATCAATAAATAAATATCTATGATGTTTCAGAGGCCAAACTTGAACCTAGGTCTTCCTGACTTGCAGATAAGTTTTCTATACAGTTCATCATGCTGCCTCATTCTTTTTTTATAGATGGGGAAACAGAGATTCAGAAAAGTGAAAGAATTTTTCCAAAGTTATTAGAAAGTCAGCTAGAAAACGGGGAAACCAGGAGAGATATCAAAGTCCAGTGCTCTTAATATGACACTGCCAGTAACTGGTAGGAATGTAGTCTGAGACAGTAACCTGTCCTCCTTTTGAGAATTTATTACCTTTATTATTATTATTACCTTTATTACCTACAAAGGGTAAGGCATTAGTTAATCATCTTCCATGAACATACTTTATTATGGATTGATTGATTGATAAATCAATTATCAAGGTTAGCCATAGCATAAAGTCTTAACTTCTGGGAATGAGGGGTAGAACTAGAAGAGTTAATACTAGGCATTGTGGAGTCATAGATTTATGATTAGAAGGAACTTTAGGGACCATTGAGTCTCTACCCCACCTCCACACCCAATTTTACAGCTGAAGAAAGTGAAGCATAGATACTTTGTGATTTGCTCAAGTTCATTTGGCTGATGTATTTAAGGTGAGATTTGAATCCAGTTCTTCCTGAATCCATTGTTCTATCCACTATTCCATGATGACTCCAAGGAAAGGCAGAGGTACAGTAAACTGCATAGTAAAGAAGGACAGAGCCAGAAAAAAAAAACACAACAAAAAAGGGGCCCCTGATGAGCCTGGAGGCAGTATGAAATGACTAGTTAACTTCTTAAACCAGAAAGTGCCAGTCCTCAAGCCCATCTGCTCTTAGCTATCCTACTTCTTACTTCTTTATGGGTCTGGCTAAATGACAAGGTTAATCTGATAAACTAATTTCAGTTGTTAATGGATCCACTTAACAAACTATTGCTGGGGACCATGCTAGGGGTTCTTGAAAGTCATGGTAGACCCTACCAAACTGAAAAATATTTCAATATGGTCTTTGTGATGGCTTGCATATCTGTTAATAATATTAATAATGATAACTTTATTAATTATTAATATTCATTAACCAAAATTAATAATAATAATAATCTAGTCTATAGATCCATATATAAAGCTTTAAGGCTTACAAAGAGATTTACAAATATTATTTCATTTTGCCCTCATAAAAACCCATGGAAGTAGATGATAAGTATTATGCCCATTTTATAGATGAGGAAACTGAAGCAGCTGGAAATTATATGACTTGCTTAGTTTCTCAGAGCTAGCAAGTGACTGAAGTCAGATTTAACTCAGTTCTTCCTGATTCCAGACCCAACACTTCATCCACCATGCCATCTGGCTGTCTTCTGGTACCAAGGACCAGCCTAGTTTCTTTATAAAATGTTTGTCCCCAAGCAAGGCAAAAATCATAAATTTTGACTTCCAGGTAATCATGGCTGCAATCTAGACGCCACATGCTTCCTCTCCCCAGCACCGAATGAAATAGACTACATCCAAAGAGCATAACAATCACCTTTGGCGGAACAGGACTCCCCAGTACCCCACAGAGGCAAAGGTACGTGGGGTTTGAACATTTCCACACTATAATAAGAAGGAAGAAAAGCTTGCACAGAAACGTGAACTGAGCCGCCCTCCCCCCCCCTTCCCCACCAAACCAGAGCAAGCTACCGGAGCGCTTCATGGGACACCGAGTGAGTGGGGAACGTCTCTGTCTGGGGGGGGCACTCCAGGGTCCTTGGGATCTGGGGACTGCCAGGAAACAACGCCTCAGAGCAGTTTCACGGGAGAACCCGGAGCTGAGCACAGGCTGCAGAGCCTTACTCAGGGCGGTTGCGCTGAGCATCTGGGAGGAGCTAAACACCAGGGGCAGACCACTCCCTGATTATCTGGGCAGAGCTGAACACCTGGGCAGTTTGGCCATGATCAGGGGCCCAGCTCTCTAAGAAACCTCGGAGGCTGGGAAGAACTAGTCTGAGGCAACCTAAATTCACAGAAAACCCATCCATATCACCCAGACCCCAGACCAAAAAGGAAAGGGGAATAAAACCACCAAAGGGATGGCTCACGTGGCCCAAAATCAAGCCTCCAGGAAGAAAGGGAAAAAGGTGACTATTGAAAACTTTTATGGTGGAAGTACCCAAGGAAAAGAAGAGAATGAGGAGGAAATTAAAAAAAAAATCAGAACATGCTTCCCCAAATGGAAACTATCAAGAAGCTCTGGAAGATCTCAAACTGGAGCTTACCCAAAAGATGGAAACCTGGAAAGAAAAATGGGAGAAAGAGATCAGCAGTCTGACAGATAAGACTGCTCAATTGGAAAAAGAGCTCAAAGCATCCAATAGAAGGGCAGACAAAGCTAAAAAGCAAAACCAGTCCCAAATGACCAGAATTAAGCAACTCGAAGAAAGCGAGATCATAAAACAGCAAAAATCAATAAAGCAAACACAAAAAATTAATGAATTAGAAGAAAACATAAAATATCTCACTGAGAAGGTCAGAGATTTGGAAAACAGAGGGAGAAGAGACAACCTCCGAATTATCAGTCTCCCAGAAAAACCAGAGATAAACAATAAACTCGATATTATTCTACAGGAGATTATAAAAGAAAATTTCCCCCATGTTCTGGAGCAAGGGGGCAAAATAGAAATAGAAAGGATAAATGCATAAATGCAGCCTTTTCAGATCACAAGGCAATAAAAATATTGATCGGTAAAGGTACATGGAGAGCCAAATCAAAAATTAATTGGAAATTAAATAATATGATACTCCAAAATCGGATAGTTAGAGAAGAAATCATAGAAACAATTAATAATTTCGTTGAAGAAAATGACAATGGCGAGACATCCTTTCAGACCTTATGGGATGCAACCAAGGCAGTACTTAGAGGAAAATTCATATCCCTGAGTTCATATATTAACAAATTAGGGAGGACAGAGATCAAGGAATTGGAAATGCAAATCAAAAAACTTGAGAACAAACAAATTAAAACCCCCCAGAAGAAAACCAAACTAGAGATCCTAAAAATTAAGGGAGAGATTAATAAAATCGAAAGTGACAGAACTATTGAGCTAATAAACAAGACTAGAAGCTGGTACTTTGAAAAAACAGACAAAATAGACAAAGTACTGGTCAATCTAATTAAAAAAAGGAAAGAAGAAAGGCAAATTAATAGCATCAAGGATGAAAAGGGGGATCTCACCTCCAATGAAGAGGAAATTAAGGCAATCATTAAAAATTTCTTTGCCCAACTATATGGCAATAAATATACCAACCTAGGTGATATGGATGAATATTTACAAAAATATAAATTGCCTAGACTAACAGAAGAAGAAATAGATTTCTTAAATAATCCCATATCAGAAAAAGAAATCCAACAGGCCATCAAAGAACTTCCTAAGAAAAAATCCCCAGGGCCTGACGGATTCACCAGTGAATTCTATCAAACATTCAATGGCTTGTTTGTACTATTCTAACTATAGCTATACTACTATACTATACTATAGCTATACTAAATCCCCAAAAGACAACCCCTAGGAATGTAATTACCAAATTCAAGAGCTTCCAAGAAAAGGAGAAAATCCTACAAGAAGCCAAGAAGAGGAGCTTCAGATATAAGGGGGCTCCCATAAGGATCACACACGACCTAGAGGCTAACACACTAAGAGACCGCAAAGCATGGAACACAATATTTAGAAAGGCAAGAGAGCTGGGTCTCCAACCAAGAATCAACTACCCAGCAAAACTGACTATATACTTCCAGGAGAAAGTATGGGCATTCAACAAAATAGAAGATTTCCAAACATTTGCTAAGAAAAGACCAGAAATTAGTGGAAAATTTGATATCCAAGCACAGAAAGCAAGAGAAACATGAAAAGGTAAATATGAAAGAAGGGGAAAAGGAGATAAATCTTATCTTTTTCTTTAAGTCAAACTCTCTTCTATAAGGACTACATTTACATCAAATTATATATATTAATATGTGGGGAAAATGTTTTGTGTAACTCTCAAAAATTGTAGCATCATAAGAGTAGTTAGAAGAAACATGCATAGGGAAAGATTGGGGCATTAAGAAGATTTGGGGAAAGTGGGGGAAAGAAAGGAAAAGGGAGGGGGGAACCATCGAAAACACTAAGATTTACTTCAAGAAATGGGGGGGGGTTTAACAGAATAATCTTTCCCATATAAAGATACACATGGGAAGGGGCGGGGAACAACTCTTATATGAGAAGGAGAGGAAGAGAGCGTGAAGTGGAATTACTTAAACCTTACTCTCAGTGAAATCAAATCTGAGAGGGAAGAACATCTAGATCCAGTGGGATCCTGAATTCTATCTTATCCATTAGGGCAAGAAAGAAAGGAAAATTAGGGAGGGGGAGTGGGAGGGAGTATAAAAACGGAGGGAAGGAGAGGGGGGAGGGGAAGGGAGCATAAAAATGGAGGGGCTAGAAAGGGAAGCATCTCAAAGGAGGGGACTAGGGAGCCTGACCTAAAGTAAATCACTGGTTCAAAAGGAGATAGCTAAAGAAGAAAGGTCAGAACTAGGGGAAGATATCAAAATGCCAGCGAATCCACAAATGACAATCATAACTTTGAACATGAATGGGATGAACTCACCCATAAAACGTAGACAAATAGCAGATTGGATTAGAACCCCAAACCCTGCCATTTGTTGTCTTCAAGAAGCACATATGAGACGGGTTGACACTCACAAGGTTAGAATTAAAGGTTGGAGTAAGACCTTTTGGGCCTCAACTGATAGAAAGAAGGCAGGAGTTGCAATCATGATATCTGACAAAGCCAAAGCAAAAATAGACCTGATCAAAAGGGATAGGGAAGGTAAATATATTCTGTTAAAAGGGAGTATAGACAATGAGGAAATATCACTAATCAACATGTATGCACAAAATGGTATAGCATCCAAATTTTTAATAGAGAAACTAGGAGAATTGAAGGAGGAAATAGACAGTAAAACCATATTAGTGGGAGACTTGAACCAACCACTATCAAATTTAGATAAATCAAACCAAAAAATAAACAAGAAAGAGGTGAATGAAATCTTAGAAAAATTAGAGTTAATAGACATATGGAGAAAAATAAATAGGGACAAAAAGGAATACACCTTCTTTTCAGCACCACAATGCACATTCACAAAAATAGATCATATACTAGGTCACAGAAACATGGCACTCAAATGCAGAAAAGCAGAAATAATAAATGCAGCCTTTTCAGATCACAAGGCAATAAAAATATTGATCGGTAAAGGTACATGGAGAGCCAAATCAAAAATTAATTGGAAATTAAATAATATGATACTCCAAAATCGGATAGTTAGAGAAGAAATCATAGAAACAATTAATAATTTCGTTGAAGAAAATGACAATGGCGAGACATCCTTTCAGACCTTATGGGATGCAACCAAGGCAGTACTTAGAGGAAAATTCATATCCCTGAGTTCATATATTAACAAATTAGGGAGGACAGAGATCAAGGAATTGGAAATGCAAATCAAAAAACTTGAGAACAAACAAATTAAAACCCCCCAGAAGAAAACCAAACTAGAGATCCTAAAAATTAAGGGAGAAATTAATAAAATCGAAAGTGACAGAACTATTGAGCTAATAAACAAGACTAGAAGCTGGTACTTTGAAAAAACAGACAAAATAGACAAAGTACTGGTCAATCTAATTAAAAAAAGGAAAGAAGAAAGGCAAATTAATAGCATCAAGGATGAAAAGGGGGATCTCACCTCCAATGAAGAGGAAATTAAGGCAATCATTAAAAATTTCTTTGCCCAACTATATGGCAATAAATATACCAACCTAGGTGATATGGATGAATATTTACAAAAATATAAATTGCCTAGACTAACAGAAGAAGAAATAGATTTCTTAAATAATCCCATATCAGAAAAAGAAATCCAACAGGCCATCAAAGAACTTCCTAAGAAAAAATCCCCAGGGCCTGATGGATTCACCAGTGAATTCTATCAAACATTCAAAGAACAGCTAACTCCAATACTATACAAACTATTTGACATAATAAGCAAAGAGGGAGTTCTACCAAACTCCTTTTATGACACAAACATGGTACTAATTCCAAAGCCAGGCAGGCCAAAAACAGAGAAAGAAAATTATAGACCAATTTCCCTAATGAATATAGATGCAAAAATCTTAAATAGGATACTAGCAAAAAGACTCCAGCAAGTGATCAGAAGGGTCATCCACCATGATCAAGTAGGATTTATACCAGGGATGCAGGGCTGGTTCAATATTAGGAAAACCATCCACATAATTGACCACATCAACAAGCAAACCAACAAGAACCACATGATAATCTCAATAGATGCAGAAAAAGCCTTTGATAAAATACAACACCCATTCCTACTAAAAAACACTAGAAAGCATAGGAATAGAAGGGTTGTTCCTAAAAATAATAAACAGTATATATCTAAAACCATCAACTAATATCATCTGCAATGGGGATAAACTAAATCCATTCCCATTAAGATCAGGAGTGAAACAAGGATGCCCATTATCACCTCTATTATTTGACATTGTATTAGAAACACTAGCAGTAGCAATTAGAGAAGAAAAAGACATTGAAGGCATTAAAATAGGCAAGGAGGAGACCAAATCATCTCTCTTTGCAGATGACATGGTGGTCTACTTAAAGAATCCTAGAGATTCAACCAAAAAGCTAATCAAAATAATCAACAACTTTAGCAAAGTTGCAGGATACAAAATAAACCCACATAAGTCATCAGCATTTCTATATAATTCCAACACAGCTCAGCAGCAAGAACTAGAAAGAGAAATCCCATTCAAAATTACCTTAGACAAAATAAAATACTTAGGAATCTATCTCCCGAGACAAACACAGGAACTATATGAACACAACTACAAAACACTTTCCACACAACTAAAACTAGACTTGAACAATTGGAAGAACATTAACTGCTCATGGGTAGGACGAGCCAATATAATAAAAATGACCATCCAAACTCATCTATCTATTTAGTGCCATGCCCATGGGACTTCCAAAAAAATTTTTTACTGATTTAGAAAAAAACATAACAAAGTTCATTTGGAAGAACAAAAGATCAAGGATATCTAGGGAAATAATGAAAAAAAAAATACAAAGGAAGGGGGTCTTTCAGTCCCAGATCTCAGACTATATTATAAAGCAGCGGCCATCAAAACAATTTGGTACTGGCTAAGAGACAGAAAGGAGGATCAGTGGAATAGACTGGGGGCAAGCAACCTCAGCAAAGCAGTATATGACAAACCCAAAGATTCCAGCTTTGGGGACAAAAATCCACTATTTCATAAAAACTGCTGGGAAAATTGGAGGACAGTGTGGGAAAGATTAGGTTTAGATCAGCACCTCACACCCTACACCAAGATAAATTGATAATGGGTGAATGACTTGAACATAAAGAAGGAAACTATAAGAAAATTAGGCGAACACAGATTAGCATACATATCAGACCTTTGGGAAGGGAAAGACTTCAAAACCAAGCAAGAATTAGAAAGAGTTACAAAATGCAAAATAAATAATCTGGAATATATCAAATTAAAAAGTTTTTGTACAAACAAAACCAATGTAACCAAAATCAGAAGGGTAGCAACAAATTGGGAAACAATCTTCATAAAAACCTTTGACAAAGGTTTAATTACTCAAATTTACAAAGAACTAAATCAATTGTACAAAAAAATCAAGCCATTCTCCAATTGATAAATGGGCAAGGGACATGAACAGGCAGTTCTCAGCCAAAGAAATCAAAGCTATTAATAAGCACATGAAAAAATGCTCTACATCTCTTATAATCAGAGAGATGCAAATCAAAACAACTCTGAGGTATCACCTCACTCCTAGCAGATTGGCTAACATGACAGCTATGGAAAGTAATGAATGCTTGAGGGGATGTGGCAAAGTAGAGACCCTAATTCATTGCTGGTGGAGTTGTGAATTGATCCAGCCATTCTGGAGGGCAATTTGGAACTATGCCCAAAGGGTGATAAAAGACTGTCTGCCCTTGGATCCAGCTATAGCACTGCTGGGTTTGTACCCCAAAGAGATAATAAGGAAAAAGACTTGTACAAGAATATTCATAGCTGCACTCTTTGTGGTGGCCAAAAATTGGAAAACGAGGGGATGCCCATCAATTGGGGAATGCCTGAACAAATTGTGGTATATGTTGGTGATGGAATACTATTATGCTAAAAGGAATAATAAAGTAGAGGAATTCCATGGAGACTCGAACAACCTCCAGGAAGTGATGCAGAGCGAAAGGAGCAGAACCAGGAAAACATTGTACAGAGACTGATACATTGTGGTACAATCGAAGGTGATGGACTTCTCCATTAGTATCAATGCAATGTCCTGAACAATCTGCAGGGTCTGAAAAATACTATCCACAAGCAGAGGATAAACTGTGGGAGTAAAAACACCGATGAAAAGCAACTGCTTGACTACAGGGATTGAGGGGATATGACTGAGGAAAAACTCTAAATGAACACTCTAATGCAAATACCAACAACATGGAAATGGGTCAGAAACAGGAACACATGTGATAACCAGTGGAATGGTGCATAAGCTATGGGAGAGGGAAGGGTGGTGGGAGGGGGGGGGAGGAAAAGAAAATGATCTTTGTTTCCAGTGAATAATGTTTGGAAATGACCAAATAAAATAATGTTTAAAATTTTAAAAAAATAGAAAAGAAAAAAAAAGAAAAAAATCATAAATTTTTCAGCCATGAGACACATAAGGATTGTGACCTGAAATGTTTAAAGGGTTCCCCCAACTGAATAAATTACAGGTCCTTTATGTATGTTAATGTTTAATGATATAGTGTGTACCCTTCTACCAACCCACCATCTTTAACTTGACATGAGGAGAATAAGATGCTATTGAATGTAGCATCTTATTTGGAGGTGGGAGGTAAAGGCTTCTCAGGGGCTGATCTTGTGTTAGCAGAGCCATCAGTCAGAAAGCTGTCATCCAAAATGTTTGAGTCTTTTGTCCAGGATATCAACCTGAGATCCCAACATTACTCAGTCATAAAATAGGGACTCTTACATAGAAACATAGTTCTAGCACTAGAAGGAACCTCAGAAGATGGTTAGTCCAATTTCCTCATTTATAACATGAGGAAATAGGCCAGCAAAGCAAAGGGTCTTGCATTGTCATAATCATAAGCAGTGAAATTTGAATTCAGATCATCTGGCTTCATGACCCATGCTTTTTCCATTTTCATATGTTCATTTCTGATTCTGTGCTTTTTAATTTCAGGGCATTGAAGAAGGGGTGAAATTCACTAAGTCCTACTGTTACCTGTTCTATGGCTGTCATAAATGTCAAGAGTGACTCATCAATGCCACACAGTATTGTCAAGAACTAAATAAGAGAGGAGGTGGACACCTCTGCAGAGGATTAGCACTAAAGTCATCATCTCTACTTGATGTACTTGATTACTTGAAGTAAATGCTGAGGCTACCACCCATTTACCTTCCCTCCTCCTCCAATACACACACAGGTAGATTAGATAACAATAGACATCAAAAAAGCAATAACCCCATCCTAGTCTGTCTGTCTGTCTGTCTGTCTGTCTGTCTGTCTGTCTGTCTCTCTCGCTCGCTCCCTCTCTCTCTTTCTCTCGCTCTCGCTCTCACTCTCACTCTCTCTGTCTTCTGTCTCTGTTTTCTGTTTCTCTCTCTCTGACTTCTCTGTCTTTGTCTCTTTCCTTTCTCTGTCTCTTTCTATGTCTGTCTCTGACTTCTGTTTCTGTCTCTCTGTCTTCTCTCTGTTTCTGCCTGTCTCTGTCTCTCTATGTCTGTATATCTTCTTTCTACTCTCTGTCTCTCTCTGTCTTTCTCTGACTCTTTCTCTCTATGTCTGTGTCTCTATCTTCTGTCTGTCTGTCTGTCTGTCTCTCTGACTTCTCTCTGTCTTTGTCTTTCCCTCTCTGTCTCTTTTTCTCTATGTGTGTCTCTGTCTTCTCTTCCCATCTCTATTTCTATTTCTTTCTCCCTCTCTGTTCTCTCTTGTCTCTCTCTTCTGTAGGCTATTGCCTGTATTGGGTTTTAAAGTAGCTATAGTTGTGTGACATCAAGTAAAATTAATTGAATATGGAGCCACTTCCTGTATCATTTCTGTACCTGGACACTCTCCTGGAGAATGGATGAAGCATATTGACATAATTTTGGAGCCACAACTGGTCAGGGTCTCTGTGCCCTCTGATGACAGATACCATTACACTATTTTCTCTGTGGATGTCTGGTCTTAAAACAGAAATTCATCAACGATGATAGCCCTTCTTCCCTAATCACAGCTTTGTCAGAGAAGACAGAGAAAACAGCCTTGATAAGATTATTCCATAATCTACCTAGTGGGGGTAAACTTCTTTAAGATTACTCTTTCTGTAAGAAATCTGACCCTACTCAATTTTAGGCCTTGTTCTGCAAAATAAACCCATTTTTCTAGGCAGGCTGAGTTTGTGAACACATTATATGCATTTTCAGCATTTTATCTTTGTACTACTATCCACTGAATATTTCCTCTTAGATCTCCAATCTTAAACTCAAAATGTCCAAAATGGAACTAGTCATTTTAAACCCCCAAACTATCTCTCTTTTAGACTTATCTATTTTTTAAAAAGCCACCTCATCTTCCCAGTTACCTAGGTTAGGAATTCCTTTTTATTCATTCTTGAGTTTTTCCTCTCCTTCACCTCACATTTCCAATCAGCTGCCAAGTTTGATCAATTCCACCTCTACAATATCTCTTTCAACTGTCCCTTTCCACTTACAACCTACTAGCATAGTGAGGACCTTCATCTTCCTTCACCTGGACCATTAATAATCATCTCTCACCTGGTTTTTAGCAAGACCAGAAATATAGATATGGATATAAATACCCAATGTTACACTGACTTCATCCTCTCTTAGAGATGGAGAAATAGAAGCTCAGCGAGGTGAGGGAATTTTTTTTTCTCAAAGTTACTAGAAATCTAGCTAGAAAATAGTGGAAATAGAAAATTGTGCAACCAGGAGACAAACCCAAGCCTCTTAACTAAAGTCTAATGCTCTCAATATGACACTGCCATTAAGTAAGAAGAATAATAGACCAGTAATCAGTCCTCTTCATCATTAAAATCACTTCATTGTTACCTGGAAAAGGTAAGGCACTAATCAATCACCTTCCATTAAGATACTTCATTGTGGATTGATTGATAAATCAATTAATTATCAGGGTTAGCCTTAACAGAAAGTATCAGCCATATACTATATATACACATACAACTCTTTATGATCTCATGGATCTCTATCCATGAATTTTTCTTGATAAAGATATTGGAATGTTTTGCCACTTCTTTCTCTAGTGGCAAACAGAGGTTAAGTGATTTGTCCAAGGTCATATAGCTAGGAAGTTTCTGAGGCTAGATTTAAACTGGGATCTTCCTGATTCTAAGCCCAGTGCTCTATTCATTGTGCAACCTGGTTGCATATAGGCATAGTCACTGTATATTTATATATACATAGGTACATATATATGTGTGTATATATATATGTATATATATGTAATATATATATCATCACCTAATGGTTTATACTCTGGTCATCATCTCCTCTTCACTTAATAATAACTATATTGATATATATGGTTTTTGGTGGTTTACAGAGCACTTTAATCTATAAACAATAGGTTATTCCATCTGAGTCTTCAATAGCCTTGAGATATAGATGATATTAGTGTCATTTTGCATATGAGGGAACTGAAGTTGAGAACAAATGACTATTCCATCACTTCATATCTGGCTAGTATCAGAGACAGGATTTGAATTCAGTTTAGCCTGTCTCCAAGCTTAACACTTTTTTTTTACATTATTCTATTCTGTCTCTGTAAACTAGGTTGGCCCTCAGATGGCACATACACAATCACATTGACTATATTACAGCTATTGGAGTTGTGCTTGAACACTTTCCAACTTTAAAATACCATACAGTCAAGAATGGCCTTCTAGAATCCAGAGTCATCCCTACCCCTGTGAATCTTAAAAACTACTCAGACTATACTTTAGAAGATTTGATTTAGCTATTTCCTTATTGTAACAATGGAGACACTTGGTCTAACAAGAATCAGGAATGTATTGGGAACTTTACATTACTCCACCCATACTTAGATATACTTTAGGGGAAGATAAAGTTGCAAACTCCTGATTGACAATGAAGGTACTTAACTCATACCTTATAGTGAAGCTAGAACTTAAACTAAATCTATTTTTAGATCTAATACAAAAAGGTGTTAAGTACCTAAAAAGGTTAAATTAATCACAAAAAGGTCAAGTAACTCACAAAAGGCAAGCTTAACAAAGAAGTGTGAAGTCCTCAGAAGATATAATCTAACCAGAGAAGGTGAGAACCAAAGAGTGGTGAGAACTAAGAATGGGCAGTCCTGGAAAAAAGCATCTACTGTGATTGTTAGACATAAAAATTTAGGGTAGGTGGCATAAGAGAAAATTCTCTTTAAAAGGAGGCTAAAAAGTCAGTTCAGGCAATTCAGTTCAGAATTGGAATTGAGTCTGAAATCAGTTCAGGAGATTGAGTTCAGTGGAGGGCTGGAATCCAGCTTGGAGACTGTCTAGTGGTGAGTAATATGACTGACTTTCTTTCCCTTAGGCTCAGGGAGGCCACTTTGGTCAAGGCCTTTCACTACTGCCTGACTCAGCCTAAGCCAGAGCAGTTTAAATTAATTCTCTGTCTCTGTCTCTGTCTCTGTCTCTGTCTCTGTCTCTCTGTCTCTGTCTCTGTCTCTGTCTCTCTCTTCCTTAATTCTTTCTCTCTATATTAATTAAAATATCCATAATTCCCAGCTGACTTGGGTATTTTCTTATTTGGGAATCATCCCTGGTGACCAATTATTTAGATTTTAAGTCAAAACACTAAAATTATCCTTATACCCCCCCCCATTACCAAGGGGAAGGCTACCAGGTTATGCTTTTTGGCTACAGTAGCTCATTTAATCATGTTCTAAATTACATGAGATTGTAATCTGTGGTAGTGAAAGGAGCCCCCAAACAATGACATCATTTATCCTTGAAATATTATTGTTGTTACTATGCTTGTTTGTTGTAGCCAATAGAGGTTCCTTGCTTCTCTCTTTAAAACTGACCCTTTCTTGAAGGGGCTGAATCAGATCCAGGCAGTACCTCACTTCCTATATCCTACATCAACAAGGTATCTGAGGAAGAATTTAGTGGAAGTTCAATAGTAATCATTTTTTTATTTGTGTATATCTTTCATATCTATTATCCCAAGTGATATATCCAGTCCCCCCAAGATTGTCTAAGCAGGGAAGACATTGTTATACTTGTTTCTGAGGTGAAGAAAGCAAGTCCAGGAAGGTTGTCTCTTTCCCAAGGCAACCCACAGAGAATTGGGGAGAGAACTCAAATCCAGAACTAAGCTGAATGCTAGTGCTTGCAAAGGAAGAGGTGAAGAGCTCCCATCAGAGCTTAGGTAAAGTATACTAGAAAGGGACTAGAAAGGGAAACAAGACTAGAATAATGGAGAGACAGAAACTGACCCACAGAAAGAGTTATAACACTAATTGACAAGAATCAGTTTTCTTCCAATAATTTTATCTCCAACAGTCTACACTTTACTAAATAAACATCCCTTGATTTGGAGAGGAATAATCCCAGGTGCTTTTGCATTGAAATCATGTTTTATTTTGGAGATTAGGGTGCTGTGTTTCAAGAAGGTAAAGCTTGTCCAGTGGGAACCACGAAAACAGCTGGCTTTCCACTTCAGAGTATGTATGTAGTGGTAGTGGTGGGGGATACAACAATCCTGTGTGCCCCATAAGTGGGAGGGCCTCATGGAGCCATCACCACAGCCCCCAGTCCCTCCTGCCTTTTCAGCTCCTGAGAAATCGTGGGGAGATAAACAGCCAGTCAGTGTGCACCAGGTTGGCTTCATTGCTGGGAAGTGTAATTTGAGATGAGGTTGTGTCGGTCAGAGTGTGGATGAGGAGAGTAAGCAAATCCTTTAAATGGAGTTATTGGAAACTGCCTTCATTAGAATACTGTAATTGGTCCCCGCAGGGTATTACAGGTTAGTGACACGGGAAAAGGAGAAGGAGGAGGGGTTGGGAAGGGGGATTACTCTGTATAGATTTTTTTTCCCATTTACCAGCTTGTGTTTGGAGTGGAGTAGGTGAAGGCAGTATCAGTTAAATGCACAGCTAGAATCCAGAGGCTAACCTCTGACTGTCCTCAGGCTTATAACCCACAGAATCTCTGAATTTGGAGGTTAGGATGAAGTCATCTGGACCAATCTATATCCCAATGAGAATCCCTCCTGAGTGGTCATCCCACCTTTCCTTGAAGACCTCCTGTAATCAGGAATTTCTAGCTTCCCAAAGTTGCCCATTCAATTCTTGGTCCATTCTAAATGTAATGGAGTTTTTCCACCCTTTACTTCAAGAATTCTGTGTGTGTGTGCGTGTGTGTGTGTGTGTGTGTGTGTATGTGTGTGATGGATCCTTTATACAATCTGGTGAAGTCCATGGACCCCTTTTCATAATTATGGTCTTAATTTTAATCAAATAAAATATATAGGACTAGAAAATCATTGTATCAAAATATAGTTCTCAAAATAATAAAAGTTTTAAGTTAAGAGACTTCCAGGGTTCGAGGGTTCTGTGAAACCCAGATTAAGATCCTCTGCCTTTCACTAAACTAAATCCCATTTCCCTGCAACTACTACTCATAACTCCTTCTGCTATCTCTGTACCCAAGCAAACCTAGTCTTCCACATAACAATCATTCAAGTAACTGAAGACAGCTATTATTTTCCCCTTAAAATTTGTTTCCCTGGTTGAACATTCCCTATTTCATCCTCTGTGTGCTAGATAGTGCAATGGACAGAATGCAAGGCCTGGAGTCAGGAAGACTTGAGTTTAAATCTGATTGGCCACTTATTAGTTGTATGATCCTGGGCAAGTTGCTCAACCTGCCTGCCTCAGTCTCCTCAACTATAAAATGAGGAATAATAGTATCTAACTTCCAGGGTCCTTGTGAGGACTAAATGAGAGAATATTTGTAAAGTGCTTAGCACAGTACCTGGCACATAGATGTTTAATCAATGCTTATTCCTAACTTCCCTCTCTTCTCTCATTGTCCTTGTGTGCCCCCTTCCACCAACTGCCCAATGCCCTCATTTGGCTCCTCCTGTCAGGGTAGAAAGTGATCTGGGAAAATAATTCCTATTATGTTATTTGAGAATTTAAAATGTTAGCCCCCTTCAAAAGACCAAGAGACTTAATATGCTATATATATTTTTAAAAGGATCACCTGGAGAGGGCAATGCTATCCCAAAGCAATGAATCTTAATGGTGAAATGTCAGGCACCATGATGGCACCTTGATGGGGAAAAGATTCCAGTGTTTTTTAAATTGCTCTGCCAGTCAAATCTGATCTCAGACAATTACTAGCTGTATGATCCTGGGCAAATCATGACATATAATGGGCACGTAATGACCATCTATTTGGAGTGTACATATAGTGACCCTGTTTCTATGAGTCTAGGAATATTTACCAGGAGCTTAGTCTCTGCAAGAAAACCCTAGTCCAGTAAAAGATTTCTCTGGTAAGGGGTAGAGGGGATAGATGAGTTCTATTCCCTGCTGAATTTAAATGATATTTATTATATGTCTCTGACGTATTTGTAAACACTGTGTTAGGCCTTGAAGACACAAAGAGAGAGCTAACAAAAGTCCTGCCTTCAAGGGACTTATAATTCTAGGGGGAGATATGTACACAAATAACTATGATATCAGAGAGAATGAGAAATTTGAAAAAGGGGGGAATGTTTTCTTTTGTAGAGGATCAGGCAGATTATATGGAGGAAATGACATCTAAGTTGAGTCTTTGCAAAAGGGAGGGAATTTAAAAGATGGAGATGGAACAGGGGAGAATATGGTCCCTGATGAATCCTTTGGGAGGGTCTGAACAATCCTTAACTTACAAATCCATGTCCAGGGGCAAGACACTGAAGAAAAATAGAGAAATTTCCATGCCAACCCAGAACATTGTACGGTTTTTAAATATCTCTTTCCTCTTCTCAGTTTTATCTATTAGTGCCCTGAAGAGAGAGGCAGTTAGGTGGGATAGCAGATAGAGTGCCATACCTGGAATCAGAAAGACTCATTTTCCTGAGTTCAAATCTGCTCTCAGCTGTGTGACAACTCTCTTTGCTTATCTTTTATTTTATCTTTATTATTTTTATAATCTTTATTTTGTTCCTTATCTGGAAAATGATCTGGAAAAGGAAATGGCACATCATTCCAGTATCTAAGAAAACCCCAAATTGGGTCACTAAGAGTTGCATACAACTGAAACAACTGAAAACCCTGAAGGGAAGGAAGAAGGAAAAGCATCGGTCTTTATTAGTGTTTGGACATCATTATGCTTTGTGTTTAATTTGAGCTCATCAAATTTAGATGCTTTTTAGAAGGAGTCTTAGAGAGGTCATCTAGTCCAATCTCCCTCTCTCCCTCTCTCTCTCCCTCTCCACACTCACTTTCTCCCTTCCTGTCTCTCTCCCCCTTCTCTCCCTCCCTCTCTGTCTCTCTGTCTCTGTCTCTGTCTCTTCTCTGTCTCTATCTCTGTTTCTCTCTGTCTCTCTCCAGATGAAGCAGCTAAGGCTCAAAAAGGTTAATTCATATTATGGTGTTAGAAATATTATGGGTCCCACAGGCAGTAAGTGACAATGCAAGGGTTTAAGCCTAGGTTTCTCCTATGATTGCACTTGTCCAGTGTTCTTTGAACTGTCTTATTCTCTGGAATTTGTATCTAGATGTCAGTTCCCAAATACATTTCCCTCTGAAGTTCCATTCCTGAGCCACAACTGAAGCCTTCTCATCCTTTCTCCATCTCCCAACCAAAGAGACTTTTACTTTCTTCTCAGCGTACCTAAATTTTGCTCATTCTTCAAGATCTAATTAAAGTCTCACATGCTGCATAATCTTTCCATTCTCTAAGACAGAAGCACAGGACCTTAGAGAGGTCAAACTAGATGAAACTTTAAGGAGCATCTAATCTCATTGTCTTATTTTATAAAGGAAATTTGAAGTTAAAGGTCTTCCTCCTCATCACATAGCAGTGCTGGCCATTCATCCCAAGTCTCCTAATTCTTAGCCTGATGTCCTCAGCATTATATCTCAGCTGCTTCTCTGATGCCCTACAGATCTTGCTATGTATGCCACTCAGTTTGGTCCCTAATCATATATTGTCTTACACTATTTATTGATGTGTCTCATTTCCTCCAGTGAGATTGTAGGTCCCTGGTGGTCAGGATCTATGTCTAGTATTTCTTGTGGGTCCTCTAAACTGCTAAACATAATGCATTGCATTTAGTGGCAACAATATTTTTTGATGAATGAATGAATAAAAGAATGAAAGAACAAACAAGCTATCCAATGGGATTATGTGTGTTGTGTTGAGGTAAGAAAAGGGGCACATTAAGAAGGAGCTATAGGATGGATGGTGACAACGGTAATAAAGACCAAGCAGTCATTAGCTCGGTTAATTAAATCTATTTTGGGGTGGGGATTAAAGGAGACATGTCCCAATCACACAGATGACGGAACAAGTATATTCTAGTGTTCTAATATGTTGCTACATGAAATAGGAATCCTTTTTAATTGACTTAACTGAAAATTAATTCCAGTCTAGTAGCAAAAGAGGAAAGAGGGATGGGCTGGTTTCAGACAGGTAATTGCCATTACCCTATCCTGGATTTCTCCCTTTGCTGCCATTAAAGATCCTGAAAAGAAAAAAAAATAGACAAAGAGCTTGAGAAAGAGTAAGGGAGTGAAGAAACAGATGAAGAAAAGAGAAAGAGAAAGAAGAGCCCTATAAAAGCAAAGAAAAAAAAGAAAAGATAAATGGAAAAAGAATACTTAATAAGGTTCTCTCTCTCTCTCTCTCTCTCTCTCTCTCTCTCTCTCTCTCTCTCTCTCTCTCTCTCTCTCTCTCAGCCTGCTGTATTAAATTAAAGTCATACATAGGTTTCAAAGGAAATCACATGTCTGCAGTCTGGTGAGCCCACCTGACAGTGTGCGCTAACAGAATTGTAAATGTAAAGGGTAATGCTTGTCAGTTCCTGACAGTTCTAAATGGCCTTTTAGTTCAGTACGCAGAGCTGTCATAAAAAAACATAAAAATGCATATGCAGACAGCTGAAACTGCTATGCACATCATTATCTGCAAATGGTATAAGTATCCTGAACAAAGGGCCTTCCAGCTTAAGGACATGCATAAGACATTTCTCTGCCTCCAGCCTTAAAACAAAGCGCTGTCAAGAAAACAAAATTCTTAGCCCCAGAACTGAGGTGTTTCTGTCAATCAGCGACGTGCTACATTTGTACATATTTTTCTGACCCTGCATATGAGAAGAGCATCCTTAACAGATGTGTATTTAACTTCTGGCAGCTACATCTGTTTCTTCTGCATTTTTCTTCTTGTTTCTTTATCATATTTCTAGCATGCCATGGCCAAGAGGTGTTTTGTTGTGTACGTATTCATGCCACTCTCTCGACTTTTTTTTCCCCTCTTCATCTCTTTCTTCTTTCTCCTCTTCCCTTTGAATGGCTTTCCCCTTTGTTAGCGGGGATCCTCTAAAGAATTCAAGCTTTTGTCTTATTGAGGTGAAATCCATTAGGAGGTCTGGGGGTCTAGCATTCCTAGCAGTACTGGCTGTCAGGTGAGACTGTAAGCTTCTTGAGGGCAGAGACTATATCTTAGACAATTTTCTACCCCCTAAGAGTCCAGTCTAAGAATTGACTTTTTTTCAATCTATTGATATCTATTGTTCTAACATCGTCTTCGATTCCCAATTTATCCATCCCCCTCCTAGCCAGCCATTCCTTATAACAAACAATAGAGAAGGAAGGGAGAGGGAAATTGGGGGGATGTGGAGGGAGAGAGAGAAGAGGGTGGGAAAAGGAGTTGGAAAAAACTAACCAATGTCAGTCAAGTCTAACCGGTATATGTTATGTTCAATGCCTATAACCCCCAATCTCTGTTAAAAGGGGTGGGCGGTAACCCAGAAATTTATACATAGTAGATACTCTCTAAATAATTGCGGAAAGTTATAGTCAAAATAAGAGTATTAACACTACCATAAGAGTATCTTCTTACAGAGTACTTTACAAATCACAAAGTGTGTTCACATTGCATTACTTCATTTTGATTCTTAAAGTAACCTTATAAAGATAGGTTAGGAAATAATTTGATTCTAAACCTCATAAGGGACACAGGTTTTATAAAGTAAGGCAATGTGCACAACAAAAACAATTCACATTCCTATGGTGCTTAAGACTTTACAAAGAGCTTTACTCACAACAACCTGGAGAGGCTGGTAGACTCAATTCTGTAATGAATCATTTGCAAGTCACTTCACCTGCCTAATCCTCAGTGTTCTCTACTGTAAAATAGGAGCTAGATGAGCACTAAGGTCTCTTCAAACTCCTTATACCTAGGATTCTATCCTCATTCAACTTCTATTTAGACACAGCAGGTGGCTCCAGCAGTACATTGAAAGGGAATCAAATATCTTTTCCTTTGGTCCAATGGATGGAAATGGTGAGTGGTGCTTCAGGTTCACAAGGGTCCAGATCAGGCTTGTAAATAGCTACTCGCCCACTTGCCAAACTAACAATAATTTTTGTCATATGTATATTGGGTTCAATTGTGGAATTTCATTTTTAATCCTTTTTAATAAGGTTTTTTAAAATCCAAATTTCAAAAAAATTCATTCTCATATCTTTATAAAAGGCCAAGATTTCCCCTTTTTTGGGGAAGGTAGAAAGGGCTCCCAATATGGAAAAAAGAACTGTTATAAAGTTTCAAATAGACCTTTGTTAGTAATAGTCCCAAACTGGGTTATATGAATAAAATGAGGCATTTTGAGGACATAAGAATTATTTAAGACATGGCTCCTGATTCAAATAGCTGACATTCTAGTTGCGGAGGTAAGACACATAAATATAAATTAATCAGAGAACAATAGAGTCATAACATCTTAAAACTGGAAGGGACATTTATATCCTCTTTTTATATATAAGAAAAATTGAGGACCAGAGAAGTACCTTAAAACAAGATTCAAGCCTAGGTCCTCTGATTCTAAAGTAGGTTTTATTAACTTTTTTTTGTTTGTTTGTTATGGACCCCTTTGGCAGTTTCCTCCATCCAAATAAAATCCAGTAGCTTCGTATCACCTGCAAGATAAAATTCAAAATCCTCTGCTTGACATTTAAAACCCTTCATTATCTAGCCCTGCCTCTCTCTACCTTTCCATGCTTCTTATGCCTTTCCCCTCAAACATCCCCCCCCCAACATCTTCGATTCAGTAATGGTGGCCTCTTTGCTGTTCCATGCTAAAGACATTCAAGCTTTCATCTCTGGGCATTTTTCTCTTGTTGTCCCCCCCAAAATAAAATGCTTTCCTTCTTCATCTCCTTCCTTCTTTCCTTCTTTGGCTCTTTAGAAGTCCCAACTGTAACCTTTTTTGGTTTTCCCAACCTCTCTTAATTTTAGTTCCTTCTCTCTCATAATTATTTCCTATTTATCCTACATGCAGCTTGTTTGCTCAGAATCATTTGCTTGTTGTCTCCTCAGTTATATTTTAAGCATCTTGGGGGCAGGAACTGTCTTTTGCCTCTTTTTGTACCCCCGCACTCAACACAATGCCTAGCACTCAATAAGTGCTTAGTAGATATTTTTGACTGACTAGTAAAGACTATGGACCCCTTCTTTGAATATTTTCAATGAATTAAATGAAATATGTAGGATTAAAAAGGAAACCGGTTATATATATTGAAACATAGTTCCTAAATAATGTTTAAATGGATACAAGTAAATAGACTCAAATTAAATATTGACTCTACAGCCAGATATCTTCTCCTCTTCACTATGATGCTTCACAGAAGAGAAAACTGAAGTCAAGAGAAACAAAAGCAACTGATCTGAGATTACACAGACCATTAGTGTCACAGCCAGAGTAGAACGAAGTATACTGATGGCTATTTGGCTCCAGGATATGACCAAATCCTGTAGTTTGTGTGATAATGATATTATTAAGAAGAGCTGAGGGGTTGCAGAAGTTCTGCATTGGAATAATTAAGGAGAATTTTGTGGAAAGGATTGGATTCAAACAAGACTCAGAGAATGGATGGGATTTGGGAAGGAAGGGAGAAGTCTTCATGTACAGTGGAAGGGAAGGGGAGACATTCCATAGTGGAGAAATAACTTAAATAGGAGCATCATGATGGGAAAGAGTGTTGTGGGAAACCTTTCCTTGTGTTAGGGTTGTTGTAATTGCCAAATCAGATAATATTTGTGAAATGCTTTGCACAGTGTATGGAAACCTAATAAATGCTTGTTCCTTCTATCCTTGTATCTCCAAAGAGAACATCAATGGATTATGGTTAAGTCCACAGCTATCAGCTCCCTTCTTCTCTTTTGCATTGTGTGGTCTCCTTTAGAGCAAACACTTGCTCTGAATATAATCAATTTATTATTATCTGGAGACAAAGTTCATTATACATGTCTGTATAGTAAATAAACCTTTTTAAGAGAACGGGAAACTCCTGAGGATAAGTAAGTTCAGTTTGTCACACAATGTTGATGAAGGAGAGAAGGAGAAAGTAGAAAGGGGGCAAAATCACCAAGTCCCAATAACAATAACAGAAATGGAAACTCCAATATTCTGCTTAGGCAGATCACTCCTTGGGTGATTCAGTGAGTCAGTCATGGTCATATAAGATTCCAAATGCTTTTGACTATATCTAGTCCTAGACAGTATTAGTATCTACTTGGAGTTGACTGTTAGCAAAGGCACTGTCACATCTGTATACCCAATGGCCCCTTTCTTCTCTGTGAGGCTCAAAATTTTCTGGAATGACCCCATGCTACCTGGTTTCCACATGCTATGAACTTTCAGTTTCTAATTCTAGCTGGGAGAAAAAAACCCTACACTTCCCATTAATCTCCTTGTCCATAATGAGCCATATATGTGTATGTGGTATAGGGCAGAAGTAGTTGGGGGAAGGGAGAAAAGTAATCAGGATATCCTGATTGAAAACAAGGATTCACTTCAGAGCATTTTGAGACAAAGTAATAGAAGCCCTTTTGGCTTTCACTACCCTCTTCCTCTATCCACCCCAACATTAGTATCTTCTGTGTTGCCATATGGAATCCTGGGATTGCAATATTCAACGTAACTATTTGATATGGTGGATCAAAGAAGGGATTTGTTTCCTTATAGTGGAATCATGGACAACTTGGGAATTAGAGAAACCCATAGAAAGAAGACTCAGAGGATGAACAAGTTCAAGGCATCATTTACATAAGGAAGAGCTTCAAGTTTCATCCTTCTTGGGTATTTCATGTATCCTTTGAAAATATGGTTGAAATGTTGAAACCCCAAGAAAAGACCCACAATGAGAAGCCATTTTAATAATAGCATTGATTTCATGAATAAGTGCTTCTAGAATTAAATGAAGGCCACTCTAATATCAGACATCAAGTGGGACAGTGATATTTTTTCCCTAGGCTAGATTCAGACTGAATCACGTCCACAAAATAGGTCATCCTGATTCCCCATATTCCATGCTCAAGGCAAAATTCACCATAGCTCAGGTCACTGTTACTTCCTCTGCTACCTCTAGTAATAAAGATTGTACAGGTTAGATACAGCTTTTCCCCTTTATCCCCAATTACTTTCTAAGGATTTCCTATGAAAAATGTGATTGCATTGCACTTTTTTCTTGCCGTATTAGATTTCATTCTGGTAGAACTTGGATTTTGGAATAGTAGCAAAAAGAATGTTTTACCTTCTGCTCTTGGGTTTTGTTCTTGCTAAGAGCAACTGCTCTTTATTGAATGTGTAATTTGTTGCCATGGAAAACATATTGTGATTAATGAGACCCTGTGGCCAAGGTTGCTTGGGACACACCTAGATCAGTTGGCATGATGTCCTTGATTTTCACTCTAATGACATTGGCTATTTCAGAGTCTCCGTTATCAAATCCATAAGTAAATCATCTTAGATGGTCATTAGGAAAAAGTGCTTTCTTGGTCAGTTGCATGGGCTGGAGGTCTGAAAATGGGGCATGCTAGCAATCCTAGGAAAATCTAACATACAGACTATACTTTTATAACTTAAAAGAATGGGAAAGAGCATAAATCAAGAAAAAGATTGGGAATTACTATTAATTAACTTGATGATTTTTTACAATAATCAAATTCTTCCAATGATTTCATGTAATAGTCAGTGAGTACAACTGTAACTTAAAAAAATAGACAATAACAGAAGTCAGGGAATTTTAAAAGTAATCTCTCAAACAATGAAGGAGTAGTCTCTTTCTATAAACCATCCCAAACAGATGGCCCTCTGGCCTTTATTAAAAATACCTCAAGTTAAGGGGAATTGCTTGCCCTTGGGACAGTTTATACTGCTGTTGGACAGCTTTGTTCATTTAAAAGTTTTTTTCTTGTGCTGAACAAATTTTGCTTCTTTGAAATGTCGTTCAACTGTTTTATATGTATTCCTAGGGAAATACGGAACATGTAGAGTCATCATCCTAGAGAGGTATTATGGTATAGTGGAAAAAGTACTGAACATGGAGTTGTGAGAAGCTTAAAGTCAAACCTAGGATCAAATACAGTCAGTTCTGCTATAATTCAACATATACATCCACACAAAGGCATTATGCTATAAAAAACTGTGAGTAAAAACCTTGTCTTCTAACCCTGCTTTTAGGTGATTATTCTATGATGGTCTATCAATGAACAGAATAGCATGCTTTGAGGTCTTTTACAATTAATTTAATTTTCCCTTTTATTATCCTTGTGACTTGTCTCTATAAAACTCCCTCTTCCAATTTTCTCAGTGACTAGCAACTAACTCACACTTTTCTTCTCTTGTCTGCCCCATGATATCATCTTTGGGAGTTTCAATATTTGTATTGATGACTCACACCATCTAAGGAATTCTTAGGCAGTAGCTAGTGAAACACTCTCCTCCAGCCCACTTTGGCCATATGCCAGCATAGTTACACAGTGAATTTACCATATATTGAAATTTCACCAACTTCAAAGACAATTTCCTATCCTTGCATTTCTCCCATTTTTCACTCACACGTAATCTAATCTTTACCATGATCTCCAATCTCTTAACCCATCCCAGTTACCCCAGTCTACATCTCCATGTCTGTCTCAAATGATCTCCATACTAAACCTTGACCACATGGCATATAATTTTAATGATTTGCTAACTACTACCCTAGAATTTGCCTCCCCTGACTTGGCCTTCTGGCATTTGTGACCTCTAAATCCTCTAGTGATTCCTATTTGTTTTCTTTTTCGGTTTTCCCTTTTTGCCTGATGATTCCTTAACTTAAATTCCAACTCAAATCCTACCTTTTCCATGAAATTTTCAGTCAGCTATACCTCAATTGATAATGACCTACTGCCTCAGACAACATACAAGATTCTGTTTTGTGTTTGTGTTTTAGCCCCCTTAGATTGTAAGCTGCATGAGGTCAAAGCAGTGTAGCATGGAGAAAGAGGATTGGATTCAGAAATAGAACACTTGGACCTAAATGTTGACTCTATTACTTGCTTCTTCTATGAACTTAGAAAAGTCATTTGCTCTCTTCGAGTCTCAGTTTCTTCATGTATAAAATAAAGGAATGTAGTCATTGATTCCTCAATTCTCCTCTGAACTATGATTCATTGAGGGGAAAAAATTTATCTAAATGTTATATGTAGGTATATAATAAATGATCATTGAATAAATGAATCATTTATTACAGCCTTCTATTTTTGAATAGCAAGATACAGAGGCAAATGCCTGCTATATACCCTTGGGCAGAATCATTTGACCTCAATGTGTCTGTTTCCTCATTTTTAAGATGAAGGGATTGGACTTGACTTTCAAAGTTTCTTCCAGCTTTAAATGTATGACCCTTTGAAGCCCTTTCATATTTACACTAACAGCTTTCCTTTTCTCCAGGTTCAATATCCTCATTTCCTTCAATCATTCTTTAAATTAGTTTCTAGATCTTTCACCATCCTTGTTACCATCTAATTTGGGAATATCTGTTTTTAAATGTGGATCTTAGATCTAGTCTGACTAGTGGAAAAGATCACAAGGAAATTATTGCATTCTATAAATCTGATCATTCTTTTATTAAGTATCTAAGATTGTCTTCGTTTTTTAAATTAGTGGCATCAAACTTTTTGTTCATATTGAACTTGGGTTCATAAAAAAAAAACACAATTCTTTTTTTCTCTTATACTGAAAACCAACTATGTGTCCTGTTCTCGTACAATTTATGTTTTGAACCCAACATCCTGACTTTTGTGTTTGTTCCTGATGATCTTGATCATGCTATTCTGAGCCCCCAAAATCAATCTGTGGTGATCGTTTTCAATACTGATTGTGTAATCTCTAACTATTAACTCTTAGTTACTTCCACGTAGCATGTTTTTCCCTCAGGGGAAAACTCAGGTGGCCAGGTCAAACTTGAGGTCTTTGCCTTCAGGCTAACTAACTTGGGGGGGGTATCAGATATCACTAGGCTACAAGTTTGGGGGTTTCTAGATTCCACATTGGCAGTACCCAAGTAATTCTCAAGGTCTATACCTCAGAAAACAATTGCCAAACTGAATTCTTACAGGGAGCTTCTTTACCTTCAACAACTGCCAAACTCAGTCTTTATAGAGAGCTTATTCATCTTCATCAGTGTGTGTGTGTGTGTGTGTGTGTGTGTGTGTGTGTGTGTGTGTGTGTGTTTTAGAAAGAGAAGCAAGAAGAACTCACTTCTAATGTGAAAGTTATCACCAACTACGAGATCTTGACCTTGGGAAAGTCACATAACTTTTCTAAGCCTGTGTTTCCTCATATGGAAAATGAAGATGTTGGATTCAATTATTGCTAAGATCCTTTCAGCTATGACGTTCTGTGTAATGTGGAGTCTTCCAGTTCAGATATTCTGATCCTGATTTTACACACTGCTCTATTCATTTAGCCTCTCCTCTACTATTCCAAACAAGTCAAAGAGAAAATCTTTGCTCCCTATGAATATTTTTTCCTCTCTCCCTTGTTAGCCTTTGTAGCTCCTTTGGACACAGAATGTTGAGAGAACTAGGCACCAGCACCTGAGAATTCTAAAGACCTCCTCAATCCTATAAAAATTCTCTGTTTTTTTTTTTTAAAAAGAAACAACAACAGAAAGAAAAACTATATAGAAAATACACAAACAGGGCTCCCTTCATATTGGGTTAGATTCAATTAATTCGTTTATTCAAGGCTATGATAGAAATATTAAGGTAACTAAGATGTACCCCTGCCCTCAAGGAACTTAATTTCAAGTAAGAAATAAGAAATGGGTGCAAAAAATAAATTCAGATGTGTTAAATGCTTGGGAGATGTACAAAATGGTATATGATGCCCAGAAAAAGAGAGAGTATTTCTGACTTGAGGCCCATGGAAGACTTAAGGGAAGAGGTGGTAGAAACTGAGCTGCGCCCTGCAGGATGGAAAGGTTTTCAATAAGCAGAGGAGGAGAGAGAGAGAGAGAGAGAGGATAGGGAGGGAAGGCCATTCCAGGTATAGGCAAACAAAAGTCAGGGAAGTGTCCCATGTCCAAGCTGTTCATTCCTTTTATGGATTCTATTTATGCAGGGCTATGCTGGAGTGTGCAATTTTGCAGTTTAAAAATTACCCTGCACAGTTGCTTAATGGCCCTTTCATCTTTTCTTAAATCACTTTGAGGACTTTTTCACTATTTCCTTGCCAGGGTTCACATTCAGCCCATGGAACCCTTTCCTTTCCCCTTTGGATTTGCAGATTTGGGGATTTCTGGTCCTGAAAAGTTGGTCAAATATCTGAATGTTTGCATGACCAGATCTTTGCTACCATAAGGACTCCTCACATACTCGCTTGACTACCACTGGCACTTATTTTTTTCCTAGACAGATATTCTCCTGTCATGTATACACTGTCTCAGATCTAATAGATTCAAGAAATGAAGGATCTGGTATCTTCTTGAAGCCAGGCATCAGGGGTGTTTTTCAGGTTTTAACTTTGGACAGGGTCATTGATCTCCAAGTATAAGCATCTTCCGAGAGCACCAAGGTTGGTTTATAATCTGAACCATGGGCCTTTTTCTCACCTTTGTACCTATATGTACTCTCCTCCCATCCTTCTTGCATTTATACTTCTAAATACTTTCCCCCACAGAATCTAGTATCTCCCCACACCTGCTAAATACCAACAGAGACCTGAATTCTTCAGAGATGGTATTGAAATCCAAGAAATACATACTGAACAGTGATTTTTTTTTAACTTTTACCTTCCATTTTAGAATCAGTACTATGTATTGGTTCCAAGGCAGAAGAGTGGTAAGGACTAGTCAATGGGGGTCAAGTGACTTGCCCAGGGTCACACAGCTAGGAAGTGTTGGAGGTCATATTTGAACACAGGACTTCTCATTTCTAGCCCTGGCTCTCAGTCTACTGAGCTACCCAGCGGCCCCAGAATAGATATTTTCAAAAATGCTTGTTGAATTAAATTGAATGGATTAAATTAGAGAGGACACCTGGTGTAGTGGACAGAGCACTTGGGCTTGGAGTCCATTAGACAAGTCTGGGTTCAAATGCTATCTCAAATATTTACTGGGTTACCCTGAGCAAGTCAATTAAATTTTATGTTTCCCAGGTTCCTCCGTTGTAAACTGAAGTGGCCAGATTAGGATACTATGAGCCCTTCTAGCTCCAACTCTATAATCTAATGTTTCAATAAAATGAGGGAATTGAATTCAATGCCCTGGAAGATTCTTTCCAGGACTAATTCTGTGATTCTGAGGTGTTTATCCTTCCATTGTTATACTGGTATTTCTTCATGTCCTGAAGGCTTTTGAAACATTTTTATCAGCTAATAATAATGATGATAATAACAATAAAAATAGTAATAGTGGCTAACATTCATATAGTACTCATTATGTGCAATTATTATCTCATTTGATCTGTACAATAGTAGTAGTCTCTCAGTAACCGAGGATGACGATTGTCTTTGTGCACTTTCATCTCTGATAGATGAGTGTGCACAAAGACACTTGTGCATGAACAATAACCCTAAGAAATTAGTACTATTATCCCCATTTCACAGATAAGGAAACTGAGGCAGAGGTTAAGTGACTTGCTCATGGTAACACAGCTAGTAAATATTTGAGGTCAGATTTGAATTTAAATCTTCCTGACTTCTGGCTTAGCACTCTAACTACTGTGCCACCTCACTGCCCCAATACTCTTTTAAAAGGTATTCGTATTGGCTAGTAATATATAAGCTCCTCCAGGACAGGGAAATGTTTAATTTTTGTACTTGTAACTCTAGCCCCTAGCAAGGTACAGGAACATAGTAAGAGTTTAATAAATTCTTGTTGATGGAGTAACGGCTAGGAAAGACAAAAACTATAGCAAAAGGACCCAGCCTAGGTAACTGAAAGGGCAATGGGAAGGGAGCTGGATGGCCAAATAAAACTATTATGATTTTGCCCAAGGTTGACCAAGGTATAAAGGGTTGGCAAGTGACTACTGTTACTTTTTTCTTCATAGCATGAAAATTATTATTGCTAGCCAGGAGGGAGTCTAGTTAGGCGGGATGGATAGAGGGAGAGAAAAATCTCCTGCTCCCTTCAAGTGGTAATTCATAAAGGACCGGAGACAATTGTGCCTTATGATATTGTTCAACGGGCTTCAGTTTCCTTATCTAGAAAATGAGGACAGAAAAATATTAACACCAGATACCTTTCGGAACTGCTGGGAGGACAAAATTGAATAATGATTATTAAAGTACTTTGTAGGTATAAAAGGAGACCCAAGTGTGAGGATCATAGACTTTGAATCATAGAATCAGAGTTTGAGGCATGGAAGGACCCTTGGAGGGCATCTGAGCCAAACCTCTCATTTTATTTTTGAAGCAACTGAGGCCAGGAGAAGCTAAGTCATCTGTCCATGATCACACGGGGATTAAGTGCTGAAGGCTGGATAGAAACCCAGATGCTCAGCCTGTTTCCACTAAACTACGCTGATTCTCAAAAGGAGCTATTATCCTCTTGGTTTAATAATGCATCAAATCATTATTAGCTACCAACACTTTGCAAATTTGTTTCTCAGAATAGTCCTAGAAGAGACCAAATAATGATCCTTAATTTCTTCATCTAGAAAATGGGCTTAACTAGGTGATTTCTAGAAACCCTTTAAAGTTTGTATTCTGTATAATATGTATATACTACTTAATAATGATATGAAAAAAGATTATAACATGTCTGTATTATATAATATCAAGGATTCTTCTTTTTAAAAAAAAATATTGTTACTTTCCATCTTAGAATGAATTCTGTGTATTGGTTCCAAGGCAGAAGAGCAGTAAGGGCTATGCAACAGGGGTTAAGTGACTTGCCCAGGGTCACACAACTAAGAAGTATCTGAAGATTTCCTATCTCTAGTCCTGGCTCTCAATCCACTGAGCCACCTAGCTGCCCCCAAGGATTCTTCTTTACCAACTACCTGATTTTTGTTACTGTTCAGTTGTTTCAATCATGTCCAATTCTTCATGACCCCATTTGGGGTTTTCTTGGCAGACATACTGGAATAATTTTCCATTTCCTTCTCCAGCTCGTTTTACAGATGAGAAAATTGAGGGAAAAGGGGTTAAGTGACTTGCCTAGTCACAGAAGTCACTTAAAGCCTGTAAGTATCTGAAGCCAGATTTGAAACTCAGGAGCATGAGTCTTCTTGACTCCATGCCTGACTCTTGAGCCACCTAGCTGCCCTATCTACCGAACTACACCTCCGGAAATGATGCCACTTGCCCAGGGTAATTAATCCAATCCAGGAGCCTCTGGCATTCTCCCCCTCTAAGCTGAGCTGTCTATTTCTGTGAGGGAGTGCAAACTCATTTAGCCCACTGAATCTAGTCAGCCCCAGATGAGACTCTGCTTCACATCTCACCAAGCTGTCCTTTAGGGGTCATGCCGCCATCTGCCTCATCTCTCAGCATTTCTCCTTCCCTCCAAATCCTACCTTCTATATTCAGGTTCCCCTTCTCAGATGCAGTCATTGAACTGAATCAATCCATTTGCTTCTGGGAAGAACCTGACAATAAATTGTCCTATGGATCAGCTTACTTCTCCTGCAATTTCCTCATCCTCTCTCCTCCCCTAGGCGTTGTTTCCCCCATTAGAATGTAGCCTTCCTGAGGGACCATATCATGTTGGGGTTTCTTTGTTTGATACTTGGTATATAGTGCCTGTGAGTTAATAAGTGCTAACAGCAGGGGAAAATAGTTTATTTCCCTCTCAAGGTTACTAGAAGAAACATCTAATTTAATTCCCTCTTTTTATAGATAAGGAAAGGGTTAGGCATTTTCCCCAAGGTTACATAAGAGAATAAATAGAAGAGTGGGGATTTGAACCTTTGACATAAAGCCTTGGTACTCCTTTCACTGCACCATACTATCTCTTCCTACTTGAAATAAGACATATTGGAGGCCTTACACTGGTCAACATGACTTTTTATTTTCTTAAACCCTTACCTTCTGTCTTAGAATCGATACCAAGCATAGGTTCCAAGGCAGAAGAGCAGTGATGTCTAAGCAGTCAGGGTTAAGTGACTTGTCCAGAATCACACAGTTAGGAAGAGTCTAAGGTCAGATTTTAATCCAGGACCTCCTGTCTCCAGGCCTGGCTCTCAATCCACTGAGCCACACAGCTGCCCCCCCCCCCACCCCATATGACTCTTAATGAAACTCATTTTATTTACTTCACAGAAATTCTTCCTTTTTTTAATGTTACTTATGGAAATTCTCCCATGGACATGCATAGGTTAAAAGTCTGCCTAGTCCATTCCCACCACTCCTCCCCAATTCTGTTCTTGAGGAGATGAGGGTGGAATATACCCTGGCTGGATTTTCTACAAAGATCAAAAACGCCCAGCATCTTTTCCATTCACATTCCATGAAGTGCAATTCAGCCAATTTCTGTGTGTGGGAAAGTGGATTTTTGTGTGTGCGCAGCTCACTGCTAGTTCCTCAGCCGCTCCCTTTGGTAACAATTTAACACCCACATGCATCCTCAAGAAGGTCAAAAGGGAATAGCAAAAGTAAAAAAACATGTTTTAGAAATGTTAAATAGCTCCCACTTCCAAATTTTTTTTCCCTCACATTAAAAAACGACATCATGCATGTTTCCACACATTTTCTTGTGGATTTAATAAAATGTGTGGTGATATCGTCCACAGAAAAAAATTGGAACCTGGAATGCTCTGCGTAGGATATGATGCATCGCCTTGGGAATAAAGTTTGGTCTTGTAATATAAATTTTAAAGTGATCGTGCTTTGGTTTGTGGCCCTTTCATAATCCAGAGAGAGGTCTCACGGCCATTCTGAAACTTTATATTCCTACAAAGAATCATGGTATTTCTATATTCATAGAAACTCAGCAAATGATAAAAACAACCACCACCACCCCCAGTGATCAAATTCCTTTCACAAGTGGAAAATCAGTCATTTTTAGTCATTCGATATGTGAAATTTCAAGTTTAATTTTCAGGACTTTTAAATTGTGAAAACAGAGAAATAGTTGCCAGGGAGAGCCAAGGGGCAAAAGTTATAGCACAGGTAGAACATACTTTCAGACTAAAAATGCAGACCAGAGCAGGAATAACTAGAGGCACTTATGGCTCAGTGGTTCAGAGACTGGATCTGGAGTCAAGATGACCTAAATTCAAATCTGATCTCAGATACTCTGGGGTTCTGGGCAAGTCACCTAAACTCTTATTGCCTAATGAAAAGATCTAATGGAGAAGGAAATGGCAAAGTGCTCCAGTGTCCTTGTCAAGAAACCCAATGGATAGCTTTGGTCCATGAGGTCCTGAAGACATAGTCACACTGAACATAGAGGATCAAGTACCAACGCAGGAAGTTACTTTGCAGAAGTAGGCATCTGTGTGTTATTATACTTGTCCATAAAGGCTGCAGAGGTAACATACATAGGACTTCCTTGTCTTAAGGGCTTATAAAACCTTAAGCTTTCACTTAAAATAAAAAAAAAACCCACTAATAAAAAGAGCTTAGGATCTTCTCAGGGGTTTCATTAACTAGGAGATGTAGGCTCCTTGAAGCCAGGGAAAGTTTCATTTTTGTCTTCATATCCCCAGTGCCCAATACAATGTCTGGTACATAGTATGAATTTAATAAATGATTGTTGAATGGCTGATTGATCAGTTGGGGAAAAAAAGGAAGACCATGTAGTAACAGGAAGGAGCTTGGACCCTGGACTCCACAGACCCAACTTTCAATCCTATTTCTGATACTCTCTGTTTAATATATAGATCTGGAATTGGAAAGGTCTTGTAAGAGCAGCTTGTCCAACTGGTTCATTTGGCATATCAGGAAGCTGAAAGCCAGGGGTTTATGTGACTTGTCCACAGTCACACTAGTAATGATCATTAGTGAATAATTAATCATGTGACTTCAAGTAAGTCATCTAGTGTCTTTGTATCTCATTTCATCTGTAAAATATCTACTCTAGTTACCTCCCAAGAAGGTTTAGGGTTCAAATTAAAATGCTATATACAAAGTGCTTTGAAAAGAGCTAAGGAATTAACAGTATTCATTATTTTTCTTGCTGTAACAAAATAGGTCTGATAAGAACTTTCCTTGAAGTGTTCATGCATACAACATAGCTTACTTAACTTATTTCTCTAAGACACTTCCATATAATTATATACTCCATCAATTCTGTAACACTTGAATTTTACAATACCCTCTTTTTTTCCAGCCCTCCAAAAATCCTCCTCATTGTTTAAAGACTAAAACTACACTTCCTCCACAGAGCCTTCCTTGACTACTTTGACTCCCATTGATTTCTCCATTCTCTGAATTTTTAAAGCATGAACTGCCTGTATCTCATATCACACTAGATTACAGCCTGACTCATACTAACTTTCCCCTCACAGAATTCCAAAGAGCTGCTATACTATAAATTGGTAAATTCATCAATTAATCAATAATAATAATAATAAAGTATTTTTTCAGTGTGCCCCAGTGTTGGATCTCTGTATCTAGATTATGGTTATGCCTCTAGTCAGGATAGAATAAATTATTCTCATGTCTGGTTTAGCCAATGAAGTGGTAACATTACTCCACCCAAGGAATCAAAAATTCCTAACTCTCACCTTCCTTCTTTTCTCTGGAATCAGTACAAATCTATTTAAGATCTTTCCAGAAGCCTATAAGACAAACAGATATAGCAATATCATAGAACAATAGAAATTAACTGAAAGAAGGTTTAGAGATGATCTAGTTCAACCTTCTATTTTATTTTTTTATATATGAGAAAACTGAAATTCATCGACTGGGAGTTTCTTGTCCAAGGAAACACCGGTAGGAAAAAGAAGAGCTAGAATTTGAACTCAAGTCCTTTGGTTTTGGTGTCCTTTGTACTACTAAGGCTGTTTCACCCTTTAATCTTGGAAAAAAGTTTTAAAAGAGCTGATCCTTGCCACTGGCCCTTCACCCCAATCAGAGATGTCCAGTTAGGTTAAAGAGTGCAGCTATGAAATATTGTCTTGCAAAACATGTCACAAGTCTCAAAAACAAACCAAAAAAAAAATAATTCTCTAAGTGTCATGGTTTCTAAGTAAGGAAAACACTAGTGGTTAGGAAATTATTAATGTCATAATAGAGAAACAAAAATAAAGTTAGAGGAGAGAGGGACCCTGTCTATAGGTCTTCTACTTTGTAAGCAATGCTCACTGCACAAAACACTAGCCAGTTCCAATGAACAAACTTTCCATCTGATTCTTGGATGTGACCCAGTGAGGCCTTTACTCATACAGAAAAATATATTAAAAATTATTCCAAGTAGTAACTGACACAGACACACATTATATACTTAAGCCCACTTTTGCCCAAGAAGAAACCAATCAACTAACACTTACTGAGCACCTACTCTGTGCAAGGCACCATAGTAAATATGAGAAGACAGAAAATATATTACTGCCCTTCCATCATAAGCTTGTGATTTGGTTGGGGAAATAGTACATATATATTTTAGAAGAGAACCTTTAAAATAGGGCTGATAATACCTCAGTAGGAAGAACCCTCAGTGAGGAAACTTCCTCTACTAATTTCTGAAATCCAGCCAAATTGGTCTTCTTTCTTTTCCTTAGATACAGCACTCCATCTCCTATATCTGGGGTTTTGCATGTCCTCCTTATCCCCTACATGCCTAAAATGCATTCTCTTCTTACCCCTTCAAGAAGTAACTCAAACATGACTATCTTCAAGAAGAATTTCCTGATCCTCTCAACTGCTAAATGTCTTCCCTCCCAAACAACCTTACATTTAACTACTTTGTGTATGTTTGTATTTCTTAGTTTTATCTTCCTGAGTTCAAATCAATATTCAGATTCTTATTAGCTATGTGATCCTGGACAAGTCACTTAACCTTGTTTGCCTCAGTCTCCTCACTTATCAAATGAGCCAGAGAAGGAAATGGCAAACCACTCCACTCTCTTTGCCAAGAAAACTTCAAATAGGTTCATAAAGAATCAAACATGACTGGAAAACAACAATATCATATGTGCTGAGCAGTGTGGTAGGAGCTGGGATTAACAAAAAAGAGGCAAAAGACAGTCTTTGCCCTGTAGGAGCTTACAGTCTAATGGGGGAGACATCATACAAGTTATATGCAAGATAAATAGAAAATAATTAAAAATACTGAAATTAATTTGTCCATGCACAAATCCCTTAGCTTTCTTGATCTTCAGTTTATTTATCTGCCAAGTGGTAAATACTTCATGTAGCACCTATTTCACAGAATTGTTGTGAGATGCAAATGAGATAATGGATGTAAAGTGCCCAGAAATCTCAATGTGGTATAGAGATGCCAATTAGTATGACTGGAGATGCAACAAAACAAATAAGGCTGTGATGAGTGCATAATAAAGGCACAAAACAAAGTTGTAAGATTCGAATTGAGGCATCACAGTTATGGATGGAGATAGTTGCAGTTCCTTTTCTTCTCTCTTGCCCAAACTGTAAGAAAAGAGTCAGGCTCTTTCCCTGATGCTAATATTCTTTGCAGAAGTAGGAAGTAATTATGTTAGTCCACTGATGGATTATTGGATCTGAAAGTGCTGGAAGTTTTGACATTTAAAACATGCAATGTGGAGAGTTTATTAACTTCATGGCCATGTGGGCAAGCAGGAAGTATTTTAGTTATAACATGAAAGTAGATATGTTTGACAAGAACTGTGTCATACATACAGATGTGACAGAATCAGTGTCAAAGGCTCAAATTTTTTAGTTTTGTTTTTTTTTTTTGTTTTAGTTTTTGAAGTCATTTAGTCCAGGGATTCTTGGCCATTTTTGCATGTGTCCTGGAACTTGTAAGCAGTCTGGTGAAACCTAAGGGTCTATTCTCAGTCATATTTTAAAATAAATGTTATAAAATAACAGAAATTGGGGTACAGAAAAAAATTATATTGAAATAAAGTATGCTAAAAAAAGTTAGTAGACCTCAGATAAAGAGCCTCAAATTTAGTGCATACCCCACATTTTACACTTGAGTAATGAGTCCTCAAGAAATGAAGTGACTTGTCCAAGGCTAAGTAGAGAATAAGTAGCAGAAGAGGGATTTGAAGCCAGAACCTCTGATCCCAAATCTGATGTTCTTCCCAATGCCCTGAAACTGCCTGCTGTGGAAATGTGCACCTCAGTAAATATACTCTGCTGCAGAACCCTGAGCAAATTTAGAGGGCTATAAACCTTCCAGATAGCCAGGATTTAAGGGTTAGGAACAGAGTGGATGTACCTCAGGGGCAGACCCCTGAACTTGTTGCTGGTTCAGTCTACCACTGAGAGACCCCCCCAGAATTAGGTAGTGAATCTGGCTCTTTGGGAATATGGAGGTGGGATGGAGTGAGGATAAGGGAGACTCTGGAGGCAGATAAGCCTGTATTACTGCTAGAATGATTAGGAAGCCTGGTTCCAGATATGCTTCTCAAAGTGTCATTGGGGATTATAATAGCTAAACCTTGGCAAATCTTATATTTTATTTAGCTCCATTTTGAGGCTGCAAAAAAAAAGAATAAAGTGAAAGAGGAAGCAGAGGGAAAGGCTGTGGGTCTGGGATCTGGACTATTCAGAGTGTCTGCAAGGATCCAGCCTAATAGTAGGGTTCAAGTTCACTGAGGTCAGGAGTGTGAAGATAGGATTAGCTCTCCCCTTGTCTATTTTTTGCTAAACAAATCAAGAACTTAAAGTACCCCTACTTGACACTAAGTAAGAGAACTGACTAGAGTAAGCTTGTGCCTCCAAAGGTTACTGGTCCCCTCTCTCCCCTCCCCCTCAGTGCTACGCAAATAGAAAGAATGCCATTGGGTCCAGTAAAGTGAGGGAACCATAGGAAGTGATTTGGAGAAATCTGCTTTAAAAGACCAGCTCAAGGATTCAGTCAGGCTCTCTGTATTGGTGAGCCAGACTGGAGGAGGAGACTCTTTCCTTGGATCTTGCGGTAGTGAGTGGAATGATTCCTTCCTTGGTCCTTTGGTGAGGAGACCCTTTCTGCTCCTTGGCATTTCCATGGGACACTCCCTCCAGTGTGAGTTCTGGTGAGATGCTTGGAGTCTTAGCCTCATTGCATTGAAAGTTCTCAATGGATTCTTCAGCATCTTCCTTCTGGCTCTTCCAATTTTGGCTTCCTAATTTTGCTTTCCAATTCACATTTGTGGTCTGGAGACATTAGGATTAAACTCAGGGTACTGGTAGCTAGGCAGTACTTGCTGTCTCTGTATCTACATTTTTCCACTTTCACTCTTTCCACCTCTTTGTAAATTAAGTTGCTAAAAGTCATTTTGACTTAAGTTGTAATATTTTTAAACCAGTGACCATAATATTACTTTAGAATTCTCATATTTAGCATAAAACCTAAATTTAAATTCTTATAGGAGCTATCACAACAGGATCCAAGGAGAAGGTCAGAACTAAACTGCATGTTAAAAAGAGTCGAATTCAGGTGGAGAGAACTCTTCAGGAGAAATACACAGCATGAGTAAGGGCTTAAAAGTGATGATATGTAGGGTCTAATTGAAAAGAAGAATAAACCAATTAATCTGTAGGGGAGGTTTGTAAAGGGTAGTCTGGAAAGATAAAGCTGAAACTAAGACAGAATAATATTATGACAATAGCTTCAAGTCCCATGGGAGATCCCTTCACCTTGGCCTTACAAGAAGACTGTTGTGGGAGTAATAATCATAGAGCCCTTCAGGTATGGTGTCTCACGTCCTCTCCCCATCACACTCACACACACATACACACATAAATGCGTGACACCTCAAACAATGTTTGAGAGACTAACAAAAATTTTCAACTTCAAACAGGCTTTACATAAAAGTTGAACACTCTTGTCACAGACTCGACCACTGGGAAATTGCTTCCAAGCTAACATTAATTCCCCAGCCACTGGAGAGCCTTTACTGAATGTGAAACTTTTTATTCCAACTTCTTTAACATTTCAATCTAGGGCACATACATCATATGACAAATCCAGGTCACATTCCCCTCTAATCCTCAAATAGGATGTTAACAGTTAAGCCTGAAAGGAATTAAACCCCATGAGGGTGCACATGGGAGAAAAGCAAATGAGGTGACTCACAGTGTAAGAACACAGGTTCCATAGGATCACAGATTTCAAGCTGGAAGGGACATTAGAGGTCTTTGCGTCCAACTTCCTCATTTTACAGATGAAGAAATTGAAGTCTAGAGAGGTTAAATGATTTGTCTTGAATCAAACAGATAGTCATAATTTGCTTGTTATATATAGCTGGTTCACAAACATGAAAAATGAATCAATCAAGCAAAATGTGCCAATAATGATAGTAAGAACTTTTTTAGTACTTAATTATAAGTAGTGCCAGGCATTGTGCTAAGTTTTATGGTTACAAAGAAAGGATAAAAAATAGCCCCTGCTCTCAAGAAACATATTCTAATGGAGATTTATATATATATCAAGATAAATATATAATGAATTTTCATAGCACCTATTATGTACCAGTCTAGCTGGAGTGATGGCTTGCTGAGTCCTTTTCAGGGCTGCTCACCCACTTTTGGTATCCACCTGTCACCCAATTCTCTCTTGTGGATCCAAGAAGCTGTAGCATGAAGAGCAGCTACACCCTGGTAAAAACTCATTTTGCCAGATGAACTAAACCAGGTTGAGGGTGGCCAACAGGCTTTAAATATGTTGATGATCTAGGGAGAAGTCTACCCCATGCAAGTGAAGATTTCTCCCAGTAGAATGCATGGAAGAGAACAATTTGTTCCAAGAGCCACAAAGGCAGCTGAAGCAAGCACTGTGGAGTGCTTCAAGCTTGGTAAGATACTGAAGATGCCAAGATTATCCACTGCATCCCCAGCTGCCTTCAGTCATCTCAATCTTTGACTAGACACTGAACCTCAATGACTGGAAGAGAGAGTAAGACTGAAGACTTTGTGCAATTCTTCCTCACTAAAATTCAATTCACTGGCAAGTCAAGACATCACTTCATGATATCATTGGTATTCTGCTAAAACAAAAGGCTAATAACAACTTTATACCAGACATTGTGTTAAGCATATTACAAGTATTATCTCATTTGATCCTCACAATAGCTCTGAAAGGAAGGTGCTATTATTATTTCCATTTTAAAGTTGAAGCCACTGAAGTATTGTATTTGCCTTCTGTTTCTCTCTCTTAAACATCCTATAATAACCTTAGACAGAGGTTTAAATGATTTGCCCAGGATCATACAGCTAGTAAACTCAAGTCTTGGGCTCAGAATTCTCTTCACTTTGACACCTTAGTGCATAATCAACAAGGTCCAATGTTATGGAGAGGGTCAAAGAAGGATGTGATTTGAGAAAAGACTACCAGACTCAGTAATTAAGAGATGTTTGGTAACATAAAAGAGGGCAGTTTCAGTTACGAGATGAGATCAGAAACCAGTCTGTAAAGACAGGAGTGAGTGAGAGGAGGGGAAATGGGAGTGATTTTCAGCAGTTTATTTTCTGGATGTCTGGCTGAGAAAAGGGAGGAAAGAAATAGAATGAGAGCCATGAAGTTATGGAAAGATTTAGTGGAGGCTGGTAGTTTTTTTTTTCTAATGGGAAAATATGGTAACAATAATAGTTTCCTATTTCATTAAAGCTTAGGGAGAATTTTTCTCATGACAACCTGGTGAGGTAGGAATGTTAGTATTATCCTCATTTTATAGGGAGGGAAACAGAGGTTCTTAGAAGTGAGGTGACTTGCTCACAGTGGAAGGGCTAGTATCAATTAGTACAATAAGCAAAGTCTATTAGGTTAGAGAGGAGTCTAGGGACTCTAATTCTAGTGTTCTTTCTACTATACTCTGTTGCTTCTCTATTATATCCTACATTTGTAGAGTTTTTCCACAATAGAAAGCAGTTTCATATCCATTATCTTATAGTATCCCACTCTCTTGTTGGAAGCCTGGGTCCAGTGGCACAAAAAATCGTTACACCTGGAGACTTCCTCAGCTGCATTGGATGGCTGTGTTGTCTTTTGTGCTCCAACCCGCCCTAAGCACTCCACAGTACTTTGCTGCATCGCCATCTCAGCTGTTGAACCTTCTTATTGGTTTCTTCTGCCTGTTCCGCTGAAGCAGTCTTCACATGCTGGGTGAGCAAAGCCCTGGTTCACCAGGGGTTGATGATCTGATGGCTACCCTCACAAGGTTTAGCCAGCCTGTCGAAGCTGTTGCCCGGGGTGTGGCTGCTGCCACATGCTAGCAGCTACTGAGAGCCACAAGTGAGAGCTGGGTGTCAGGTGAGGGTCAGAGGCTGGAGAGCTGCCCTAAGAGGGCATGACAAGCCCTCCATATCAGAGATACTACTCCTCCCTGAACACCCCATACACCCATGCAGCACCATCGAGATGGTCTTCACGGTGAGGCAAATGCAAGAAAAATGCCTTGAGCAGAACCTGAGTCTCTACATTGTCTTCATAGATCTGACAAAGGCATTTGACACAGTGAACAGGGACACATTGTGAGTGATTCTCAGCAAGCTCAGTTGCCCAGCAAAATTCGTCAAACTGATCCAGCTCTTTCATGTCGACATGACAGGGGAAGTCCTATCTGGTGGAGAGACTACCGATCGCTTCAACATCTCCAATGGCGTGAAACAAGGCTGTGTCCTTGCTATGGTACTATTCAACCTATTTTTCACCCAAGTATTACGATATGCTGTGATGGATCTAGACCTGGGTGTCTACATCAAATACCGACTGGATGGCTCACTATTTGACCTTCGCCGCCTGACTGCAAAAACAAAGACAACAGAGAGACTCATCCTGGAAGCTCTCTTTGAGGATGACTGTGCTCTCATGGCCCACCAAGAAAATCATCTCCAAACCATTGTGGACAGGTTCTCCACCGCAAAAAAACTGTTTAGCCTGACTATCAGCCTCAGCAAAACAGAGGTGCTGTTCCAACCTGCACCAGGGAGGCTAACTAATCAGCCATGCATTACAATCGACGGCACGCAGCTTTCTAACATCAACACTTTCAAGTACCTGGGTAGCACCATCGCCAACGACGGGTCCCTAGACCATGAGATCAATGCCAGGATCCAAAAGGCCAGCCAGGCACTTGGGCGGCTGCGCTGCAAAGTCCTCCAACACAGCAGTGTAAGCACTGCGATGAAGCTCAAAGTGTACAGCGCAGTGGTCCTCGGCTCGCTCCTGTACGGCTGTGAGACATGGACACTGTACTGGAAGCACATGAAGCAGCTGGAGCAATTCCACCAACGCTCCCTCCGGTCAATCATGAGGATCCGATGGCAGGACCGAATCACCAACCAGGAAGTCCTCGACAGAGCCAACTCCACCAGCATCGAAGTCCTGGTCCTCAAAACCCAGCTACGATGGTCTGGACACGTCATCCGCATGGACCCACAGCGAATACCAAGACAGGTATTCTATGGTGAACTGTCAGCTGGACTCAGGAAACAAGGCGACCAAAGAAAAGATTCAAGGATCAGCTAAAGTCCAACTTGAAGTCGGCTGGCATTGCACCAAAGGAACTAGAACTCACTGCCTCTGACAGAAGCAGCTGGCAAACCCACATTAACCAGGCCCCCGCCACCATCTTTGAAGATGAACGATGTCGACGTCTTGCCGCTGCACGTGAACGCCGACACCAGGCCACACCCGCACCTCCCGTAACAACTGGCGTCCCAGGCCCCATGTGCCACAAACTGTGCGCCTCAGCCTTTGGACTCCAAAGCCACATGAGGGTACACCGTAGATGAAACTGCACAAAGTCAATTGTCATTCTCGGTCACCGAGAGACTACCACTCTCTTATAGTATAGGAAACAAGTACTCTGGAAATCAGACTCACCCAATGATTACTGCTCAGTAACTTTGAACTTTGGGGCATTGAATTATTCATTTTCCTTCACGGTTGTATTTTAAAAGAGATAATGTGGTATAATGGAAAGATCTGGATTCAGATGACATACGTTCTAGTTCTAGCTCTGCTACTTACTACCTTACCTGTGTGACTATTGGCAACTCAATTAACCTCTTAAGGTCTTAGTTTCTTCCTGAGTGAAATGAAAGGGTGAGACTACATGTTCTTTATGGTCCTTTTCTAAATCTAAATGACATAATTAACCTGCCAATTCAATTCCACATGAACTTATTGGCCACCCACTATCTTCTCGATTCCATAGGAGAATAGAGAAAGAGAGTGTTACCTTTCTTTGGGAACTTATTTTACTGCTGGACAGAGAAGAAAAGCATGTTCAAAGAGTGTCCCAGAAATCCAAGTCCATTTTAATGTGATTCCTCTCTGAGTTTTAGTTTCTTCTTACATAAAATGGGGGTAATAATATTTGATTTACAGACTTTAACACATTTTAAAGATCATTAAGATAATATACATGTATATATGTACATATATATAAAACTTCATTTCTAAAAATCTTTATTTTTATCAATGGGTATCTTTCTTTCTGTTGGTACATCTTATCATTCCTTCATGCCTCACTAGAGTATTTCTGTGAACTGGCATAGCCAGAAAGATTCATCACCTAGTGACAAAATTTCTGTTGAAGAATCTTTCTCAACTTGGCAATAACAGCTGTCACTAAAGTCCTCTAGTGATTTACTTCTGGAGATCACTCTGTTTTCGAGGTTATTTCAGCAGGGAGCACAAGGTCAGGTGGGTCCTACTAATGAATGGTGGGGCAAGAAGAATACAAAGACTGGACATTCTTCTGGACCAGAAGACCAGCCTAATGATTTAACGCAATAGGCAACAAGAATAATAGCCCATGTTCATATAAAGAGACAGTGTGGTAGAGTAGACAGATAAATGGTTAAGATAAATAACAGAGAGGTAAAAGGCAGAGAACTTGGATCCAAATTTCACTCTGCTACTTACTACCACTTTGATCTTGGGGAATTATTCAACTTCTCTGGGACCCCATTTCCTCATTGTTGAGGGTCAGCTTTGCTAGCTAGATGCCATCTAAGGTCCTTTTCTAGCTCTAAATCCTTTCTTCCCCCCCTCCTCCCTCCCTGTCTCCTTCCATAACTCTCTCTCTCTCTCTCTGTCTTTCTCTCTCCTTCTCTCTCTCTCTGTCTCTCTCTGTCTCTCTGTCTCTCTGTCTCTCTCTCTCTCTCTCTGTGTGTCTCTCTCTCTCTGTCTTTCTCTCTCCTTCTCTCCCTCTCTCTCTCTCTGTCTCTCTGCCTCTCTCTCTCTCTGTCTTTCTCTCTCTGTCTTTCTCTGTCTCTCTCTCTCTCTCTCTCTCTCTCTGTCTTTCTCTCTCTGTCTGTCTTTCTCTCTCTCTCTCTCTCTCTGTCTTTCTCTCTCTCTCTCTGTCTTTCTCTGTCTCTCTCTCTCTCTCTTTCTCTCTCTCTCTGTCTTTCTCTCTCTCTCTCTGTCTTTCTCTCTCTCTCTGTCTTTCTCTCTCTCTGTCTTTCTCTCTCTCTCTCTCTGTCTTTCTCTGTCTCTCTCTCTGTCTTTCTCTCTCTCTGTCTTTCTCTGTCTCTCTCTCTCTTTCTCTCTCTCTGTCTGTCTCTCTCTGTCTGTCTTTCTCTCTCTCTCTCTCTGTCTTTCTCTCTCTCTCTGTCTTTCTCTGTCTCTCTCTGTCTTTCTCTCTATCTCTGTCTTTCTCTCTCTCTCTCTCTCTGTCTTTCTCTGTCTCTCTCTCTGTCTTTCTCTCTCTCTCTCTGTCTTTCTCTCTCTCTCTCTGTCTCTCTCTCTCTCTGTCTGTCTCTCTCTCTCTCTCTCTTTCCCTTTCTCTCTCCATACACACACACACACACACACACACACACACACATGCCATATATAGGAAGACATAGAGATAGAAAGAGAACTTAAAAGCTACATGAACCTAGGCAAGTAGGCCACTTATGTGGGCCTCAGATTCTTTATCTGTAAAATGAGTATAATAATCACATCTACTTCATAGAGTTGACAAAAGGTCCAAATTAGATTAGGTCTATATAGATATATCATATAGGTATATATATACATATATGTGTATCTTTATATATGTGTTTCACCAACCTCATAGCTTGATCAGACCAAATGAGACTCTAGATATTATGCACACACACACACAAACACATGTGTGTGTTTACATAGACATACAAAATCTCATTTAGGCCTAAAATTTAAGTGTGATTATTATTCACATTTTATAGATGAGGAATCAGGAGCCCACATAAGTGACATGCTTGCCCATGGTCATATAAGAAGTAAATATCAGAAGATAAATTTGAACCCACTCTTCTTAACTGCAAATCCAGTTGTTCTTGATGCCAACTGTCCCCTCACTCCTTTTCATCTTCAAACACATTCCAAAGCTGTTGATATTATGGGATATTAGGATAAGAAATATTTTAGTGCTAAAAGAAATTATAGAAATAATCTAGTTGAATCCTCATTTTACAGCAGAGCAGGTGTTTCCAAACTATAACCTAAAGACAAAATTTCCACCACAACACTGCTTTTTGATAGGACCCTGAGCTGGGAACATTGTTATTTTCACAATTTTAAATATAATAATTTTAAAATTAAAATTATAAAACTCTTCTTAGCTCTATGGCCCTACCAAACCAGGTGACAGCTGAATAAGATCCCCTGACTATAATTCATTAGAAATCTATTGTAGAGCAAGGTGAATGCTAGAGAACTGAGATGACTTGCAAGGGATTTCCCATGGGTCCCCAGGGCTAAATATCAAGGAATTAGCATTGAATTCATAGGAAATGACAGCCATGACAAAAAAATATTTGGAAATATTAGTTGTCTTCACTAGTTTAGAATCCAAATTTTAAGGCAACTTTCTGAATATAGGATTAGATTCATTTCACTTGGCCCCAGATAACAGAATTAGGAACAGTGAGCTGAATTTGCAAAGAGGCAGATTTTGGCTCAACATAAGGAAAAACTTCCTAATAATTAGAAATGTCCAAAAATGCATCAGAGCATGTCCACCACGTTCACAACCAGGAGCCAGAGAGTAGGAGAAAAGCTGATATAAAGACTGGTGTCCTCCTTAGGGACTGAGTTTGGAGGCTTCCTTTCCCAGAAACCTAACCTAAAACTCCCTTTGCTAATCTTGGACTCCAAAGAGTCTGGCACTTACATCAACTCCTTTCACTACTCTGTTTGAAGAATCTCTCAAATCATAATTTCATCTTAAACCTAGAAGTTTTATAAACTATAAATTGTGCCACATGGGAAGAAAATAATGCTTCAACCTTCTATTCTATATAACACACACACACACACACACACACACATACACACATATATCATACACAAACATAAAGGTGGGAGAGTCCCAGCTTCTTACTCTTTGTTATAGAATTGAAGAGATAGAAGGATTCCCATAAGTCAAAAAATCCAAACCATGCCCCAAAGGATTTTCCATATATTATTGCATATATAACATATATCAAGTGGTTGCCTCAGTTTGAAGGCCTCTAAAAATGAGGAACTCACCTCCTCTCAGCTCTAATTTCTAATTTTTCAGTTCTAATTATCAGAAATGTTTTTGTTACATCACACCTAAATTGGCCTCTGTAGTTTTCACTCATTGATCCTGTTTCTTTAATCTTCTGGGGTCAGATAGAACAAATCTAATTTCTCTTCCACATTACAGCATTTTAACTACTTGAAGACAGCTATTTTGCCTCTTCTTTCAACCTCTCAACTTGTCAGGTCTTCTCCAAGCTAAATACATCCTAGTCCTTCAACTTTTCCTCAAATTACAAAAATTCAAGACCTTTCCATTCTGGTAGTCATCTTCTGGGTATTCTCCAACTTCTTAATCCATAATTTACAGAACTGAACAACGTCTCTAGATAACAAGTGATGAAGGTGGATTACAATGGTGTCATCATCTCCATATTCCTGAATTTGGGAGACTATCTCAAGGAATGAATTTTGGCAGAAAAAGAGGAAAGCATTTTAAAGATAAAGAATATCTTCTCTCTCTGTCTGTCTCTGTTTCTGTCTCTGTCTCTCTCTGTGTCTCTCTGTCTCTCTCTCTCTCCATTTAACTATTCAAGACTATAAATGAAGGAAAAGAGAGGTCAGACCAAAAGTCATTGAACTAGAAGAAAAGGGAAGAGTGATGTGTCTAGAGGACAAAGAATAGATTTAGGAGAATGAGGCAAAGATAGAGGTGGAAAAGTAAAATGCTATGATTAGAAAAAGGATAACAGTGCAAAATTATGGAGGTGGCCCAATTAGGGGTAATGATGAAATTTAGGACATGTACATCCTTGTGGAATGAGATTAAAGATATAGGTTGTAAGGAAGATGATGAACTGAATTTTCCAAGTTGAGATCCCAATGTGTTCAAAGGACCATCCACATATATCTTGCAAGGATGGGGGTCAGAGTTTGGCGTAGAAGAGAAATCTATGAATCAGGTAGTAAATTTCTTGAGAAAGGATGGAGAAAGAATTATAATTTGCAACCTTTGAAATTAGGCAAGTGGCCCAAAATGAAACTAGGGCAAGAGGCAAGAACATCTCAAAATTGGGCATAAGAAACTCTCTGACATTATTAGTCTCTACTTGAGGAGACTACTGTGGAAGTATAGTAGGGATAAGTCTGGACTGCTGCCCCATGAGGGAGGAAGTCACCATTGGTCAGATTCCTAACTTAAATATTGTTACTAACTTGATCCTAAATTCAATTGATTCTCTACTTGTGGAGAATTAAAAGTAGTCAGGACACTGACTGAATGTTAGCAACTTGGAAGAGTCCTTATCACCTCACCCTAGTTAAAACATTTGAGGGCAATCTAGGGGCTGGAAGATAATAACTGCGAGGAGCTGGATATGATGGTATCAGGTTTGAGTGAACTTCATAGGATGAAGTTCATAGGATGGGAATTTCTAAATGGAAGAGAAAAGGTCTAAAATTTTCAGTGTTGGGTTTGAAATATGCCAAAACCTCTTCCTGGACAAGTGCATCAGACAGTATTCCTGGTTTCCTTTAGCCCTATATTCAAAGAGTTTTAAAAAAAAAAGGGAGGTTGCTATTGAAAGAGTAGAAAATAAGGGAAGAGCAGAAGAAGAATTTAGGAAGAGGAGGCCTGAGCTAAATAGAAATGATATTCTAGGATATATTTCCAGAGAAAGAGGGTTTTGGCCTTAGTAATGGAAACTCTGAATCATAGGAATTAGAGGAGGAACAGGTAAGAATTTGTACAATATAGGGAAAGTACCAATTGAATTCTCCAGATTTTGTACTGAGGTAGTGGAGTTATCCAGTTCTTTCTCTAAATATCAAGGAGCAAGCACAAGAGAGAAGAGAGATGAGGTCAGTAAATATCTGATGATTCGTTTTCAGGGGTTGGACTGAACACAAACTCTAGCCAAGATTTCCAATGATCATTTTGTAATACCTATTTCAGAAATCTCTCATATAAAAACTATAGAAATTGGTTTTGTCTCTTTAAGAGCATAGAAATTACATAGGAGTTGCCATTGTAATTATCATTCCATTAGGTCCTTCTCCCTATGGAATTAGGGAGAATATGTATTTTATCTTTGAACTATGAGGATATATAAGATAAGCCATAGAGAAATCAGAGAAAGAAGGTGAGGAGGAACTTCTTTCTCAGAAGAACTGTCACTTGTTATTTTATGAAGAAGGATTTAAAGAGAATTTTATGAATGAATCTGGGGTCCAACTAAAAATGATAGCATAACAAAAAAATGAAGAGATTATTTTCCTGTCATGATTAGAAAGAAGCTAAAGAAGAAAGAGGTTGCCTTTTTCCATGAAGGAGTTATTTGAATTTCATCTAATGAAGAAAATGCAGAGAATTCTTGGGAAGAGAATTTGTTTGGTTCCTGACTGTACCAGATAAGAAGTTATCCATCAGTACTATTTTCCCACAAATAATATATTGTAAAAAAAATTATCTATTACTTCATGTGATGATTTATTTCATTATGAATGAATCATATATTTTATAACCTTAATGTTTATTTAAGTTCATTCATTTAATTAATTTAGAATATTTTCCATGGTTGCATGATTCATGTTCTTTCCCTCCCCTTCTCCCAGTCCCCTACCGTAGCCAACAAGCAATTCTACTGGGTTTTATGTGTATTGTTGATCAAAACCTATTTCCATATTATTAATATTTGCAATAGAGTGATTGTCTAGAGTCTACTTTCCCAGTCATAGCCCCATCAACCAATGTGAGGAAGCAGTTGTTTTTCTTCTGTGTTTCTTTTCCCACAGTTCTTCCTCCGGATGTGAATAGTGTTCTTTCTCACATGTCTCTCTGAATAGTTATGGATCATTGCATTGCTACTAGTAGAGAAGTCCATTACATTTGATTTACCACAGTGTATCAGTCTCTGTGTACAATGTTCTCCTGGTTCTGCTCCTTTCGCTCTGCATCACTTCCTGGAGGTTGTTCCACTTCAAACAGAATTCCTCCAGTTCATTATTCCTTTGAGAACAATAGTATTCCATCACCAACAGATACCACAATTTGTTCAGCCATTCCCCAATTGAAGGGCATCCCCTCATTTTCCAATTTTTTTGCTACCACAAATAACATGGCTATAAATATTAATGTTTATTTAATATTATGAGATTGTGATTCAATATATGAAGAGATAAGAGTAACTCCTACTAGGAGGAGGGGTTACTCCAGTTTATTAAATAAATATGATTTGATTAAATTGTGGAGATTCTGAATTTGACTAAGAGATATGTTGAAATTTTGTTAATTATTGGGGAAATACATAAGTATAACTGTAAATTTCTTTAGAACTCAGGATTAGACAAAATATAATAAGTCAAGTGGCAGGGCAAATGAGATCAGGAGATCTTTAAACATTTTTACAAATTAATTGCTAAATCCATGGGCATTTCTTTAGCTCTTATTCTACTTGACCTCTTTATAATTATTGACACTATTGAGCATCTCCTCCTCTTGAATACAGTGGTACCTTGGTACTCTTCATTAATTTGTTCCCAAAGGCAAGTTGAATACCAAATGAATTTTTCTCATAAGGAATAATGTAAAGTGAATTAATTTGTTCTAGACCCTCAAAAAACCCAAATTTTATGAGACATATGCATTCATGAAGTTGTATTTTACTAAATTAAACATTAATAATAGATGTAAATAAAAACAATAATTAAATTAAATAGAATTATTTTAATTTTACTTGTATTGAAAGGAGTTCATAGTCTAAGGGGATGGTGGGGAGGAGAAATGTTATTTACTGGAAGAGGAATCACCTTCCATCATATCTGAGGGCAACTGCCCTTCTGGAGTTCTTTTTCCTTCTCTTTTTTGTCCCTTGTCACCACTAAAAACTACTTGAGACTCATCATCTATGAGCTTCACAAGAAACCTATCCAATGATGTTTGTTTTTGTCTGCATTCGTTCCTCTAAAGTGGGAAATGATCTGGCCATTTAACAAATTTACAATTCTGCTTTTTAAAGCTTTATCAGGATGATTTGATTAATGGTGGAATTCTCCTTTGCCTCCTTCTCACCTGAAGAAAACTCCCACCACTAACTGTTGTAGATCCCTTTGGAGTTCCTGTGGCTCTTCACTGTTGCTCCTGAAGTAATACAACATACTTCATTTCTGTTGGAGTGGGCATATGCTTCCTACAATGGAGACACCAAAAAATTCTAACAATTGTGTTGAGTGCCAAGCAGGATTGAATACTGCAACAATGTTTTCTCATCAAAATCCACCCAATACTGAATTCAACAAGTTTTAAAACAATGGAGTACCAAGGTTTTACTGTACTCTCTTTTCCCTTTACTTTTAGTCTTTCAGTTCTCCTCCAACACATCTGATCATTTCTCAGGCATTTTTGGCTAAATTATCATCTATCTTCCATACCCTAAGTGTGGATGACTCTCAAGCTTTATCTTGAGTCTTCTTTTATTCTCTCTTTACATTCTCTCCACTGGGGGATCTCATCAACTCCTGACAATTCAGTTCCTATCGCTATCCCTCTAAGTTCTCCCTCCATTTCCAAAACTATTTTGCAAACTTCTTGTTAGACACCTCCATGTGGGCAATTTCAGCAGATTCTCATACTCTCAGAACCACAACTTACCTTCTACTTGAATTAGTCAACCTTCTTGCTCATTTTCCTATTTCTTTTGAAGCCACTACATTTTTTTTTTAGTTATCCACATCCACAACCTTGGGTTTGGACTTGATTCCTCTTCTTTCTTTGCCCACATCCAAACATGTGTGAAGCCTTGTGGCTGCTACTTTCACATTTGTTCCTTTCTCTTCACTCTAATAATAATGAAAACAACAATAATAACATTTATATAACATTGATTATGTGCCAAGCACTCTCTTAAGTGCTTTACAAATATTTTCTCACTTAATCCTCTCAAAAACTCAGAGAAATTGATACTATCATTATCCTAATTTTACAAATGAGGAATTGGGACATCAGAGGATAAGTGACTTGTCTAGGGTGACATAGCCAGTAAATGTCTGAGCCTAGATATGAATTAAAGTGTTTTTTATTCTAAGAATAGCCACTGATCCAATTCTAAACTACCACCCTATTTCAGTCCCTCTTTACCGTTTACATATATATATATATATATATATATACATATATAGTCTCTTTTCTGTACTTTCAGTATCTACCTTCTCAATTCACTGTTATACACATAGCTACCAAATTAATATTCTTAATGCTCAGGTTGTAGCATATCATTCTCTCCTACTTAAAATTTTTCATTGGCTCCATATTGCCTCTTGATAAAATGCCAACTACTCAGCCTAGCTTTTAAAGTCCTCCAACATTTCTTTTCCATGAACCTTCCCCAAATAATTTCATAATATTCTCCTTCTTGCATTTTATTTGACAGCCAAATTTTCCTGCCAACTTTCTTTTACACTTGATATTCCATCTCTAAGCTTTGTGTCTTTGCTTAAGCTATCCCAGATAATTCATTCCTTTCCCCACCCCCATCTCCTTGTTAATGTTCCTTTCTTCTTCAAATTACATTATCTGGATTAATTAGCTTATCTGGATAGGCATTATCTAGTTCCTAGAAGGCTAGAACTATTCTTGTTTTGTCTTTGTATCTTGCATAGTGTCTTACATGTAGAAAATGCTTAATAAATGTTTTTAATTGAATTGAAGGAGAAAGCACTGCCTCAGGATATAATGAATCCCCCATTCATGGATATCTTCCAGGAAAGGCTGGATTAACTCTTGTCAAAAATGTGGTAGAGGAAGTCCCTGTTTACTTACAAACTAGACTAAATAGTACCTAAGACCTCTTCCCATTCTGAAACTTTTCTCTGTGCTTAGAGAAGGAGATACTAGATAGAACTAGACCCAAGTGAGTCAACTAAGTATTTGACCACTTATTGCATAAAGAAATATTTAAGTCCTAAGCTCTAATCAACTTGAGAGTCATACATTCCCTTACCACTTACCTTGTCTTTCTAACTTTCTAGAGATCTACTTACTACCAATCATTACCTTAATATAGATGGTCCCTTGTTTCTATTAGTGATAGAAGGTGAGTGCCAATTTGACTCTCACAGATTGATGACTCATAAAGGTCACCATTTGTATATGCTAAGAATAAAAAAATATATAGAATTTCATAAATGTAAAGAATATTAATTTGAAAAACTAATTTAAGACCAAGTAAGACTCGGAAAAAATTATAAAATGCAAAATGAATAATTTTGATTACATCAAATTAAAAAGTTTGTGTACAAACAAAATTAATGCAATCAAAATTAGAAGGGAAGCAACAAACTGGGAAACAATCTTTATAACAAAAACCTCTGACAGAGGTCTAATCACTCAAATTTATAAGGAACTAAATCAATTGTACAAAACATCAAGCCATTCCCCAATTGATAAATGGGCAAGGGACATGACTAGGCAATTTTCAGATAAAGAATTCAAAACTATTAATAAGCACATGAAAAAATGTTCTAAACCTCTTATAATTAGAGAAATGCAAATCAAAAGAACTCTGAGGTATCACCTCACACCTAGCAGATTGACTAACATGATAGCAAAGGAAAGTAATGAATGATGGAGTGGATGTGGCAAAATTGGGACATTAATGCATTGCTGCTGGAGTTGTGAATTGATCCAACCATGTGGAGGGCAATTTGGAACTATGTCCAAAGGATGCTAAAAGACTGCCTGCCCTTTGATCCAGACATAGCACTTCTGGGTTTGTACCCCAAAGAGATAATAAGGGAAAAGACTTGTTCAAGAATATTCATAGTCATGCTGTTTGTGGTGGCAAAAAATTTTTAAATGAGGGAATGTCCTCCAATTGGGGAATGGCTGAACAAATTGTGGCATCTGTTGGTGATGGAATACTATTGTGCTCAAAGGAATAATGAACTGGAGGAATTCCATGTGAACTGGAATGACCTCCAGGAATTGATGCAGAGTGGAAGGAGCAGAACCAGGAGAACATTGTACACAGAGACTGATACACTGTGGTACAGTCAAATGTAATGGACTTCTCTACTAGCAGTAATACAAAGATCCAGAACTATTTGGAGGGACATATGAGAAAGAACGCTATCCACATCTGGAGGAAGAACTGTGGGAAAAGAAACACAGAAGAAAAACAACTGCTTGATCACATTGGTGATGAGGCTATGACTAGAAAAGTAGACTCTAGACAATCACCCTAGTGCAAATATTAATACTATGGAAATGGGTCTTGATCAATGACACATGTTAAACCCAGTGGAATTGTGTGTCAGATATGGGAAGGGGGTGGAGTGACAGAGGGAAAGAACATAAGTCTTGTAACCATGGAAAAATATTCTAAATCATCTAATTAAATAAAATTTAAAAAAAGAAAAAAAGAAAGTGATGGAGAAAATGTTGATAATAATGTAGATTAAATTTTGAAATGTATTTGTGAAAATGTTCTACCCCTCCTGGTTGTTAAACATCTACTAGCAGCACCTGCTTAGACCAGAGTTTGAATTCTACCTCTGACACCACAGCTATGTAATCATATTTTTGAGAATCTGTATTTGTCAATGAATATTAAAACAAAATTTATTTTTTTAAAAAAATAAAAATTAAGAGATTTGTTTTTCAGTTGTAGTGCTGCCACTGGTTAACCAAGAGACCTGGGAATGAGCTAATTAACCTCACTCTGGGCTTCAGTTTCCTCATATGCATAAAGAGAGCAATGAACCAGCTGGTCTTATCTGTGATTTTATGAATAGAGTAGGACTTCATACATTCCAGCACATTCTAAGATGTGTCATAGAAGTTGAAAATCGCCCATATTAGTGAACCCTATTATTTAATAAGCATTTCTTATACAAACATGCCTAGGAACTTTGACTTCTCTTAGGCTTATCAGAGATACCAGCATCATTACTCGTGTACTTTGCAGCCATTATTAATAACTAAATAGCATTAATGAAGCAAAAAGAAGCACTGTTCTGACACAGACACAACTTATTACAAGTAAGAGCACTGGATAAAGATTGATGTAGGAGCGAATATTTGTCATAAAACAAAGTAAAGATTCACACTAATGCTTCTCAGAGCAAGAATGAGCATGATTGGGCAAACTGCCATGAGACTTTATGCTGCTTGGGAAAATGGTATGGATTTAGTGTGTAATTAAAATTCTTTATTTTACATATTTTTCTGTCTTTATCTTTTTGATTATCAATCGCAAATACCTGGATTCATGTGTGTTGAATTTATGAAAAATGAGGTCCTACTGCACAGGCAAAGGAGCAAACCACTTATGTAGTATAATTGAATCAGTCGGTCAACTAGCATATATTTACTATGTGCTAGGCACTATACTCAATACTAGGGATATGAAGGCAAAAGACAATCCTTTTTAAGAGAAAATCCCTGTAATCCAAACCAACTACCAAAATCCTTGCCATTTGAAATTAGTCAATTTAATAATCGATCCTTTGCTATTTACCAGGAAGCAAGAACTAATAGACAAATAACTTGCTTTACAATCAGGAAGACTTGTATTCGAGTCCCTCCTCTTACATATATTGGTTGTGTGACTCTGGAAAAAAAATTATTTAATGCCATAATGCTCTAGGAAACTCTGTAAGAATTATGCAAATAGAAATTTTCTACACCTGAGCTACATTTACCAAACATCCTTTTAAGTTATGTTCTCATTTTACATATGGAAGATTGGGAGATAAATTTGGCTGAGACCCATGATACAGGGCTCTTTTTGGAGCCTGGGTTTTTGGTAAAGTGCAGCAAGTGTGGGTCTCTCTGGCTCTGTGCTCTGCTCACTTGGCTGAATTAACCCTTTTCTTACTCACATTATTATTATTAAATTCTATATAATAAATAATTTCAGTATTTATTCATTTTTAATCTCACAGAATGTAAATTGAAGAACAATTTTGGATCTGAACTGGTAGAGGGAATTTCACCAGTGAAAAGCTGGGGAAGAGGGGAGAAAAGAGAAAAGGAGGGCTGAAAATATACCAGAGGGAAAATAGAGGGAGTAGTAATTTCTTTCATCTCTCAACTAGAGTAGGGACTTGAAAAAAGAAAATAAAATCAATGAAGAAAGGGGAATTAGGAGGAGTCTCTTCCCTTGGAGGGGGAAAGAAAGGGTGCCAATAAAGATCATGGGGGGGGAGGGTTTGCTTGTGATACAGCATCCCCAATGGGCTACTAACCATCCCCATGAATTCTCACTCATTAGTTGGTTCTCCCAGGCGATGATAGCTTCAACATACTCAGTGGACTCACACTCTCAAAGATAATACTCACTATTGGCTTTATCTATAACAGTAAGCAGTTGACACAGTTACCTCAAAGCAAGACAGTTACCTTAATTTAGAATTACGGTTAGAGTTGTGTTAGGGTTAGGGTTTAAGTTTAGGATTAGGGTTACTAAACGAGTTTATTATGAACATAGTAGTAAAAGACTTCCTTGTGAATCTGGGATTCACTCTCCCATTTAAAAAAAAAAAAAGAATTTCAAGGGAAGACTGAATATACATATATAGAGTAAATAGTAGAGTAAGGAAGTGTAAGGAAATGCTTTGTATTTCCAGAGTCATTTGACAAGGACTTGAGAATGACACCTTTTTATCAGCCTGCCCACTTCTGCTAAGGTATTAGCAGCTAACATTTTCTTTGGTAGTTATCAGTCCAGTTTCCTTCAGCAAACAGAACACAGATAGTATACTATTACAAAATCTTTCCCCAGTTTATATTAGCCTTTTCATCCTTAATGAATGTAAATTCCTTTAGGGCATGGATTATTTTGTTTTTGTAGGGAATGTGTAAAGAAAACACCTCCATAGTTAAGGCAATTCATTCCTAGATAACTTCAGGGACCTCAGTGTACTTTCTTTTCTCATTGTGCTCTTATTTCTTTTGGAGATAAACATAAAAATGGAATAGTCCCTGGCCTCAGGGAGATTACACTTCACTGAGTGTGCTATATAGAAGTGAAAGAGAAGGAATCCTCACTCATAAGTACCTTGTGAGAATTAGATTATCAGATTCATTTTGCAAGGGGCACAGAACAGGGATTAAAGTAAGGGAAGGAGGAGAGAAAGGTCTAGAGCAGTGATGGATGGTGAAACTTTTAGAGACCCAGTGCCCAAACTGCAACCTTCACATTGCATGTGAGTCCCCTACCTCACCCCAGACCAGGGAAGGAGGAAGTGCTCCCATTGGGCTGCTGGGCAGAGGGGCAGGTGATGTAAGAAAATGCCCTCAGGCACATGTGGAGAGGGGGAAGGGAGAAGTCCCCTCCAATACACTCTGGCACATGTATTATACATTCACCAACATGGGTCTAGATAATAAGCATAACTAGAGAGGGAAGCTAAGTAGAAGATCGTTGATGGCCAAGGCCCAGAGTTTGGGTGCTTAGTAAGGGGTAAAGGATTTTTAAAAATACACACATACGTATCCAAATAATACTCATATACATACAAGGCACTATACATGGTATTATTCCATGATGGAGATAAATCTCACCTATCTCTCTGCCTTTTGTTCTGAATTTTACCCTTCTTACAGGTTCATCTACAAAGGCTTCTCTATCACATGCTAGAAACTAAAGGTGAGTGTCACATCATGGTACCACCTGAGCATGGTAGCTACTGAATGGCAGTTCCAGCTCAGAAACCCTGGAGTCTGGCCTCAGCTTTTTGCCCATGTGATTTTCAATTTTATAATTCAAGGTCTGAGAAATAGGTGAGTTTTCTACTTCTCTGGGATTTTAAAAGAGCAGAAACATCAGTTAGGAGCTGTGGGGTGACACTAGCCAGTGTGTATGCCTTCTGGGGAAAAGGGGAGGGGTGAGTTCTCTCAGGAGCTGGAGAAATATGCCCAGGGCTCTTTCTTCACCATCTGTTTCAGTCTCCAATGTGTCTTGATAGATGGTGTTCACTTATTACCCACTACTCACGTCATTTCTCCATCTGAACCCTGTTCCTTGAAATATGGTCCTTGAATTTGAATAGCAATGACTAAGTTCATTGGAACCCACTTAAATACATTCTAAATGCATTAAATTAGGAACATGCAATTCTACTATATACCAATTGCCAAACTATATAGTAAAAGTTTAAATGATTAAACCAATTTAATGCATGAAACATACACTCAGAAAGATGAGGAAAGACTAAGTTTTTCCAGTGCAGTGTCAGTCTGGTAGGCACTACTTAGGAGAAGTGTGGGTGGAGGCCATTTCCAGGAGAAAGTGAAATAATTGAAGACCCAAAGGAAAATACTCTTGATCTTAAAGTCATTACTTCATTTCTGGAAATATCTGAGATTATAACGATCAGCTATAAAGTCAGAAAGTCAATTGTTACTTTCCCTCCCTTGGTTACATATCCAGTATGTGCATATAAACATGTCAGAGTTCCCCAGATAAAAGCTATAGTGGAGAACCTGGCCATGTTTTCAAATAGCCCTATTATTCTTATGAATGGACATTCAGTTATTCAGTTCTGGACTTTTACCCATTTCCAAGTAGCTGTGTGATTTATAACTTGCTATGTGTATACATTGTCAAGGCTGTCTGGTAGCCAGAGCACTAGACCATAAGACAGGAGAAGTGGGGTTCTAATCAATCAGCAATGATTTATTAAGTACTTACTAAGAGAGGCAGCATGGTGGGTTCAAGCCCTGCCCCTGACTCATCTTAGTTGTGTGGCCATGTATAAGTCCTTTATCCTCTTGGGACCCAAGATAAAAGCTGCAGATGAATTGTTAATCTATATCAATAGAGCTTTCAAACAAGGAATTCTCTTAAGTGATGAAAGCATAGGTCTGAATAAAATTCAAATTTCATACACACAGAGGGGAAGCTAGATGGCTCACTATATTTAGAACCAGACCTAGAGATAAGATGTCCTGGATTCAAATCTGACCTCAGATTCTTCCAAGCTGTGTGACCTTAGGCACAAGTCACTTAACCCCCATTTTCTAGCTCTTACCACTCCTCTACCTTGGAACCAATATATAGACAAAAGGTAAGGATTTTTTAAAAAAAATAAGCACATACATATCCATATAATACTCATATACATTCAAGGTACTATACATGACATTATTCCATGACTCTGGAAGAGAGAGATGATTTTGCATAAATATGCCCCACTAAAATCCAATTCATACTCAAGTCAAGGCATCACACATTGTGATGTCATTGGTCTTCTGTGAAAAGAAAGGATGAACAACAATAGCAAGACATTATGGACATATAAAGAAGCATGAGATATAGGGTCTGTTTTCAAGGAACAGATAATTTAGTTGGGGGAGAGATATATACACTAGAAAATAAATGATAAAATATGATAAATACCAAATGAGTAGCACCTAAAGTAAGTACTCTGTGAGTTAAGAAGAGAGAATATTTGTTGCTTTGGACCATCAAAGATTCTTTGATCAGTTAATCAAATCAGACAATCTATTAAACCTCTGCTATGCTTCCAGCACTATGCTAGGTGCTAGGAATACAAAGACAAAAACAAAATAATCCCTGCCCTCAAGGAGTTTACATTCTTTAAGGATGAAAAGGCTCATATAAACAAACAAAAAAAATATTTTACTATCTGTGCTCTGTTTGCAAAAGGATGCTGGACTGATAACTACCTAAGGAAATGTGTGTTAGCTGCTAATATCTTAGCAGAAGTGGACAGGTGGCATTCTCATAAATCCTTGTGAGATGTATTAGCAGCCCCAAAAAGAATAAGTAGATTTTTGTCCTTGTTTTTTTAAGAATTCAGTCCATTCTACTTTCAGGTGGCTTTCATCATTGGAAATGTTAGGAAGGGTAGAAAGGTTAGAAAGTGTTCTTTCCTGCTCCCTACCCCACAACCTGACATATCCTTTGAACATATAGATGTATGCACACTGAACAATGTCTCCTTTATCTGTACATGTCCAATAGAATGTAAACTAAATGAGGGCAGGGACTGTTTTGTTTTCATCTTTGTATCTCCGACATCTGGTATAATGCATTTCATATAGTAAGGCTTGATAAATGTTTTCAGAATTACATTGAATTGTTGATGGATTTCCAGTTCCACCTGAGACTCAAAGCTTTAGGGATATAAAGAAGCTACGGGAACTGTTATGTTGAGCTGTCAGGCATTATGTTATGTTTATCTTCTTTCCTAAGATATTTTTAATAGGTGCTATAAATGCAAAGTACTTTCCCTGCTTAAAGAGAAACTGAATGGAGACATGATGCCCTGAACTACCTTTTTATTTATAATTTTTTGGTGGGGAGGGGCAGGAATCCTGGGTTTCCCCAAATTCCCAACGCTGCAAGTGTAACAGCTGCTCCTGAGGTCTCCTGGACTGCTAATTGGCTTAGACACTTTAAAGTGTTCTGTCCTTGACCTGAGCTAATTCCACCCCTTTGAGCATCTTGGAGGCTCACCATTTTGGTACTGGGGCAATTAGCATTTTATTCAGGACCTACAATGTTATTGGAACTGTGTTAAGCACTTAAATATACAAAAACAACAACAACAACAACAACAACCAAAAGCCATCCCTGCTCTCAAGAATCTCACAGCTTTGGCCGTATGACAGCTCAACCCCCCCGAATTCCACCAGCCTCCCCAGTAGCAGTGATTACAGATATGCTCTACCATGCCTGGCCTCTAAATTTACTTCTAACTAGTAAGGGATAATGAAGAAACCATGAGAAGAACCATGGGAGAAATACCAATTTGTAATGGCTAGTTATAATAATTAGCTCTTTTAAGAATTATAACAGCTATTTTCATTTGCCACTAACTATTCTACTTAGCTTCAACTCTATCATCATCTTCCTCATGCTCCACTCAAGATAAACTCATCATCAGAGAGACTCATTACCAGGAACATCATGGAGATTTGTTACTTATACTTCATCAGCTGGAGCAGCTAAGTGATACAGTGGATAGAGTGTTGGGCCTGGAGTCAGGAAGATTAGAGTTCAAATCCAGCCTCAGGCATAGCTGTGTGATCCTGGGCAAATCACTCAATCCCATTTTCCCTCAGTTTCCTCATCTGTAAAATGAGCTGAAGAAGGAAATGGCAAACCACTCCAGTATCTTTGCTAAGAAAACTCTAAATAGGGTCACAAAGAATTGGACACAAATTTAAAAACTCAACACCAACACCACCTCATCAGTATTTTCAGGTGCTTCTGCGTTTGATTGGAAAGCTAGAAGGAAAAACAAAAAATTCCTCCCATAACTTTGAGAGGGTTCAAAATCTCAGCATTGTCCTAATCTGCCACCAGTTGCTTTTCTTGATTCTTGATTTCACCTCCATTATCTTCATCATGTTCCCAATGTGGTATCCTTTAGACTTCTCCCTTTCTCTTTTATGCTTCCTTTTTTTATCTCTTCTTATTAAATTGTAAACTTCTCAAGTTTTTCTTTTTCTTATTTGTATCCTCAGACTTAGTACAGTATCTAACACTTAAGTACTTAATGATTATTTATCATATCATACCTTAGATTGACATATTACCCTTCTATTTCACATTAGAGAATACATCCCTATACTACTATTTGTTCAGCCATACTCCAGTTATTTAAGAGAAAATCTAAAGTAAATATTTTGATTGTAGTTATTTTCATTTTTTTCTCTAATTCCCCTTTCAATCAGTCAATAAGCAGTTAGTAAATACCTCCCATGTATCAAGCATTGTGCTAAACTGGTGATACAAAAAAAAAGACAAAAGATAGGTTTTTTTTTTCCCTAAATGAGTTTGCAATCTAATAAAGGCAAAGAAACAACTGTATACAAACAAGCCACATAAAAGATAAATATGAAATAATTGACAGAGGAAAAGGCACTGGAATTAAGAAGGGCTGGAAAAGGCTTGTTGCAGAAAGTAAGATTTTAGTTGGGACTTGAAGGAAGCCAGCAAAGGTAATAGGCAGAAATGAGGAAGAAGAACATTCCAGGGATGAAGTACAGCCAGAGAAAATTCCTTGAGCCAAGAGATGGAGGTATTTTGTTCACAGACAGCAAGAAAGTTGGTGGCCCTAGATCAAATGGATCAAAATTCCATTAAAGGTCCATTTTTCCCCTGTAAGATTTGTAAGTTTGTAAGCCTATATCTTTTGCCTTTTGAAATATTATATTCTAAGGTCTCCAAAGGTTTTTAGTAAAAAGAAAAGTCAGATTCTGTGCTGGAGTATAAGGTATAAGATGATTGGAAAGGTGGACATGAGAGGGGAGGTTAAAAAGAGCTTTGAATGCCGAACAGTATTTTGTATTTGTTCCTAAAAAAAAATATAAAGCCAGAATGGTGGTAAAATAGTTAGACAAATGCTCAAATGCAGAATGAATTAGAGAGGAGAAATAAAACCTGTACTAGACAGACCCACCAACAGGCTACTAGAATAGTAAACATGAAATAATGAGAGCCTGTACCAGCGGAGCATCAGTGCCAGAGGAAAGAAAGGAGCATATTCAAGAGATGTTGCAAAGATGGAACTGGCAGACCTAGGCAAAAGATGGCCATATAAGGAGATGGAAGATAGTGAAAAGTCTAGGATGGCACCTAGGTTGTGTTGGGAGCCTACCAGACTAGGCACTGCCCTAGATAGCAATAGGAAATTAGGTCCAAGAAGTTCGTTTAGGTTGAGACTATTCCCTTCCCAGGTTTATCCTCCCTCTTAGTCCCTGACTTCTAATTCCTGCTTCTTTCCTATTAAGTTCCACATATTTCTATATCAAATTGTGTGTGTTCAAACTTCCTTTGTTTCAGAGACGAGTGAGTTTCTTCTGCTGTCCACCCCCTTTCCTCTATATTTATAGATTTTTCTTCTCAAACTCTCCTATAGGAAATAGCAAGTTCTACTCCCTTCTTCCTCCTGTTACTCTTCCTTCTCTTACCCCTCTTAAAACCTTCAGAACACAACAATTCAGTCACTAGGAACTCTGTTTTTCTTATTTAATGTCCTTTAAAGACAAATGTTCTCAATGGATGCATGTTTCTTTTCTCCATTAGAATATTAGCATTATGTCATCACAAACTCTGTCCAATTGTTCAAATGTTTACCTTTCTAGGTTTCTCTGGATTCTGTATTTGTTTTTCAGAGTTCTTACTCAGCTCTGGTCTTTTCATCAGGATCACTTGAGAGTTGTCTATTCCATTAAAGATCCATTGTTTTCTCCTGTAGGATTTGTGAGTTTATAAGCCTATATCTTTTGCCTTTTGAAATATTATAAAATCTCCATTTTTTTTAGTAAAAGTTGCCAGATACTGTGTAATCATACTTGTAGTTCCCTGGTACTTGAAGTGATCCTTTCTGAAGTTTATGGTATTATTTTTATTGACTTGGGTGGTTAAGATTTTGACTATGATATTCTTAGAATTTTTATTTCTAGGAGGTGACTAGTAAATTATTTATTATCTTCTCTTCACCCTGTGGTTCTTGTAGATGCAGAAATTTTTTGTTTTACAATTTCTTGAAATATAGTATCCAAGACTTCTTTTTAAATTAAGGTTCTCGCACAACTACAAAACACTATCCACACAATTAAAACAAGATCTAAATAGTTGGGAAAACATTGATTGCTCATGGGTAGGACAAGCTAAAATAATAAAAATGACAATCCTACCCAAATTAATTTACTTATTTAGTGCCATACCCATTAAACTACCAAGAAACTTTTTTTACTGAATTAGAAAAAAAAACTATAACAAAGTTCATTTGGAAGAACAAAAAATCAAAAATATCAAGGGAAATGTTGAAAAAAAATTGAAGGAAGGTGGACTAGAAGTCCCAGATCTCGAACTATACTATAAAGCAGTGGTCATCAAAACAATATGGTACTGGCTAAGAGACAGAAGGGTGGATCAGTGGAATAGACTTGGTTTAAGTGACCTCAGCAAGATAGTCTATGATAACATGAAAAACCCAAAGATCCCAGCTTTGGGGACAAAAATCCACTATTTGACAAAAACTGCTGGGAAAATTGGAAAACAGTATGGGAGAAATTACGGTTTAGACCAATATCTAACACCCTACACCAAGATAAACTCAGAAAGACTGACTTGAATATAAAGACGGAAACTATAAGTAAATTAGGCGAACACAGAATAGCATACTTGTCAGATCTTTGGGAAAGGAAAGATTTTAAGACCAAGCAAGAGTTGGAAAAAATTACAAAATGTAAAATGAATAATTTTGATTACATTAAATTAAAAAGGTTTTGTATAAACAAAAAGAATGCAACTAAAATTAGAAGAGAAGCAATAAATTGGGGGGAAAATCCTCATAACAAAAAGCTCTGACAAAGGTCGGATTATTCAAATTTATAAAGAACTAAATTATTCAAATTTATAAAGAACTAAATCAAGTGTACAAAAAAATCAAGCTGTTCCCCAATTGATAAATGAGCAAGGGACATTAATAGGCAATTTTCAGATAAAGAAATCAAAACTATCAATAAACACATGAAAAATGTTCTAAATCTCTTATAATCTGAGAAATGCAAATCAAAACAACTCTGAGGTATCACCTCTTACCTAGCATATTAACTAATATGACAGCAAAGGAAAGTAATGAATGTTGGAGTGGATGTGGCAAAATTGGGACATTAATACATTGCTGGTGGAGTTGTGAATTGATCCAACCATACTGGAAGGCAATTTGGAACTATGCCCAAAGGACTCTAAAAGACTGTCTGTCCTTTGATCCAGCCATAGCACTGCTGGGTTTGTACCCCAAAGAGATAATAAGGGAAAAGACTTGTTCAAGAATATTCATAGTCATGCTGTTTGTGGTGGCAAAAAATTTTTAAATGAGGGAATGTCCTCCAATTGGGGAATGGCTGAACAAATTGTGGTATCTGTTGGTGATGGAATACTATTGTGCTCAAAGAAACAATGAACTGGAGGAATTCCATGTGAACTGGAACAACCTCCAGGAATTGATACAGAGTGAAAGGAGCAGAACCAAGAGAACATTGTACAGAGACTGATACACTGTGGCACAATCGAACACAGTGGACTTCTCCAAGAGTAGCAATGCAATGATCCAGGACAATTCTGAGGGACTTATGAGAAAGAACACTATCCACATCCAGAGAAAGAACTATGGGAGTAGAAACACAGAAGAAAAACAACTGCTTGATCACATGGGTGATGTGATTGGTGTTATAAACCCTAAATGATAACCCTGGTGCAAATATCAATAATATGGAAATATGTCTTGACCTATTCACACATGTAAAACCCAGTGGAATTGTCTGTCAGCTATGGGAGGGGTTGGGGGGAAGGGAAGGAAAGAACATAAGTTTTGTAATCCTGGAAAAGTATTCTAAATTAATCAATTAAATAATTTTTTTTTAAAAAATTAACAATCTAGAGAAGGCTTGCAAAATAAAAATTATTTGTAAAGGATGTTGGAATATTTGGAGATTGCTATTCAGATGCTGACATGAAGAAATAAATGTGAGTGGATGGAACAGAAATCTGAATTTATTGTTCACATATGTGCAGAAGCAGGAGCGTTTTCTTCAAATACAGCCACTGTGCTTCTTGTGCTAAATCCCCCCCCAATAATAATAATAATAATATTAATTAATTAAGGTTCTGAGTTCATTGATTCTTTATTTTATTTTGTTATTTTTTTAACCCTTGCCTTCTGTCCTAGTAACAACTCTAAAACAGAAGGGCAAGGACTAGGCAAATAAGATTACATGACTTGCCTAGGATCCTACATCTAGGAATTGTTAGAGGCTAAATTTGAACCCAGGTCTTTCCAGCTCCAGGCCTGATACTCAAGTTCATTGAGTCTTAAATGATCTTTCCTGGATCTATTTCCAAATAATTTGTTTTTGTTAGGATTTTTTCATTTTTATTTTTATAAGATTATTTTAGTTCAGTCAAGCTTTTTTATTCAATGTTACAAAAAATATTTAGTCAAACAGACCAAAACCCACATCCTCATCAAATTTCTCAGATTCTTCTTTTTTGCTTCCTTTTTCTTCTTCTCAGCAGGGACATCATCTCTAGTTGCTGGGGCAGCACCAACAACTATGTTGCATATAAGACTTCCAATGTTTACATCATTTGGACCCTTTACAAATAATCCAGGCCAAAATGGTTCAACATTTACACCTGCTACTTTAATGAGAGCATTAATTTTATCCTGCGTGACCATAACCTCATCGTTGTGAAGGATGAGGTAAGAGTAGATGCAAGTGAGCTGGGAGACAGCCATTTCAGAAGCTGAGTGAAGAGAGACTTATTTTTAAGGGTTCTAGTTGCCGACTGAAGCAAGGTTCACCCCAATGCAGCCCTAGCTTCCTAAGAAGACACATGAACCTTACAGATGACTTTTTTTTAAATTATTGTATCTTTTAACACTGTTCCTTTGGAAACACAGTATCCTTGTTTCACTCTGGATATCAACCTGCTGATCCATAGTTGCAGGAAAACTAGTAATTTTTTGAAGAACATATTTTCTTTTTTGTAGTGTTTTGATTTATAATATTTTTTGCTCTTCATGGAATTATTGATTTTGGTGCAGTCTAACGTTTTAGGGAGTCCATTATTTGGACATGGTTTGCTACTTTCCCTACTTTATTTACCTTTCTTTCTCTTTATTTTCCTTATAACTCTTCTTTTGCATTTTTAATCTCTTGCTTGATTTCTTCTAATTGATACAATCTTTGTTAAAAAATCCCTTTTCCCCCTCTTTTTGAATCTAGGTTCACATTCATTGAAGAATTATTTGCTGCTTCTTTGAGGGAATCCCTAGATACACAATAACCTTTTTTTTATACTGTTTGGCATTTTCTTTGATTTACTCATCTCTCCAGCATTAATTCCTGAACTGGGGTTTTTGGCTAGGGTCAGAACCCTGCTACTCTTTTGGAAGGAGGAGTCAGTCCTGTTTTGTTTTACTTTGGGTCCACTGGGTTCCTGGACAAACCTCTACCTTTTGGGATTAAGCCCTTTAGATAGTTGAGCTTCAGAGTTCTGTGGCATTGGAGCCCATGAGTTTGGGGTATCCTGACCCAAATATTGCTGTTCTCTGGTTGCTGCAATTCTTTAATGCAACTCTTCCCATTCTCTTCTAAGGTCACTAATTGTCATTGTTGTTTAGCCATTTGAGTTGTGTCCCACTCTTTGTGATCCCCATTTGGATTTGGGGAGCTAAGATATTGCATTGTTTTGCCATTTCCTTCTCCCATTCATTTTACAGTTGAGTAAACTAAGGCAAACATAGTTAAGTAACTTATTCAGGTTCTCACAGCAAAGAAGTATCTGAGCCAGATTTGATCTCAAGGAAGATGAATCTAAATTCAGGTCCAGCACTATGCACTATAATGCCACCTAGCTATTAAAAAAACAAACACTATAGTGCTTTCTGTCTCTGCCCCACCTTTTCCCCAGAATTTTCTGGCCTCCCCAAGCCTTTTCTTTAAGAAATATCTTGCTGCCTCCAAACACTACACATGTCTCTAGTCTGTCTCTGGTTGCCCTAGGAGGTTGCTTGCATATTTGCTTGCTCCAGTGCTGGCTTTGTTGGTAGATTCCTCTTCGTTCCCCTGACTTTTGGATGGATTCTTGTATAGTTCTGGGATGGAAGATATTACTTTCTATAGTTTCTCATTGGCTTTCTTGATCATTGTTTAGTCTGGTGAGAATTTCAGGTTTTTGCTAAAGTAGGTATTTCGGAGCCGGATGGTCTACCATCTGTTCAGACCGTCATCCTGGCTGAAAGTTTTATTCTTTCTTTTTAAAAAAAAAAAGTAAATAATTAGGATTGTCAGTTTTATCTTTTTATGATCTTTATCCCTTGTTTTGTTAAGAGTTTTCTCTCCCCACAATCCCTGTATCCCCCTAAGCTTTCGTCCATAACACCCATTGAACATTTCAGACTCGATGTCCCGAATCTAAACCTCAGGGTGTCCAAAATTTATTTATTTGGAATGCTTCCTGCCCTGATGATGCTAGTTAAATTGGATTTTTTCATAGTTTCATTTTTCTTTTTAAACTAAATTTTCTTTTTTATCATAAACTTAATCTTCCATATACACAAATGTTTTAATATTTAAGAACAAGGATATTTGTATCAGAAACTGTGAACTATTATATAGAATACATTGGATTTTAAAGAAGATATTTATATTAACATGAGTATGCAATTTAATAAGATAATAACAAAATTGATTGTCTCTATGTACTTTTTTGTTTCCTTTTGTGAGTTTAAAAAATTATTCCTGTTTCATTTTCACTTTCCCTTAACCTATCCATGTTTCCTTCCATGTTTAAATACTTCTTCATTATATAGTTAATATAATGAGACATATCAACATATTGGCCTCATCTGAAAATATATAGGACAGCTGGATGGCTCAGTAGATGGAACTCAAGGCCTCTAGTCAAGAAGACTTCCTGAGTTCTAATCTGGCCTCAGACATTTACTAACAAGTCACTTAACCCAGTTTTTCTTAGTTTCCTCATCTGTAAAATGAAATGGATCTGTACTCAAGTATCTTTGCCAAAAAAACAAAAACAAACAAACAAACAAACAAAACAAAACCCAAATGGGATCACAAGTCAGACATGACTGAAACAACTAAACAACAAAAATGAGATTATATATATCAAAATGTATATATATAAATAAATACACATACACACATAAAATTTTGAATCATTAGTCCATTCCCTTTCTTTAAAGAGGTAGAGGCATTTTTTATTATCATTTCATATCAATCATTTTTGTTCATTGCTTTGATCAGAATTTTGAAATCTTTCATAGTATTCCTTCTTTTTATTGTTGTTGTCAGGTAAATTGTTTTCCTGGTTCTGCTCATTTCAGTCTGCATTAGTTCATACAAGTCTTCTCATTTTTCTCTGGTGTGATTTTCACCATTGCTTATAGTGTAATCATATCTGATTACATTGACATACCAGAATTTGTTCACTTGTTTCCTCATTGATGAACATATGTAGTGTTTCCAGGTCAGTCAATACTATGAAAAGAACTGCTAGACATATTCTTATACATACGAACCTTTTCCTTGATATCCTTCGAATTTATGCCTGTTAATAATAGTACCATGTTAGATATTTTCCGTTTGAAAGAATTCAAAAGGAAATTTTGTAGAAGAAAATATCTAAATAAAAAAACATCAAATATGTCCCACTGCCTTGATGAAAAATTGGCTCACCTTAATTTTATTTTGGTGTTTGCTTGCTTGGTGCTTCCTCATTGCAGCTGTTCTGAAGCTATTTCTGGCTTAATAAGAAGCAGGAAGTAATAGATGTCTCAAAGGGAATATTTTATTACACAATTTTGAGCAAAATTCCAAAAATTGAAGAGGTTGAGATTAGTTTGGGAGAATTAAAGACAAAATGAAGGGAATTATTTCCCTGATGAGTGAGTCAAAAAATGCTGAGATCTCTATTAACTAATGTAGATCAAAGAAAGTAGGACCAAGAGAACAATTAACATAAGGACTATAATAATATAAACAAACAAACAAAATCCTAAAAATACTGCCAAGCTCAGGTTAATTGCAATGATCAATCACAATCCCAGGGAAAAGAAGGGAAAACATACATGATACCACCCAGTAGAAAGGTAAGAAAGTATGAACAAGTATGGAATGTTGCATATATCTATTATTGTACACAGTCATTTTGTTATGGGTTTTACTTGAATTTTAAGAAGATGATTTAATGGGTCTATTTACTAAGAAATCATGATATAAAAAGTATATTCAAAAGTCATTATTTATGAAAAATACTTATTATAGACATTTTAAAATTTATTGTAAATATGTAAATTGAAATCTACAAATATATTTTAAAACATTTAAAATATAGTATACATAAAATATAATTTCTAATCATAATTTTATTTGCAAAAAATAATTTATGTATAGGTAAAAAAATGTTCTGGGATCTTGTCATGGGGTGGATAAGTCATAAGGAACTCATTGCATAAGTTATATTTTTAAGACAGGTACTGAAGATAGAAGCTTGGATAGATAACTAAAGGGAAATACAATACCATAGCATGATCTTTTAACAATAATGTCAGAAGAGCCAAATCTCATAGGGATTTGAAGTTGGTGAAGAATGCTAAGGTCAAACTATAAAAAAAGCATTTTTAATTTCATGTTGGTGAAAATAAGAGTATTGAAGAAGGAATAGGGCTTTTGTTTAGGGCAAATGGGGATGAATGATGGGGAGAAAGGACTACTTAATTCTTGTTTCTATTCATGATTCCTAGAAGAAGGATTTGAAGACTAAAAAGATTAGAACAAAAATTACTAAGATTTGAAATTCAAAGTAAATATAAGATCATAAAACAGTACCTAGTTGCCTTTGTTATGTTTGTTATCAGGTCTAAGGAAATGATCCATGAGTAGTAAAAATATGAGCAGGTATGATTACCAGAGAAGTAAAAACATTCTATTCCCACCCCCCCAAATAGAGAGGCTAGGGACTCTGTCTTGGTTGACCTGAGATAGGTTATCCACAGTGGAAGATCTCATTCTCCTGTATATTTCAGAAACATCCTAATCTATATAACTTTGTTTTGAAAAAAATGACAAATCATTCTTTTTTCTCAAGATGTCATGACTGGATTGTTTATTTTAGTGGGGTCCCCCCCCCAAGATTGACCTCTTTGTGTCTGACTTCATCATCCTGTCTTGGTGATACCCAAGGTCTTAGTGAGAGGAGAAATATGAAAAGTGGGGAAATTATTTTCTTCTATGAAGTGATGATGGAAACAAAAGAAATAGGGAGGGAAGACAGCTAAGCATTGAACCAGTGAGTAAAGTTGAGGATAATAAGAACTTTCCATTTTTTTCCTGCTAGTAAGGTCTCAGCATGTAAAAGATAGCATAGTCTCTATTGAAAAGAACATGAGTCTGGGAACCATGATTTCTAGCCTTGGCTTAACTGCTCAATAAGCATAATCTCAGTAAATTTATTAGTCTCTATCTCCATATCTCAGTTTCTCCATCTACAATATAAGAGAACTTTAATTCTTTATACCTAACAAGGTTTTGTGGATTCCTATTAGAATCTTAGAGTTGGAAAAGATTATCTACTCATCATAAGATTCCTTTCTATAACATCACTGACAGATGATAACCCTGCTTTTGGTTGAGGTTTTATTATATATAATATATAATATATATATATAGAGAGAGAGAGGTTATACACACACACACACACACACACATGTGTGTGTTTGTGTGTGTGTGTGTGTGTGTGTGTGTTGAGCTAAAATCTAGCTCCTCATGACTTTTTTCAGATTGGGAAGATGGTCTTTGAAGAAAAGCAACTTGAAGAGTCAAAGAATTTTAAGGCTAGAAGGGAATCTCAGCACTCATCTAATAGAATCCTAACCTGAAGCAGGATAATTGAATCCCTTGGAACTGAGAAGATCACCAAGTGTAGTAGCACAGGAGAAGAGATAGCTCAAGACAAAGTTCTATGGGGCAACTGTGGACCTGACCTTAAAATCTGAGGTCTTTTCTGACATAGTTGTCAAAGGAGATGACCTATACTATGAGGAAGCTGAGGTAGAAAGTCCTGAGATGTAGTCTCTCAGGGTTCTTCAGAGTCATTTTAAAACACACAATTCCCCCTGTGTTCTTTTGAAAGACCAGTCTCCCTAGTAGATCAAAACAAACACAAATAAGTTTATAATCACAATAAAATAAAGGATGTATACATCAATGCAAGGGGAAAATGGTGGAATGTGTCTGAGGAAGCTGAGGTAGAGAGTCCTGGGAGATGTAGTCTCCCAGGGTTCAGAGCCATTTTAAAATGCACAGCTACTTGATTCTATTCTGATATCTTAGCTGGTATCTTGTACAATTTCTCTGATTTCTGCTTACTAAATGCTTGAATAAAGTCATTTGCTTGATATTCACTATTTGGGATGGTTCTTTATATAAGATTGAGTCAAATCTGTGGATATAAATAGGGATGTGTTGCTAAATGTTTAACAACTAGTCAGGAAGAAATTTGTACACTCAACACACTTTTAAATTTAATCTGCATTATTGACATTTTCTCCATCACCTTCTTAAGTCTAGACAGTCAACAAAGAATGTGTGAATATTTACACCTTAGAAATCAGCAAATGCTACAAATCAAGGCTTCATTTATTGTTTTGGTAACTGTCTAGACTTAAGAAAGTGATGGAGATAATGTCAATAATGAGAATTAAGAATGTATAATTTTTCTCTCCCAAAAAGCCAGTTTTTAAACATTTCACATTTAGGTGTATGTGTAATTGGCAGGGGGAATATATAATTACATATATATGTACACATATATATGCATAGACACATATACATAGAGATGTGTGTGGGGATATAGAATGTTTCTCTCTCTCAGAAGAGAAGAGTGGCTGGCCTCTTGGGGGTTTCCTTTCCTCACCACCTCCATGTAAGAATCAAATAATTCATTTTAGAGAGGGGAACCACATTCCAGAGATCTCTTTCCATGCCTCTCCTTGAGCTGAATTTAGACATCCCATGTGGCCATAATATTACCTACATGGTCAGTAAGCATCTTCCAGGAGGATCAGTTTCAGAAATTAAAACTATTTAACCAGAGTAAAAGAAGATTCGAGATGTGTGACAAGGTAGCCATCTTTAAGTCATGTTAAAAAGAGTTTATACTTATTTTGCTTGGTCCCAGGGGGCAGAAAGTGTGTAAAAATGGAGATTTTTAACCCTAGACTTCAATCCCCAGAAGTTCTTGGTATTTCCCAGAATTCCCTATAATCTCACCTGAGTCTCCACCAGGGCCATATCACAATTAGTATTTAATTGGCAGTAACACCTCCCACGCCCTCTTCTCTGCCATTGCAATGATGTAGCAAGTGTAGCAAGTAAGCTAAGCACGGGGATTTTGAATGGGCTAATCAGCCATGGGCACATGGTTATTATTTTGTATCTTCTTTATTCCTTGACATCTAATAATCCTTAATAAACCTCATAAAATATAATATTTTTATGATGAGATAGAATTTAATTTTTACAAGTGATGGTTAGAAATTTCAGAGCAGTAAGAAAAAGTGAACTTTATAAGTACTTCCAGTTAAGATGGCAAATTGAAATGTCCTAGCAGGGCCTATTTCCTCAAACGAAGATTTTAAAAGGGGAATAGATGGAACAATGATCCATAAAACCAAAAGAAATCATCAGTAAACTCTTCCATCTACTCCAACATTATACAAAAAGATTATTAGAAGCCTAAGGCTTTCTTAGAGATGCATCAGTAAGCCCTAAACATAGTTTGATCTCCAGTAAATTATACATGACCTGTTAAGTCACAGCAGGAAATGAAGTCATCCCCAATGGGTCACTGTACAGAGAGATGGGACAAGGGCCTTCCAAGAGACCTGAAGCCAATCATCCTGTTTGCTACAGCAAGTGAGAAGCCCATTTCCTAATATGGTATTTTCCAGAGAAGAGATTACATAGCAACCAGATTGTCAATGCCTGGGACTCTTTTGGAGGTCTAGACCACCACAATCTCCCACGTCCAGTCAAGCCTTGCCTGCCACCAATAAAATAATTTCTTAAAAGTTCTTTTTAAAGAAAGGTAAATGGGTGCTGAATGAGTACATGAGTTACTCTTCTGTGAAAAGCTACAGAAATTTTAATAAGAATAAACTTTGTCTTATCTTATTTCACTACATTGAGGCCTTTATTTTCTTCCTGGTTCTCAGTTGGGTTTTGTATCAGTTACTGAGATTATCACCTGGATGATATGTGGATGATATGTAAGGTAATAAAAAGGGCAAATATATTTCAGGGTCAAATAATATAAGCCTAGCAAGTCTTTTACTTATTGCTTCAGTCACACATATTTTGATAATATCTCAAATGTTATGTCATTTGTGTGGTTGTAGAGGAAGAAGTTGGGTAATTTTTCAAAGTAGATAAATTCTTACATATAAAAAAATATCCATTGAAAATGCACGGTTGGCTAGTGTCAGCCTGTCCTGTCCCCTATGTAAATATTGCCCTATTTGTGTTTTTTCCCAACTAAGTGTAACCTCAAATAACCAAAGCCTAACAAACAGAGTTTATTTTTGAACATTCCAAATTCAACTTTTATGAGAGACTGTAGATATTTTGGCAGGAGATCTAGCTGAATTAGATCATTCAAAGAGCATTTGTATAATAAACCAAAAGGGGGACAACAAACAGATGAGAAATGGAACACATCTGCCAGCATTTCTATCATGAGAGGAATGACCTATTTTCTTCTTCAATGATAGTGTAAGAACCACAGTGAGATTTTGCCACCTCAGCACTTAACATCTAGTGTTAGGAATTAGAAATGTATTTAGGAAATATATTTTAATCAATCAATCAATAAATAATTTTAATGTATCAGACACTGTGTCAGGTGCTGGAAATTTAGGAGGACTATCTAGACCTGCCCAAAAACATAAAAGAAGAAATCAAGGTTGTAGACAACAAAATTTAACAATCAGTCAGAGATCAGTTTTTGAGAAATTTGAGAGGGAAAGATTCCAAAAGAGTGGAGAAATTCAGATAGTATTTTTAACCAGAAGAGGGACAACCAAAAAGACATCAATTGTTTTCTTTCTTTTCTTTATTTTTTTAACCATTGCCAACTTTCTCATCTCTACAAAAATTTTCTTTTGAAAATGGCCTATGAATGGATTGAGAGTATCCTAGATCACAATACAAGAATACAGACAAACTTTTGTGGGTGATTTTCTTCAGCAGATTGCATTTTAAGTTCCATTATAGGCTAACAAGTATAGAAGTAAAATACCTCTACATCTGTTCCTTGTTGACTTCTTTAAAAAGTTATTGAATTCAGGGAAAAAATCCTGCCTAAAGAATTTCTTTGACAATAATATTTATTAATTCAATTTATATTAATTTATATGAAATTAACTCACAAACAAAAAGTGTTTATTAATGATTTACCGTGTGCCAAACACTGGGCTGAACACTGGGAATACAAATACAAAGGCAAAACAGTCCCTTCTTTCAGGGATTTACATATGAATAGGAAGAGACAACACAAATTATGGAATGGTAGCCACAGAAGAATGTTTGGGTTTATGATGGTGATGAAGACTTATGAGAGTCAACTTATCAGCTTTTCTCATGAGGAATGGTAGTATTAATTTTATTACTGTTTCCAGAGAAAAAGATTGTAAATAAAAGAAGTGAGGTGAATGTGGTGACAGCAAGGATGCCAAGATATCCTAAAGTGGATAGTCCAGTGGGATATGAAGCATAGAATGTGAGGGATGGAGCTGATTGAAAAAATTGGGTCATGTCAGTCTTTGCTAGTTGACTCACAAATCAGGACAACATAGTTCTAAGGTCATAGTTTCCCCAGGATATGGTTTCAGTATATTTAGTGATCTTAAAGGAACAATAACAGAGAGGGTGGCAAGAAAATGGCTGTGGTAGATGATTGAATAGGATGTGAAACATGAACTAGGGACATTTGTCATTTTTAAAATTTATTTAGCATTTGAAAAAAAAGTTTTTCATACACTATCTTATTTGTACTTCAAAACAACTCTGTAAGTTAGGCACAAACATTATTTTCATTTTGCAAGTGAAGAAAGTTAAAACTCAAAGAGTTTTAGTAACTTGCCCAGGATCATACATCTAATGTTTCAGAGGCAGGATTTGAATCCACATGTTCTTGACTCCAAATTCAATATTCTATCCCCCATTACACATTATGTCCCTAAACAAATTGCTCTCCATTATACAACATTTTATGATAGAAACTCCTGAGTCACATGACCAAAATGAAGGAGTAGACATTTTACCTAATCCTTATAACCTATCAAACTTCTTTAAAACTGAAATTATACACCAAAGAAGTAACTTGTCTCTATATTGTAGAATACTCAGAACCCAATAGGAGGTTAAAAACAAACAAACAAACAGTGAATTAATGCCTACCTTGAACTCACTCAACACCCTCTTCCCCATATCCTTCCATTATACTGGCATCAAGGTTGCACTAGCCAACCTGACCTACAATCCTGAAACAAAATACAGCTCCATATTCCAGCCAACTCTCCTCTTTTTCTAGTTATGGGCTAAAGAAGTTTGAGGGGCTTTGGTGGCCTGTGTTGGGAAGTAGAGAGGGGAAATAGAGGGAACAAGGTAGGACATGTTTCTAGGCTTAAAATAAAACTCAAACCTATACCTTAATTCATCTTTCCTCAGAATTTCAAGGATTCAAACTCCAAATGACAACAGTCAATCCCAACTGTAATGGCAAGTGTATGGTAGGATTCTGAACTTCAGGATCAGGAAACTGAGGGAAAAAGAGAGTGTGACAGAATATCATGTGTGGGAGACTGTACAGAACTGTGAAATTCTCCATTAAACTTGAGTTAATGAGTCTAGCATCCCGCTGAAGCCATTTCTGTCCCCTTGGAAATCATGTGGAACAAGGCCCTAAACTGATGAACTATGAAAGGAAACTGAGATCCTTTGAATTTCAGCCTCTGGGAAAACCATCAGAAGGGAGAGAGTCAGAAAGTGAGCAATAAGTGAAAATAAGTGGAGAGAATGGGTGGGAAACGGAAGTTGTCAAAAAACCTTGAGGAGGAAAAAGTTCTCAAAAACCTTGAGCATAATCAAATAAATCATTCAGGGAAACATTAAGAGCAAGAAGGAATGTGGCCTTCTGATCTAGTAAACAACTTCATGCCTTCATGAATAAATATTTAAAACAAAGAAAAATGACTCAACATTTAATGATATGGATATGGATAATGATATGGAAGGAGAATTTGAGGAGAACATGGAATAAAACATACTGTTCCACAGTGATTCAAAAGAGAAATGAGAATTATGAGCACAAAATTTATGACCTTCCCAGAAGAAATATTTAGCAGAATGGAAAAACTCAAATTTGTAATGGCAAGGATCACCAAAGAAACAAAAGTGAAGACAACTGCCTATGAATGTAAAGAAACTAAAGTGAAGGACAATCTAAAAGAAAATTAAAAAGCAATAACATTAAAAAAATCTGTTCTCTATTCAAGCAAAGCATACAAAGACAAGATGAGTAGAACACTACAAGTGATAAAGCCTAAATACCATAACGCAAGAAATATTACAAGAAAACTGCTCAGAATTTAAGAACATAGAAAAGGAAATGCCATTTGAAAGAATGCATAGATTACTTCCAGAAAAGAATAATAATAAAAAAAACTAAAAACTCCAAGAAATAAAATGGTGGTATTTATGAATTTAATTCAGAAATAGGTGTTTTGTAAGTGAACAGGAAAAAAAAAACTCTTTAAACACAAAGAAAAAGAAATTCAAATCAACTATTCTTACCTATCAGAAAATGCAGGAGTGGGTGTACTAACATGTTCCAAAGAGCAATATAGTTCAAGATTCAGCCTAGGGTGATTTAAAATATGAGCTTAGTATAAATGAAAGATATGATGTTCAATAATAAAGGAGTTAAAAACTTTTTTAGAAAGAAAATCAGAAATCTAATAATTTTAGTGAAATAGATGAATATTTTCAGAAATATAAATTGCCCGGATAAATAAAATAGTTGTCCTTTGCTATATTGCAGTTCACTTATTGTGGCTTTACTGTATCACAGCAAAGGGCTTTTTTTTATATTTTAAAATTAAAAAAAATACTTATGGATAAGGGAAGAATTTATAACCAACTAAGACATAGAGAACATAATGAAAAATGAAATGGGTAATTTTAATTACATCAAATTTAAGAGGTTTTATAGAAATAAAACCAATGCAACCAAAATTAGAAGGGAAACAACAAATGGGGAGAAAATCTTACAGCAAACATCTCTGACAAAGACTTCATTCCTCAAACATATAGAGAAATGAGTCAAATGTATCAGAATACAAGGCCAATTGATTAATGGTCAAAGGATATGAACAGGCAGTTTTCAAATGAAGAAATTAAAACTATCTTTAGTCATAGAAAAAAATTTCCAAATCAATATTGATTAGAGAAATGCAAATTAAAACAACTCTGGGATTCCACCTGTTGGAGGAGATATGGGAAAATTGGGACATTAATACATTGCCGGTAAAATTGTGAACTAATATAAGCAGCTTCAGGAGCAATATGTAACCACATCCAAAGGGCCAGAAAACTTTGTATCCCCTTTAATCCAATAGTATCACTACTGGGTCAATATACCAAAGAGAGCAGAGATAGGGGGAAAGGACCTATTTGTACAAAAATATTTTTAGCAACTCTTTTGTAGTGACAGAGAATTAGAACCTGAGAGGTTGTCCATAAATGGAGGAGTGACTGAACAAGTTGTAGTGTATAGTTGTAATGGAATACTCTTGCAGTATAAGAAATGATAAACAGGATGAGCTCAGAAAAACTCAAAAAGACTTATATTGAGATGACGCTGAGCAAAGTGAGCAGAACTAGGAAAACAGTATATGCAATGAAAGAAATATTCTACTGTGAAAGACTAAACTAATATCAGCAAAATAAAGTCCCAAGATAACCCCAAGAGACTCATGATAAAAATGCTATCCACAGCCAAAGAGGGAATTGTTGTTGATTGTAGATCAAAGTATGCCATCTTTCACCTTATTTTCTTCATGAGATTTTTTATTGTATTTGTGATATGTGTCATGGCATGGTGGTGGTGGAGGGAGTTGAAACTACTGGAGGCTACTAGTACCTGAGAACTGGGACAAAGAAATGATATTTTGAGGTGAATGCAGAAGAAAGATCTATATAATGGTGATCTCTATAATCAAGGATATGAGAGGGAACATGTAGTTTTGTCATGGGGCACTGCAGAAATTGGTATTTTTCTGGGAGGGAGGCACAATAAGAAAAGGACAAACCTGAGGCAGGCTCTTTCTACAATGAAGTCACAGAAACTTCACAGAAAAGAGAGACCAGAAAGGATGCCTTGAAAGTTTTGTTTCTGGGAAGAATATAGAGAATAAGAGACAAAATAAGCACATGTATCATGATCCAGAAAAGGAGGACCTAGAATAGACAGACAGAGAGAATGAACAATAGATTAAATGAAAAAAAAAAGTCTCTCTGGAAAGAGGGTGCCAAAAAATTATAAAAACAATTAGGATAATTTGAAAGGGAATAGAGGAATTGATAATCTACTTGAATGGGGGAGGGGGGAGAAGCATTAAATAAACAAATCAAAACAAAAAGAAAAAGGAAACAATAATCAAAACTCCAAGGAAAAATAGGAAACAAATGGGAAGGAGGGTTTGTGGCTGAGTGAAAAAGAGTTAGTGGGATTAGGATGATTTCAAAAGATTAATCTGAAGTAACTGAAGAGACATTATACTGTACTTAGAGCAGAAGACAGAAAAATCATAATGGAAAAAAAAACTATATTGGAGGTAAATAGCGAAAAATATATGCTCAGTTTTCTAGTTTTAAATGTGAGTGGATTAAACAATCCAACAAATGAAAAAGAGTGACAGATTGCATGACAAAAAACACCTTACAATCTGTTAATTAAACAAAACCAAAAGAAAGCAAAACAAAAGAAAAAACAAAGATATACCAAAAATAAAACTCAAAGAACAGGGAAAGTTTTACTATTTATTGAAACAAGTCATTCATGCCATTTGATAAAGGAAAGACATACACTCAAATACAAAAATAAATAAACAAGGAAATTATACTATGCCAAAAAGATATGCTCCAAATGCCTTAACATTCAAGTTCACAAAGGAAATATTAACTGAACTAGCAGAAGGAATAGCTAGTAACACAATAATGGCAGGAAACTTTAATATTTGTTTACCAGTTTTGGATAAGCCTAACAGTAAGATTTTTTTAAAAGAAACCATGGAACTGACTAAATTGCTGGAGAATCTAGAACTAAAACCTTTATGCTGTCTTGGACAGAAAAAGAATATACCTATTTCTCAACACCAAATGGGATATTACAAAACTGGCCATGTATTGGGAAATATTTCAAATAAATCTTAAAAGGCAGAAATAAATTATATGAAAAAGGCAAAAATACATATATTATACAATTCAATGAAAAAGTCATTGATTCAAAGACCACAAAAAGAAAGTTGTAGACTAAACAATGGAATCCTAAGTAAAAAGTGAGCCAAAGAACAAACCCAAAAAACAATGAATAATTGTGTGAAAAAATGATAATTATGAACTAACATGCCAAATTTTCCAGAATGTAGCTAAAGTCCCAAGGAAGAAAATTATGCTTCTATAAACACAAACAAAAGTAGAAAAAGATAATAAATTGAAGATGCATTTCTAAATCATAAAGTCAACAAATTAAAAAAAACCCCTAAAATAAGCACAGAAAGAAGATATCAAATTTGAGGAGAAATAGACTAATTGGAAACAAAAAAAAAAAACATAGAAATATAAATAAAGCTAAAAGTTGATTCTTTAAAAAGACTAATAAAACATTTTAAAACTTTAGCTAATCTAATTTTTAAAAGGAAGGCAAAATAATCCAGTGGATTAAATAGTGAATGAGGAAAAATAGAAGAAATAAAAAGAATAATCAGAACATATTATAGACAGTTATATATTAACAAATTTGAAAAAACTCACTTATGTGTATACAATACTTTTAAAACTGTACAATGCCTTATTATCAGACAACCAAGTAAAGAACTAAAAAACTTAATCTCAGAAAAGGAAATTGTAATAGTATAAAGTAACTATAATGGGGAAAACAAAAAACTATGAATCCTATTAGATTCACAGGAAAATTCTTATCAAACTTTTAAAGAACATTGTAAAACATACTTCAAAAATTATTCTCAGAGGCGCAGCTGGGTAGCTCAGTGTATTGAGAGTTAGGCCTAGAGATGGGAAGTCCTAGGTTCAAATCTGGCCTCAGACACTTCCCAGCTGTGTGACCCTGGGCAAGTCACTTGACCCCCATACACAGTATTGACTCAAAGATGGAAGGTAAGGGTTAAAAAAAAAAAACAACTATTCTCAAAAATAGAGAAAGTACTTTACAAGGATCCTTTTATTTTTGAGAGATAAACAATGCTGATACCCAAACCAGGAAAGAATAATACACAGAAGTATAACTATAGGCCAATATTATTAATGAATAGTGGCTCTAATTTTTTTTTATTTTTCCCAATTACATGAAAAGACAGTTTTCAATATTTTTCAAAGAATATTGAGCCTTAAAATCTCTCCCTTATTCCCCTTTCACTCCCCCAACACCTATCCTTGAGATGATAATTAGTCTCATAGATTTTACATGTGCAATCACATAAAATATTTTTCTATATTAATCCCTTTGTGGAAGGAAATTAAAAAATTTTAAGAAAAAAGTCAAAAAGTTTGTTTTGGTCTAGTTTCAGACTATGAGTTCTTTTTCTCTGGAAGCAAATGCATTTTTTGGGATAGTTTTGGATCATTGTATTTTTGAAAATAGAAAAGTTATTCACAGTTGTTCATTGTACAGTATTACTGTCACTGTGTACCATGTTTTCCTGGTTCTGCATATTTCAATCTGTTTCAATTCATGTAAATCTTTCCAGATTTTTCTGAGCTCCTCCTGCTTAGTATGCCATTTCAATCATATACTATAAATTACTTAGTCATTCCCCAATTTATAGGTATCTCATCATTTTCCAATTCTTTGCTCCCACAAAAAGAGCTGCTTTATTACTGTTCTTTACCCTTTTTGTTGCTTATCTCTTTGTGACACAAAGCAATAGTAGTATTCGGTCAAAAGATATATATTGCTTTTAGCCTTTTTGGAATGGCTCCAAATTGATCTTTATAATAATTGAATTGGTTTACAACACCCCCAACTGTGCACTGGTGTCTCAATTTTCTCACATCCCTTCCAAGTTGTGTCATTTTTTTCCGTCATAATAGCCATTTGAAAGGTATGGGGTGGTACCTCAAAGATGTTTTAATTTGTATTTCTCTAATTAATAATAATTTAGAACACCTTTTCACATGACTATAGAGAACATAAATTACTTTGTCTCAGAAATTCCTATTCATATTCTTTAACCATGTATCAATTAGGGGATGGCTTATATTCTTACATACTTGACCCATTTTCTATGTATTTAAGAAATGAAGCCTTAATTAGAGAGACTTGTAAAAAAAATATGCACTATTATCATTGCTTTGTATTACTCTCCATCTCATTTTCCCTTGTTTAGTTTCTGACCACAATGTCCTGCAGTCTACCCCTTTTTTCATCAGCCTCACCTCTCTTCTCTTCTCTCTTCTTTCTCCTCTTGCTTTCTTGTAGGGTGAAAAAGATTTCTACACCCTATTGATTGTGTATGTTTTCCATCCCTGAGCTAATTCCAATGAGAGTAAGGTTCACATGTTCTCCTCCCCACCTTCCCCATCTTCCCCTCCACTGCTCTTTCTTGCCTCTTTTATGTGAGATAATTTACCCCATTCTATTTCTCCCTTCCTCTTCCTCCAAAGCATTCATTTTTCTCATGTCTTAATTTTATTTTTATATCATCCCATTATATTCAACTTATACCCTTGCCCTCTATGCATACTCCTAAAAGCCCCAATAAATGATGAAGTTCTTTGGAGTTACAAGAATCATCTCCCCATGTAGGGATATACAATAGTTTAAAATTATTAAATGTCTTTTGATTTTTTTTTTACCTCTTTCTGCTTCTCTTGAGTCTTGTATATGAGAATCAGGTTTTCCATTCAGCTCAGGTCTTTTTGTCAGGAATATCTGAAAGTCCTCTATTTCACTGAATACCCATTTTTTCTCTCGAAAAATTATGCTCAGTTTGTTTGGGTAAGTGATTCTTGGTTGGAGTTCTTGCTCCTTTGCTCTCTGGAATATCATATTTTAGGGCTTCCAATCTTTTAATGTAAAAGCTGCTAAATCTTGGGTTATCCTGACTGCAACTCTACAATATTTGAATTGTTTCTTTTTGGCTACTTACAATATTTTCTCATTGACTTGGGAGTTCTAGAATTTGGTTATAATATTCCTTGCAGTTTCCCTTTTGGGATCTCTATGAAGAGGTAATTGGTAGATTCCATCAATTTCTACTTTGTCCCCTGGTTCTAGAATATCAGGGCAGTTTCCCCTGATAATTTCTTGAAATATGTCTAAGTTCTTTTTTTTGATCATAACTTTAAGGTAGTTCAATAATTCTTAGATCATACCTCTTGGATTTATTTTCTAGGTCAGTTATTTTTTCCAATGAGTTATTTCATATTTTCTTCTATTTTTTTCATTCTTTTGACTTTGTCTGATTGTTTCTTGATGTCTCATGGAATCATTAGTTTCCGCATGCCCAATTCTAATTTTTAAGGCATGATTTCCTTGAGTGAGCATTTGTACCTCCTTTTCCATTTAACCAATTCTACTTTTTTAAGAAGTTCTTTTCATTGTATTTATGTACCTCTTTTATCAATTGGCCTATTTTTTTCAAGATGCTCTTTTCAGTATTTTTGTGCCTCCTTTACCAAGTGATGTTTTTTCATGATTTTCCTGTATCACTCTCATTTCTTTCCCATTTTTCTTCTACCTCTCTTATTTGATTTAAAAAACCCTTTTTGACTCTCATTAATTCTTTTTGGGCTTGAGAAAAATTCATATTTTTCTTGGAGGATTTGGATGGAGCAGCAATTGACTTTGTCTCCTTTTGAGTTTGTTTTTTGGTCTTGTCTGTCACCAAAATAACTTTCTATGTTGAATTTCTTTTTTCTTGTTGTTTGCTCATTTTCCTGTCTTTTTGTTTTCTTTTAATTTAAAAAAATGTTTAAGTTGTGCTCTGTAACTATAGTGAAGGTAGCACTTCAGAAAAATCTTCAGGTTCTTTGTGCAGCCAACTTCAGAGTTAGCTCTGGGTATCTATCTGCTTTTAGTTCTTCTAAGGTGATATGATATAAGGAGAGTTGTGTTTAATGCCCTCCCAGCCTATTCTCTGGTCTGTGAGTAAGCACAAACACTCTTTTCTGTCTTATTATTATGATCAGGATCCCCTCCTCCCCTGTAGCTGCAAGTGTTGGTGTATGCTAGTGCTTTTCCTCACCCTGAAGGTATACTCTAGCACTGCTCATTGGATCTTCATATGGGCAATGCAACAAGAGTTTGATACCCAGAGCCAGCAAGAGGACCCCTGTAATATCCTTCTAAGTAGTTGTCTGACCCCCACCCCCTTATCATTTGTGGCTAAGAGCTCCAGAAGCCATTGATGTTGCTTCAGCTACACCCAGGGCCCATTGCCCTGGTGCACTGCTTTATGTTCCACCTCCACTGTAGTGTACTAAATCCCTTGTGCCAGCCTTCTAAATTGTTTTAGGCTGAAAAATTATTTCACCCCACCTTATTGTGGGTTTATTATTATTTTCCTGCTCTATAATTCATTCATACATTTTTGAGGGTAGTTTGGCAGAGATCAGATGGTCCATGTACCTTCTTTACCATCTTGGCTCTGCCTCTCTGGCTCTAAAATTTTTAACAAAATTTTGTCAGATTAAAATGATTTATACAAGAAATAATTTCTTAAAATCAGGTTCAATTTATGGTTCAACATTAGGTAAACATTCAACATAATTAATTATATTAAACACCAAAACATCCCCAAATACATGATTATCTCAAAAGAAACAGGAAAAACCTTTGACAAAGTACAGCATTCATTTATACTAAAACCTCAGATAGGGGCCATTTTTTTTAATATCATAAAAGCATCTATCTAAAAATCAAGGATCATGAAATAGGAATATTCTAGGACCTTTTCTAATAAATATGGGAGTAAAGCAAGCATACTCCCTCGTTTTACTCTTATTTCATATAGTTCTGGAAAAGCTATCAATAGCAGTAATAAGTAATAAGTAATTACTTATAAAAAATAAAAAGTAATAAGAAAAAGAAATTAAAGGTATAAAGAGGAGATAAAACTATCCATATTTGCTGATGATATGATGAAATTCTTGGGAAAATCTTAGAGAATGAGGAAAGATCCTAATTGATACAATTAGTAACTTATTAGAATTGTAAGCTACAAAATAAACCCTCAAAAATCAACTGCATTTTGATTAAAAAAATAAATTCAAAAAGTCATAATCAAAAGGAAAATCTCATTCCAATTCCAATTAACAATAAAAAATGAGTTAAAGATCTGGCAATCAATCTATCAAAGCACACGCGCGCACACACACACACATACACACACACACACACAAACTTGTGTAGATGCAATTATAAAGTGCTTTAAAAAAACTTTCTGTCATATTCAGGCAGAAGAATGGCAAGGGCTAGGCAATTGGTGGCACCATTTGGGGTTTTCTTGGCAAAGATACTGGAATAATTCTCCATTTCCTTCTCTAGCAATTTTTAAAGAGGAGGAAACTGAGGCAAACAGGATCACATATCCAATAAATGTCTGAGACCAAATTTGAACTCAGAAAGATGTCTCCCTTGATTTCAAGTCCATCACTCTATCGACTCTGCCATCTAAATGCCCTATTTAGATTATATGATATTTTTATTATAGTTACTTACTATGTCCTATCCACTTACTTTACAGCAAGAACAGAGAAGATGCTTTACTTACTACCTTTGCATTCCGCTTATCCTTTAACATATAGTGAATACTTAGACGTTTTTAAAATATAATTGAGCTTCTAATTCAACTCAGCTTTTCCACATCCCCATCCAATAAGGCAGTGCTATGCATGTGTCAGTGTAATGATAGTGCCAGAGGGGTAGGCCTTATAAAAAAGACACACACCTGCAGTGAATGCCATGTTTCTTTAATTGCAGTCTCACTTATAAGGGCCTTGCCCCTTCAAACTTGTGTGTGCATAGCTATATCCCATCCAAAGGCAAATACCACAGAAATGCAACTTTGACTGCAAAAGTGGCTTTAAAAATTGATAGGTATATGTGTTTTTAAGCCAATCAATAAAACGTGAACTTCAGTTCAGTTAGAGGAGCATCACTTTTTCAGGTGAAAGATTTCCTCAAAGAAAAATTTCAGATGATTGTGGTGATGAGAAAGACCCCAAAAGTAGGCTCCTGAGCCTGCCAATTGTGTTGGGTCATTACTCTACAATCTGACAGTATTTCTTTAAAATGGATCTGATTTCTTCCCATTAGTTCTTGCTCTGGGGGTCTTCCTACCCTGCTTTCTATCCACATCAAAGTTCGAAGAGAATACAGAATTATAGGACCTTACAATCTGGAATCAGAGAATCTATAATAAAAAGAGTTCATATTTACACTTGTTTCTAAGGCTTGCAAAGTATACATTTTCTTATTTGATTAGTACTAAAGAGACTAAAGAAATCATTTAAAACCTTGTCCAATCCTTTATATAAAACAAGAATCTACTCCTTAATACCCCTGAGATAGCCATATAGTCTTATCTGATTTCTTCAAGAGATAGAAAGGGAAATCACTATCTTGTAAAATAACCTATCCCATGGATTAATGAACGATTTTACATGTAGACAGTATTCAAAACTGCCTATATGATAGGATTTGAGGGTCAGAAGAAAAGGTATTCCTATACAAACTTCCCACATCCTGTGATCCAGCCAAACTAGCCTTCTTTCCATCTTTTTTCTCTGTGTTTTAGCCTTTAAATTGTTCCCTTTGCCTGTGACACTCTGACTCTTCCCTATTGCTTCATGCCTCTCTTCCTTCAAAATGGTGCCCCAATCTTACCTTCTACATGAAAGTATCTAGATACCCCCAACAGCTGTGTCTTTATTTTTTGTTTGGTGAAGTTTCTTTCTTTATTTTTTTTAATTTGGAAATTTTTATTTAATTAATTAATTTAGAATATTTGCTGTGTCTTTAATTACAATGTTTTTATTTCTATTTATTCTATATGTATTTTTATATATATGCATTGTTTCCCTCATTTGAATTTAACTCTTTGAGAGTAGGAGATTATTTCAATCATTGTATTTGCATTCTCATTGGCAGTGCTGTCACCATGTTGTCTTCCCTGCCAAACTACTTTGTGCTGAAATACTTTGCATTTATTATTTTAATATTTAGTTTGTACCTATATAGGTAGATAGATACATATTTGTCTTTCCCATTAGAGTATTGTTCTCATTCATCCTTCATTTTCAAAAAGGACCAATGATATGATAAAGGTGCTGTCTTGATTTGCACACATGAATTGGATTTAAGATGCATGGTCATCAACCTCACTCTCTCTTCCAGAGTATATAATTGAAAATCTGCTACCCTAAAAAAAGAACTACATTTCCCAGGAGCCCACTGACTTCCTGTCATTACATACTTCCTATAGATAGGGGATATTAGGCAGGGACATGGAAAGTCCCACCTCTTTACTTCCAATCTTGAGCTTGGTGGTGGTAAGGTGGGTGTTTAAACTGGCTGATCAGCCATGGGCATGTGGTCTTAATTTTGTATTGTCTTTATTCCTTGATTTCTAATTATCATTAATAAATCTCTTAAAATATAATATTTTTATTAGAGATTTAATTTTTACAAGAGGTATCCAAATCTAGCAGCAGGAGAAAAGTCAAAATGGCTAGCAATGACCTAGGAAGTCTCTGGATGACCTTGGTATCTTTGATCTCTGACCAAGCTCCAAGTGTTCCATATCACCAGCTTCAGACTCCTTCATGACTGTTGGAACAAATAACAAATTGTTCTAGTCTGACCATTCTGCTGAGAGAAGTCTTCACATTCTTGGGATATACATCCCTTTCACTCACCAGACAGATTTATAGTTTAACCAGGATGTGGCTGCTGCTCATGCTAAAATTTCTTGAAGACATGGGAGAGAGTTGGCTGACATATAGACACCAAAGTTGGATGAGCACCCCTGAAAAAAACTTGGGAAACTCTTAAACCAGAGGTGCTAGTCCTCCCCTAAACACTCCATTTGTGACCCATAGTAAGTATGTGAAAAAGGTATCAAAAAACATTTTATTCTTGTTTTATACACTAGGAGACTGAGGCACAGAAAGCTTAGTTTATTTGCCCAAAATCAGGCAGAGTCTAGAACTCTTGACTCCATATCAGATATTCTTTTTGTTACACAATCTACCTCACTCCATTCAACATCATAGCACAAACTTCTTCAGAGGGCTCTTTTGCCTTGGAAATGCCTATAAGTTTCTGAAAACATTCAAGTGGATGGGCTAGGTGATTCAAAATGTTCCAATTAATTCTCTTCCCCGTTTGCTACTGTATTTAGCACTGAAGACCTGGCTGAGGATTCCCAGATGAATAACACTTAATCTTTTCTTGAACATAACATTGATTCAGTTCTTGGAAGTGATAGCTGTGAAAATGTGTAAAGCAGATGAACTCGTAGTCTCTTAGGACAAGAAGGAAAGAGTAATCCAAGCAACCAAGCCATTTTTGTGTAGAACACTCGATGAAGGCCTCTCTGACCTACACCAAAACTTTGCAGAATTCTCATTTGAAGAATGTGTGCTATATACTCGACTGTTTCTGCAAAGACATCTGTGAGGGTCAGGAACCTCTCCAATCATCTAATAGGCCTAGTCTTCTTCCTCCCTTCCGGAGATCCTTGGCCTGACATTGTATTCAGGGAACTCCCAGTTGTGTTCATGGATCAACTAGAATACTTCTTCATTAGGATCACTGCTGTAATTGTTCATCGGATATGGGAGTGGGTTGGGGGGAGGGGAGGGAAAGAACATGATTTTTGTAATCCTGGAAAAATGCTCTAAATTAATCAATTAAATAAAATTTTAAAAAATTAGGATCACTGCTGGGAGATGGTGAACTTCATATTTTCTAGTTTCTTCAGCTTTTAAAGTTGTATCTCCATTTGTTCAGAGCCATTTGTAAATGATAAATGTCAAATTACTGGCTTTCTCAAAACTGTAAAACTAGTAAGGAAAAATAAGAGGGTTCCAGATAATTTTATCCACCCTTTTTTGAAGAGAGTTCTCTTCTCCTAAGGAAAGGTGTTTCAATGACTGATCTATATAAAACTACAGTATAAGGCTAGAGTGTCACATTTCACCATTTTGTATTAAGAACCAATTCTAGGACACATAGACACAAAACCTAATACTTCATTTGAACACCTAGTACTTCTCCACTGCTCAAATGGATAATTTCATTTTTTAATAGGCTCTGTTGTTTTGCAATTCTGTACTTTTGCCAGTGAAGCAGAGAGATGGCACAGTGGATAGAGTCCCTGACCTGGACTCACAAATTTGTTCAATTGTGTCCAACTCTCTGTGACCCCTTTTAGAGTTTTATTAGAAAAGATGCTGGAGTGGTTTGCCATTTCCTTTTCAGGGTTTTTTATAAATAAGGAAACCGAGGCTAATAGGGCTAAGTGATTGTCCAGAATCACACAGTTTGTGTCTGAGGCTAGATCTGAACTCAGGAAGATGAGTCTTCCTAATTCCAAAATATAGATGCCAGCTGAGATCCTATTATTTTAATCAATCTGCTTAGGACTACGGATTGAGAGCTCTAAAGTACTATAGCAGTAATTTATTCCAATTTCCTCATTTTACAGAGGAGGAAACTAAGACCTAAGGAGTTAAATGCCCTTCCCAAGGTCATACACATAAGTAGGGGAGGCAGAATTTGAATCCATCTCTTTTGACTCCAAATCTAGCCTCTCTTCCATTGTACTACTCTTACCCTCAATGTGAGGCCAAGTTGGTTGGAAATCAGGCAGAGATTAAATAATATGCCAACATTAACCCTAGAAGGGCTACAGGACATGGAAGGAGAGAGAGCATGGCCTTATGTAATACTGGATTATGTTAGGCAAGAAGTTCAGAAATATTCTAAGAAACATACATTTTGGGATATGGACAATGTGAGACATAGTTTAGCTTTACTGTGCATTTGTTGCAAATCTCCCCACTTCCTCAACAGTGAAGGTACATGAGAAGGAAAAGAGAGCTAGAAAACTCACTGTCAAATGGCAAAACAACAGAAATCCAGAAGCAATCAGATAAGCCGAGCAGTTCTATGTTGGATTTATTGTCTTCTTTAAACAAAATCAAGTTCTGCATAACAGCAAATCCTGGTTTCATATATATTTCTCTCCTGTTCCATAATGCATATGGAAATGCTTGTTTTATTTACTGTTTTGAAAAAATTTTAAAACACTTTGAATATCAGGGATATAACTGTGGAGAGTAGACATAGAGAGGTCTGAGAATTCTTGATATAGACAATAGCACCTTGAATTGAGACTTAAAGGAAGAGGACAGTCAGATATAAAGGTTCCAAGTAGAAAAATGGAAGGCAGGTTTAGGGAACAGCAAATTGTCCGATTTGCTGAAATGGAGCCAGAAATGTGTGAAAGGTAACTGGAGGCTAAATCATGGAGGACCTGGATTGCCAAGTGAGCTATTTTGGACTTTCTTTGATAGGCAGTAGGGAGCCATTGGAAGGCTTTAAGCAATAGCCAGATGAAAAAGGAAATTTGCACAATTGGAAAATATGTTGCTTTTCATTTTATCCCCTTCCCTTTTGGGGGGAGGTAGGTGGGTTATTTATGTATGCCCTGAATAAAATGAGAACGAGCACATAGTACTCTCAGGATGTTCTCTGAAACATCCTTTATTTTAGCTTTTGTTCACATAGCAGGGTTCCACTGTAGTTATCAGTTGGTGAGTAAACAATTGGATTCCAAAATTCATTTAAAAAAAATAAACCCCCAGGAATATCTCAGTTGCCATTTGTGAATGAAAGATAGAGATATGATCTTGACATGACACATTGGTTTAGTTTCCAAAACAGTAACTTCGTTAAATAAATCACTTCAGCACTCATTGTTATTTATAAATGCAAATCTGGTTTTCATTAGTCAGAGCAAGACAGAAGGAAAGTTAATAACCTCATCAAAAGCAGAATCCTTGTCTATCCTGGTATTGACAGTCAGCTTATCATTAGGTGACCTTAACCTCTATTGTGGACGAAGAAAACAGAATGCATTCCCAACAATATATCACATTCATATATTTCTTTAATTTTCACAAAATGCTTTCTTTATAGCAAATCCATGTTTGCTGATAAAAGTATGAACAGTCAAATGACTTAATGAGAGTCATAGCTATTAAGAAAAAAAGCCATGATATAAGTCAACTCTTTCTTAACTTCTAGACCAGGACTGTTTGTCTATCAACCTGCCCCTGCTCTAATATTTTCTAGAGGTAAAATGCTTTAAGACACAATATACTAGGTGGTCTGAACATGGGAGCTCTTGCAGAAGTCACTTATTTACTGGGTTTCCTTCTAACTTGTTTTCAGTCAATGATGGTTTATTGTAGGAGAAAAATGGCAAAGGTAGGGGAAAGTTTTCCTCATTGGGAGCTGCAATGATCCAAAGATCAGCAGTGTTGAGATACGCTTGGCTTCCTGAATCAAAGAATACAACTCAATATGTATTTGGATTTCTCTTGTAAGAATACCAAAGAATTATCCAGTATTAAAGTCAAATATGAACAAGGATCGTCTCTATCACAAATGGAACAACTGGCTCCTTAGTCTGTACCTCAATTGGAAGAAAAGTTACTGCATCCTAAGGCTATCCACTCCACTCTTGGATAGCACTAATCCAAGGGCACTTAATCTGGGGTCCACAGATAGATTTTAGGGGATTTGTCAACTTGGATTTGAAAAATACTACATAATCATTTCAATATTATTTGTTTCCTTTGTAATCCTATGTATTTTATACGTTGAGAAACTTTTTTTTTCCTGAGAAAAGGTTCACAGACTTGACCAGACTATCAAAATGTCCCACAAAAAGGTGAAAAACCTCTGCCCTATTTTTTGGAAGTTTTCCTTTATATCAAGTCTAAATCAGTTTAATTGTAACTTCCCATCTATTTCTCCTAGTTCGTCCATCTGGGGTCAAACAAGAAAAAAGACCAAACTGTCTTCAGAGTGACAAGTCATCAAATATTTGGTTTCCATGTCCCTTTCCACCTAAGTCTCTTTTTCTCCAGACTAAATATAGCCATTTTGTTCAATTGATTCTCATATGGTGTGACCTCAAAATCCTTCCATCTGTATATCTCCAAGCCTGGAATGCCCCGCATCTGTGAGGACAATATTCTAGAAGGCATCTGATTAGGGAATGATCCAGTGAAACTGTTGCTTATTTGTTCTTGATCCTGAGACTCTCTAAATGGAGTTTATGCTTAACATAACTTTCTTGGCCACAACGTCATACCAGTAACTGAATTTGGACCTATGACCCACTAAAACCTCAATTTCTTTTTCAGATGAATTTCTGGGCAGCCACATCTCCCATATCTTGTCTTTCCAAATTTGTTTGTTTTGAATCCAACTACAAGACACTGCTATATCTTTATCTCTATTCATTTTCATTCTGTTGAATTTGAACCAGTGTTCTAGGTTCTTGCCTACCAAGATCTTTTTGAAACCTTATTCTTTCATCCAATGTGTTTCATTATTCCTTGTGTCATTTGCAACTCTAATGAATCATCAATATTTTCATTAAAATTATATATATGTATATGTACGTATATATATATATATATATATATATATATATATATCAAGCACTACTATATATCAAAAACCACATAGGAAAGCTCAGATCTCTGGGGTACCCAATTAGAGACTATCTTCCATGTTGACATTAAACTGTCAACAACTACTTTTGGGGCTAATCATTCCAAAGGCTCCAAATCCATTTAATTGCCTCTAAGGTCATTTATAGTTTACTAATTATATGAACATTGTTCCATCTTTTCCACAATAATTCTATGAGACACCTATGCTAGATGATAAATATAATTTAATATTTGCATCAACAATGACTGAAAAGATGGATTCATATCTTTCAAAGTCTCACCTACTGATCTTTAACATCATCTAAACTTAGAATTATAATTTTCAGAACTAAAAAGGATGTTGGAGTTCACTAGACCACTGATTATTCCAAAATACAGTATCCAAAAAAAAAAAAAAAACAAATACAACTAAAAGAGGTCCAATATTTAACTCCTAATATTTTAGTGTGAATCATTATATTGGATCACTGACTACTTGAAGGGTTCTGAGGACAGGATATCATTAAAAAGAACGATAGAAAATAAAAAGTTGAAGAAGATCATAGGATCATAAAATCTTGAATTTATTACTATAAGAGATATCAGAAACCATCCTAGGGGTTCCTAACCTGTGATCTGTGAACTTATTTTAAAAAATATTTTGGCAACTGTATTTCAAAATCTTTGGTTTCATTTTTAATCCTCTGTACTTTATGCATTAATGAAAAAGTAGTCTTAGAAGGGGTCTATAGGTGTCCTGAAGTTACCAAAGTCTTTCACGAAACAAATGAAAAAAGGTCAAGAACATTTATTCTAATTGATTTTTTCAGATGGAGAAACAAAGGCTACTTGAGAAAAAATCTTTACCTACGTAACAGTTTTACTGAGAACTGGCCCTGTTTGGAAATTTGAAGCCAAAATTTATGCAACATAAAATATTCCCTCCAATGGAAGAACATAGCCATCTAGGATTCAGTAGATAATCCTAAGGAGTTACCTAAGACAACAGTCGCATTCTCTTGGGCCAGATTAAAATGTAAGTTAGAAATATTTAATAAAATAAAAATATATAACCTAATATGGATAATATTAATATGTGACTTTTCTAAGTCAATATCCTGCCATCAGAGACCCTTATTTAAGTTTCTAAACAGACAACACTGGCCTGTGTCATTTAGAAGATAAGTAACCCACCTATAGTTACATAGCTACCACAGCAAGAGTCAGAATAAAGACTTGAACCCAGGTCTTTCTGGCTCCAAGCCGAATACCCTATCTACCACTTTAGGTTGCCTCTAACAGTTTCTCTCTCTGTCCATGAAGAATGCCTTCAGTGATCTGATTCCAGGCTGCCCTAGGCAATTGTCCAAAGCTTCAAATAACACCAGGCAGTAAAATTGCAGTCTTCAGCTGGTATGTACACAGGACTGCTGGGATAGAGGAAAGCACTGACCCCTCTCCTACTATACCTCATGTCAACTTTACATCATTTGCATCCCAAGCAAAGGACCAGATCTTGTTTGTCAGTGCCAAAGAAGAAGAGAACTTGAGGTCCCAAGAGTTTCCGGGTGTTTACAGGCAAGCTTTTAGATTTATTCTCCATTATCTTCCTTGCACTTGTGTGGTCTTTTTTTCCCTCTTGATTTTATATTGCTACTTTCAGCTTAATTTGTCCCAGTTCTAAGAGGATTACGCTTTTAGTACCATCCTTGTGATGATTAATGTGTACTAATTGTTTTACCTTTGAATCAGAAAGCTTTGGAGCTGTCTAGGCAAAATCTCCCTTTTGTAGGAGGCAGTGCTGATGAGCTAGAGTCCCAGTGGTATCTCCGTTCTGCTTCAGGTTGATGCAAGAAGAGAGATTAAAGACACTATGTTAAAGTGGTTTCCTTTTTGATTGCTCCCCGATGGCGGCTATGTTGTCCCAAACATTGTATTAGCTATTCTGGTGGCTTAAAAAATAGAATCAGTCTTGGCAGTTAAAGAGGCCTTAATGAGAATCTTCACTGCTACAAGGCTTGCTTTTGTCATATTATAGGAAGCACAGTTGCAATTTGTCACTGATTTTCACTCCTGTTGTCTGTCTTGGCCAAGAAACCAGAGGCTGAATGAGCAACGTAAATCAAATTCCCTTTGGCCTACTGATTTACATGTGGGGAGGAACCTGAAGGGCCAGGGATGGGGGAGATTCTAGTGGAGGTCCAAACCAGTGAGCATTGATTTATCTTGGGTCATGCCTCTGCTGGGGAGAAAAGAAGAGAGACCCATTTCCTCAGACCTTCAGGCCATGCAATACACCTTCAGAGTCTTGCAAATGCTCTTCTGTGTCTTCAGAGGACAAGTTTAAATGGTGTAAAAATGTCCCTTTTGTCCTTCCATGTCCACTTTGTTTTACACCAAATGCCTACACAAACTGCTTATATTTATAAAAACAAAACTACTCAATATTTTCCTCCCATTCCTTTGAACTTTTTGTTGTTATTCAGTCATGTCCAATTCTTTGTGAAAGCATTTGGAGTTTTCTTCATATAGATACTGGAGTAGTTTGCCTTTTCCTTCTCCAGCTCAACATTTTACACATGAAGAACTGGGTTCACACAGCTAGTATCTGAGGTCACATTTGAACTCTGATCTTCCTGACTCAAAGCCCAGTGCTCTATCCCCTGTACCACCTCCTTCTAACCATTTTACTTAAGTGAAAAAGGTATCAGTCAGTGTCCCTGAGATATCTTCTATCAAGAAAGAGAGTCTTGATTGGAATTATTGCAAAACAAACATTTCCTGAGTGCTTATTGTCTGGCTATTCTGTGCCAGGAGCTATGGAGTGTACAAAGGCAAAAACAACTAAATATTAAGAAACTCTTCATTTCACTCTGCCCCACAAATTATTCTCAAATGGAATTATCCTCACTATGGACTAAACTGAAACGTACACAATAAATACATGGTAATTATGGACAGAGGGAGGAAAGGCACTAGTAGTTGGAGAATCAACAAAGATTCATGGAGAAAAGAGTGCCTGAGCTGCTTGTTGAAGTAAGAGAGAGATTCTCTGAGACAGAAGTAAGGAGAGAGGCCTTGGGGGATAGCCAAGGCAAAGGCACAGAGATAATAGATGGAATGTTATGTGTGGATCAGAGAGAAGGGCTATTTGGCTAGAAGAGTGAAAGAACAATGCATGATAAGGCTAGAATGACAGGCTGGGGCCATCTTTGAAGGGCTTTAGAGACCAAATAAAGGAATTAGTATTTTATTGTAGCATCAGTTGAGATTTACTAGAACATATAGAATAGGGGAGTGACACAAAAATCTGTGCTTTGGCAGAAATATGGAGATTGGAGCAGTGCAAAGGCTTGCGAAAAGGAAACCAGTTAGGAGACTATTCATAAAATCTAGGTCAGAAGTAATGACAGCCAGAAGGGTTGGGTATGAGAGATGTTTTGGAGAAAGAAAAATAGCAAGATTTTTCAAATTATTGGATATGAGCATGAAGGAGAAAAGGGAGTCTAAGTTAATGACAAGAATATAAGCCTGTGATCCTAGAAGAACAACAGTGCCTTTGACAGAAATATGGAAGTTTAAAACAGGGAGAAGTTTGGGGGCAAAAGATAATGAGTTCTGTTTTGGATGCTGACTTTGAGATGTATCTAGGACATCCAGGCAATTTGACAATGACTGAAGCTCAGGAAAGAACTGGGGCTGGATATATCCAAGTCAATAAACATGTATTAAATCTTGCTTCTGGTTGCATAATTCATAGGTGTAGATGGTAAAAATTCAAACTCGGGTTTCCCATCTCCAAGTGAAGAACCATTGACAACCATTGTAACTCAACATTCCCTGTAACAACAAGTGGTCGTCTAGCTTCTGAAGGAAATCATCAACTGAACAAGATTCCTTGTGACCCAAGACAGACCATTCTACTTTGGGAACCTCTAATTCATAAGAGATCTTTGCCTGTATCAAGGTGAAAAGAGCCACTGTAACATTTCCCCCTTACTCCCAGTTTTATCATCTTGGTCCAAGTAGAACCAATCTTGTTCTTCTTTCTTAGAAGCTTTCAAATAATTGAAGATATATCCTTTGTCAGCCTAAAAATTCTAACTTTCCTTAATACCTTATGCTTATTTTCATCTGGTATGGTTTCCAGTCTCTTTAGAATCTAGGTCACTCTCCTTTGGAAACTCTCCAACTTATCAATGTGCTTCCTAAAACATGGTACACATTTTTGTGGCAGCAAAGAATTAAAACTAAAGTAGATGAACATTGATTGGGGGAAATGACTAGACAATCTGAATTATTCATGGAATGAATAAATGGAATATTATTATGCTGTCAGTCAATAAGCATTTATTAAGCCCTTACTATGAGCCAAGCACAATGCTAAGAGCTGGGGGTTCAAAGAAAGGCAAAAATGTAGTTTCTGTCTTTAAACAGCTCACATCTTAATGGGCAAAACAACATGCAAACAACTATGTAGAGACAAGAGCTACAGTTCATAAAGGGAAGGTAATCTTGGAGGGGAGATATTAGCGATGATATATGTGCTTTGGGTGGAGAGAAGCAGAGTGAGTGGGAAAGCTTTCTTGCAGAAAACTTTGGATTTGATCTGAGTCTTAAAGAAAGTCAGGAAAGCCAGAAGGTGGAAGTGAAGAGGTAGGCCATTCACCAAATGAGGGACAAAATTAGTTCAAAGTTATGGAGAATCATACACCGGTGTCTCTAGATTATAGAGTACCTAGAAAGGAATAACAATTTTCAGATGAAGAAATCAAAACCATCCATAGTCATATAATAATGCTCTGAATTACTCTTAAGTAGAGAATAAAACAACTCTGAGATATTACCTCACACCTATCAGACGGACCAATATGACCGAAAATAAAAATAATAAATATTGGAGGGGATTTGGGAAAACTGGGGCTCTACTGTTGGTGGAGTTACAATCTGATCCAACCATTCCAGAGAGTAGTTTGGAACAATGACCAAAAGACTCTAAGACTTTATATTTTTACCTTTGATCCAGCAATATCATTACTAGGTCTATATCTTTAGAGATTTAAAAAGGGGGGACCTATTTGTACAAAACAATGTTTATTGTAAACTCTTTTTGAGATAACAAAGAATTGGAAAATGAGGGGTTGTCCATTAATTAGGGAATAGCTTAAGAAGCTGTGGTATATGATTATGATGGAATACTATTGTGCTATAACAAATGATGAGCAGAATGATTTTGGAAAAATCTGAAAAGACTTACATGAACTGATATAAAGTTAAATGAGAATGACCAGAAGAACATTGTATATGGTGACAGCAATTCCTTTTATGAACAACTGGAAATGGCTTAACTTCTCAGTTATTCTCAAGAACATAGTGATCCCAGACAATCCCAGAGACTTGTGATGAAAAATTCCATCTACCTTCTGAAATTCTTCTTCTTCCTCTTCTTCTTCCTCCTCCCCCTCTCCTACCTCTTCTTCTTCTCCTCCTTCCTCTTCTTCTTCCCTTTCTTTTCCACAAAATGACAAATTTGGAGAAATGTTTTACATGATTGCTCATGTAAATTCTATATCAGATTGCTTCCAATCTCAAGGAGGGAAAGGGGTTGAAGGGAGAGAGGGTGAGAAGGAAGAAGGAAATTTCTAACTCAAAAACGTTTAACTGAATGTTAAAAATTGTTTTTACATGTAATTGGGGAAAATTATTTTTTAAAAAGAATATGACACAGATATTAGAACAGGGATGGAGACTAGAGCACAAAGCAGGAGTTGCCTATAAACTGAGATCAGCAGTTAAGATTACTTCAGTCGAACTGGTGACTTAGAAGTAAAAGACATTTTTTAAAATATTGTTCTTCCACAGCTTTCTCCTGTTGTAGTTTATATTCTGAGACAAAATTCCAAAAATGTAAAAACTCCTATTTTTTTCCATGAATTTTGGGCTTGGGGGATTCAGGAATGTTCCCTTTCCATCTGACATCCCTGAAAATCTGGGAGAACAAAAAAGGAGTTTAGAAAATAGCTGGAGTTGGGGCCCCTCATTTAAAGCGGTATGTAGGCTATTGATTTAGTATTTGAGTACTTTGAATACCATCCTATTTTTTTTCCCTTAATTTAATTCCAGATCAAGTCAGTACCGTTGCTTCAAGTCATAAGTTTGGAGAAGCAATGAAAGAATCTATATCCTCTAGGAGCCAATGAGGATACTATGGGCAAGACAAGTCAATAATGGAGCCTGCAGGCCCCACATGGCTCACAACATTAACAAATATGTTTGAACAAGATTAAAATATAGTTGGGGAATATTTAACAAAATGAATAAAAATACAATAAAATAAAAAGAATGCTAAGTTTTCTAAGTCCATATGTGGCTTGCAAGGATCCTTATGTAGAATTATTATTTAGTGACCCATTTCTAGTTGAGTGAAGGCTATCTCATTTATGAGAGATTCAGAGTTTGTATTCAGAGAAACTCTGAAGACCCCACTAGGTTCTTGATTCCAGTAGAGTATCAGCTGGTTGGAAACTTGGATATTACACTCTCTCCATGTATAATTAATGCAGTGACATGGAATTAAGAAAAAGAATACTCAAGCCAAACAACAGGTTACCTGGGAGAGGGGTCATACGGGCTACAGGTACCACTTTTCAGAGTTGGAAGGGACTTCAGAGAACATTAGACTCAACTATTGCTTTTAACCAGAGAAGGAAAGTGAAGGCCAAATAGATGTGATAGCTAAGTGGAAAATGAGATAAGTGCTAATGTTGAAGTCAGAGAGACATGAGTTCTAATCTTGGCTTGGATACTTTATAGCTGTGTGACCTTGAGCAAATCTCTTGTCTGTTTCTTTATCTATAAAATGGGGATAATAATAGCACTTACATCCCAGAGTTGTTTTGAAGATCAAATTAAAACTATTTGTTAAAATAATAATTTTTAAAAATAATTCATTGAAATTAGAATTGAGTAAATGGAAGCTAATGACACTATTAGATATCAAGAAAATGTGTATGAAACAAAGATTAAAAGGAAAGCAATAAGTTGGGGGGTCATAGAAAATTTCTCATATCTAAAATATTTAGAGAACGTTGTCAAATTTATCAAAATATAGTCATTCCCCAACTGATAAATGGTCAAAAATATGAAGAGACAGTTTTGGGATAAAAAATCAAAGCAATATATAATATATGAAAAAAATGCTCTAAATCATTATTGATTAGAGAAACATAAATAAAAATAACTCTCATATATCATCTCAGATCTATCAGATTGACTAGGATAATAAAATTAAAAAGCCATAAGAAAGGAAGAAATTGGTAAAAATGGGAAACATCTCATTGGAAAAATAATTGACCTAGAAGATAAGTTAGGAAGAGATAATTTAAGAACTATTAGACTACCTGTAAAGCATTAAAGAAAAAAAAGATCCTAGACATAATATTTCAAGAAATTATCAAGGAGAACTTTCCAGATATTCTAGAACCAAAGGGTAAAATAACAATGGAAAGAATCCAGCAGAAACCTCTTGAAAGAGACCTCAAAAGAATAACTCCCATGAATATTGCAGCCAAATTCCAAAACTCCCAGGTCAAGCAGAAAATATTGCAAAGAAACAGAAAGAAATCATTCAAATATCATGAAGCCACAATCAGGATCACAAAAAATTTAACAGCTACTACTATAAAGAAGCAGAGAGGGGCAACTAGATAGCTCAGTGGATAGAGAGTCAGGCCTGGAGAGATCCTGAGTTCAAATTTGAACTCAGACACTTTTAAGTTTTGTGACCCTGGGAAAATTACTTAATCACCATTTCCTAGCCCTTACCAGTTTTCTACCTTGGAACCAATATTTAGTATTGATTCTAAGACAGAAGGTAAGAGTCTTTTAAAAATAAATAAGGAGAGGGGGCAGCTGGGTGGCTCAGTGAATTGAGAGTCAGGCCTAGAGATAGAAGGTTCTAGGTTCAAATCTAACCTCAGACACTTCTCAGATGTGTGACCCTGGGCAAGTCACTTGACCCCCATTGCCTAGCCCTTACCACTCTTCTGCCTTGGAGCCAATACACAGTATTGACTCCAAGATGGAAGGTAAGGGTTTAAAAAAATAAAGGAGGAGAGAGGATGGAACATTATATTCCAGAAGGCAAAGATGACAGAATTACAATCAAGAATAGCCTACCCAGTGAAACTAAATATAATCTTTGGTCAGGGAGGTGGGATGAGGGGGCAGAGTGAATATGTAATGAAATTAATTGCTTATAAGCATTCCTGATCAAAGGCCAAAGTTGACAAATAAAATCTGAAATTCAAACACAATATTCCTCAGGATGTTGGATAAATAGAAAATAAAATATTTGTGAAAAGGGAAAGACTGAAAGAAAAGATAAATAAGGATAAAAGAGGGAGGGAATTAAAGTAAAGGGAAATACACAGTCTTTATAACTGTGGGTGTGAATGGCATGAACTTATCCATAAAAGGGAAAAGAATAGCAGAATTATAATCCTACAATATGCTATCTATAAGAAACTCACTTAAAACAAGGAGACATACATAGAGTAAAGGTAAAGGGCTTGAACAAAATTTTCTATGCTTCAGCTAAAGTTAACAAAAGCAGGGGTAGCAATTATGGTCTCAGACAAACACAAGACTCAAAAGAAGCCTAAAAATGTAAACATGAAAGAGAAATCATAAGAAACTTAAGAAGTATAAATTATTTACATTCCTATCTGGAAAGATGATATATGTAACTCCTAAGAACTTTATCAATATTAAGTTAGTTATGAGTTTACATAGACAAAGGGCATAAATGTGAGTCATTTGTGTTGGGATGATCTCCAAAAATGTAGGGGTAAGAAAGGGGAATATACTGGGAGAAGGAGGAAGAGAAAGAAAGAATGTAGACATTTTTTTAAAACAGAAGAGATAGGCAAGTATAACTTTTTACCATGGAAAAGAAAACAAGAATAGGAGAGCACTCAAACTTCATTCTCATGACATTTTTAACTGATTCAGAGAGGGAAGAATATGCATAAACACTAAATTGAGTATAGAAATCTATCTTACTCAACAGAAAAATAGAAGGGAAAGGGTCTAAGAGAAAAGGGGAGGATGTGGGAAAGTTATAAAAAGAGACTGTGGATTAAGGGAGGTAGGAGTCAGAAACAAAACTTTTTTTTTTTTTTTTGTGGAGGGGCAGGTTAAAAACAGAAAGGGATAAACAGAAGAAAATAGAATGAAAAGAAATATAGAGTTAAAAATTGTTACTATGAATGTGAATGGGGTACACTCACCCATAAAATACAAGAAGATAGCAAAATGCATAAGAAACCAGAATCCAACAATATGTTGTTTGCAATTGAGAGACTAAGGCTAGATACAGTAGGTGGCAGATAGATGGCACAGTAGATAGAACACCAGGTCTGCAGTCAGGAAAACCTGAATCCAAATCTGACCTCAGACTCTTACTAGCAATGTGTTTCTGGACAAATCACTTAATTGCTGTTTGCCTCAGCCCCATCTGTTAAATGAGGACAATAAAGGTATCTATTTCCCAATACTGTTATGACCATCATTGAATGGGACAATTGTGGAGCAATTATGGGGAAGAATATAGGTGATAATATAATAAATAAGATTGGGAAGGAGAACCAAAAGCAGTGTCAGGAAAGGCGAGATAGTAAAGAATACAAAAGAAGGTGTTCAATAATGCTAAATGCTGCCAAAGGTTCAGAAAAGATAAGAGTTGAGGAAAAGACCATTAGATTTTGGAAATATGAGGAATCACTGGTAACTTTGAAGAAAGTAGCTTCAGTTGAACAATGAGGCTGAAAGACAGATTAAAGGCAATTGAAAAGTGTGTAAGAAAAGTGGAAATAAAGACAGCAAGTGTAGACAACTTTTCCTAGAGTTTGGTTGAGCTAGAAAAGGAAGTGGATGTATAAGATGATAGAATTAAGGGGTATTAGGGCATGAGCAGAAAGAAGGGTTCATATATGTTTGTAGGAAATTATATTTGAAGTACCTTAAAATTCTAAGATTCCCTGATACTATAAAAATACCCTGATAATAATAATTGCTTTTTACCTTTCTAGATATTTATAAAGCATCATGTGGTGATATATTTTAGAAATTGAAATTGTTTATCAACCCAGAGTTTTCAGTCTTGATTCACTTCTTTCTTTTAGAAATCAGGATGGACATTTGTGTATACATAGACCTAAGGCATCCATGTCCTTTCTCCATAGTCTTTCAAAGATTGATGAAAGCAGCTCCAACTTCATTCACATCCTGCAGTTCTTTCCATATCTTGGTGGATAATTCATGTTATCATGTAGTGATCTGAGTGCCTTGATAGCAACATTCCTACACTCTCCTCCCTGATTTTGGATTTCAACTCCTGGCTGGCCATTTTTCTTCTTTCCTTCTCAGTCCAAAGAGTTTATCTCCTTGGTATCAAATATAGTTACAAAATATGAATTGAATAAGTCCTGCCTTTATTTCATCATTTGTTTTCATCATCATACCACCCCAAGCAACAGAGTTAGTCTGACTTTCTTCCTTCCTCCTATTCTCAAAATAGTTCAAAAGCCCTTTTTAGAATTCCCAATATTCCTTGCCAAGCTTAGGTCTTATTGAATTTCAATTATCCTAATACTATTCTTATACAACCATACTGCCCTTTTTGATTCATCCTCCTTAACATGTCCCTGCTTTGAATTTCTATATACCAAAATCTAAGTCAGTCAGTGAGTGCCCAGTGTATTCAGATTGATCTTTTAAAGTCATTTCTCCTTTAATTTCCTCTTTGGAATCTTTTTGCCTTGTATCCTTAAGAATTTTCTTCCTGAGATCTTCTCATTTCTCTTAAGCTGATGTGCCTTGGCCCAGGAATTTTCTCTACCCTTTTCCCAAACCTTTATTGGCTCCCCTACTCAAAAACCTAGGGTATGCATTTAACTATGCCAGACTTTCCTTTTCTTTTGTGTTGCTTATTATAAGATGGCATGGTTACTGCCTTGAAATCTCCCCTTGAATACAATTTTGGCAGAGTTACCTTTTCTGGATGATTGGTCAGAATGATGTCCAAGAGAATAATTTCCTTTGTTAGTTATTTCGTCTTCTGAAGAATGTGATTATCAGGAAGGCCAAGGAAGAAGAATGGGATCTTTCCTGGGAAACAATATTCATGCTTCCTGGGTCTAACTTTGTAGGCTTGCATTCTTGAATGCAATATTGCTGGAAACAGGAAATGAACTAGTTGTTAGGTTTTTTCTTCTTCTTTTTTTAAGTTTTTTAAGAAAGCTAACAATGACTTCAGAAGTGTGTGTTTGTTATCAGATTTAGTGCAATTGTCATAGCTTTGGCTTAAAGCTAAGCCAAGGGAGGGGCTGAAAAAAATGCCCAAGAAACTTCTTTATTGTTCTTTCTTCCTCCTAATTAGAATGTAGTTTATCTTACAGGCTCCAGAGTTTTTTGGATTTGTGGTTTCAAGCATGATGTCATTTTCCCTACCTATAGGACCACAGCATATTTTTTTTAAATATTTTGTAACAAAAAGAGCAATAACTATGGAAACTTAGGTGCTGAGCTCATCAGTGACAGAACGTTCCCTTACTCCTTAGCATAAGCAGAAGATGACTCTACCTCCAATAGGTCTACCCCAGAAAGTTCTGTATTAATGAGGACAAGGTCATGGGTTCAATCTCTTTCTCAGATAATCAGTTCCATGCTGTTCTTTGGATAAACTACACCCCTGACCTTGGTCAAACTTCTTTCAAAGGGGAGCCTTTGGTCACAATGGAGCATGATCAAAAGAGCATGAATGGATCAATACAAATCCATCCCACTATCAGGATGGGAAAAAAAGATTTTGATTACTAATCCTGTTGATGGTGCATCAATTGATCAGTTTATCAATAAACTGGTGGTTTTTTTTTTATATCCAATAAAATATAAGCTCTTCACAGTCAAAGAATATAAGGTCAAGAAAATATAAACAATTTTTTTGCCTTTGTTTCCCTAGTATTTATGAATGAATATAGTACTGAATGGGTCACATAGAATCAGACATATATCATGGGGAAAAACCTATTGCAGCGAGGTAGTATAGTAGATAGAATACCATCCTGGGAGTTAGGAAAATTGAGTATAAATCCTATCAAAAACATTTACTAGCTATGTAACCTTGGGCAAGCCTCTTCAACTCACTGTGACTCAATTTCCTCATCTGTAAAATGAAGATATTAAAATAGTATCTACCTCACAAGGTGGTTATGAGGATTACATGAGATAATGATACGTAAAGCATTAGGTAAATATTAGTTAATATTACTTACTGATAGGAGAGAATTAATAAAGGGCTGATTCCATGTAAATAAAAAAACATTTCAGGGAGATATGTGAAAACCTAATTTTTAAAAAAATCAAAGAGTTTATTCATATCACACAAGGATTCTACATTTAATGGACTCTTAGAAAGTTAACAAACTTTCCTGATGCATTTAAATGTTTGAACATCATAACCACTTGATGGTAGAAAGAAGAGGGATGGGGAAGACAGAGAATGGAAGAAAGAAAATATAAGCTAAAGTATTAGAGCAATCAGAAAGAAAATAAAGTGTGTCTGAGATTATAAAAATAGGGAGCAAATTACCAAAATTTGATTTGTAAGCAATTTTCTAAAATCTTTATTACATAAACTGAAGTATACCTTTATTGCTATTGAGAATGACAAAATAAAATGCTCTTTGTACAAGGGGCAGACGTGTGTTCCTGGTAATTATTTTTCAGATTTTTATAGAAAAGGAATCACATAAAATCAATTTCAGAGGTAGAAAGGATAATAGAGGCCCTCTGGACTTATCTAACCACAATGGATGAGTGATGTCCTCAGAATTAAGCAAGTCCTGATTTTAAAACTAGTCTCAGATACTAATTAGCTTTGTGACCCTAGGTAAGTCACCTAATCTGTGATTGCCTCAGTTTCCTTATCTGTAAAATGGAGACAATAATAGCACCTATCCCCAAGGGTTGTTGTGAAGTTCAAATGAAGTAATATTTATAAAGCGTTTTGTAAACTTAAGCACTATATAAATGCTATTATTATTAATTATTTGAACATTAATTCCCTTTATAAAAAAATGTGATCATTCATATTTGTTTTATTATCTCTTGTGATTGGAAATTCACCTCCTATGGAAGTTCATTCTATTTGGGGACAGTTTTAATTGTTAGGAAGTTCTCCCTATGTTGAACATAATTAATGCAACTTCAAATTTCATTAGTTTGTATTTTCTTTTGAGGTAACTGAGTGGCACAGTGGATAGATTGGCATACCTGGAACCAAGGATCCTTAAATTTAAATCTAGACTTAGACACTTAATAGCTGTATGACTCTAGACAAGTCACTTAACTGAAATCTGCCTCAGTTTTCTCACCTTTAAAATAGGTAAAATAGCACCCATTTCCCAGAATTGTTATGATGATCAAATGAGAGAATTTTTGTAAAGGATTTTTATAAATGCTAGTTGTTTTTACTAAATGATGCATTATTGTCTATAACACCATATTCTTGACTCATTCAAACTTTCAGTACACAAAAATCTCCATTTTTTAAAAATTTGGATTGTTTGTTAGCTACAATTCTCTCATTCTATGCTTGTCCAGTGACTTTTCAAAAATATACACTTAGGTTCTTTGTAATTATTTTGGATTCAGATTCTGTCATATAATATGCTAACTCTTTCCCTAAGCTTTATGTCATCTGAAAACTTGATTTCTATACATTTATTCATGTCATTGATAAAAATATTGAACAGCAGAAGGTGACAGAGAGATCCTTGGGGCAATTCACTGACTGGAATCATCGCAAAGCTGACCTTGATTAATTAATGAGTACTTTTTGGGCCAGATCATTCTACCAGTTCCAAACCCTATAATCCACATCTCCATTTTAAAATAACATTATTTAGTTTACATATTTCCAACTTGTTCAGAAGAAGAGCAGACAACTTTATCAAATACTTTGCTGAAAACCTGCTTTTGGATTTCAAGTGTGCCTGTGGTATTTCTCTGACCTACCAGTATAGTTATGCTGTCAAAAATAGAAATAGTTAGTTTGATATGCTCTCATCTTGCTGAAGTCATATTGGTTCCTAGTGATTGCTGCTTCCTCTTCTAAATGCTCACAAACCATCTCTTTATTGATATATTCTAAAATTTCACCAGGAATTTAAATGCTCATCAAACTATAGTTTAAATATTCTTCCCTCTTTCTTCAAAATAAAATATTGGAATTTTTATATCATCTAAATTTACTCCTGAAATATCTCTCTTCCTTCTCCCAGAGAACCACCCCATGTAGTAAAAAATTAATTTTAAAGGGGAAAAAAGGAAGAATGGGAAAGACTGGCAACACTAATCAATATATTAAAAAATATATGAAAATATATGCAGTGTTTCACACTCATGGACCTTCCCCCATTGCAAAGAAGTTGAAGGAGGTATCTATCTTCTTTGGAGCCAGACTTATTCTTTGTACTTTTGCAGTATTCATTTTCTATTTTTTTAAACCCTTACCTTCTGCCTTAGAACTGATCCTAAGTATTGGTTCAAGGCAGAGTGGGAAGGGCTTCGCAATTGGGGTTAAAAGTTATTACCTAGGGTTATACAGCTAAGGAAGGTCAAATCTGAACTTAAGACCTTCTTTTTCCAGGCCTGGTTCTCTATCCACTGAGCACCTAGTTGTCCCTAGCATTCATTTCCAATTGTTTTGTGGCTGTTGTCTTTTCTATTTGCATTGTTTTAATCATTGTGCATATTATCTAAGGTCCTTTCCTGACTTTTGCAGCAATTCATACAAGTCTTTCATTCAATATTGTTTCTTTCAATGATGTTCCATCACATTTATTGTCAGTCTCATTCCACTGTGAGCTTTGGGGTTGTTATTTATAACAGTTCCCATTCAGTTAGCATTCTACAAAGCACTTTATGGTAGTTACAACCCTGTGAGGTTAGTAGTACAAGTATTATAATCCCTGCTTTACAAATAAGGAAACGGAATCTCAGCGTGGATAAATGATTTGCCTACATGGATTTACAGGACTGGTCTTGTCTAAAAAGCTTAACCTTGGACTGCACACTTCAACCCCAAGTCCAATTTGCTTTCCCTTGGAACCCTGTTGCTTCTCTTCATGGGAGGTAAAAAAGATGACCCTACTGACCCCACTGTTGGTAAGATTCAGACAGAGATTATTTTTTCCTCTCCAAGAAGATATGATTAAGTAAAGGAGATCATTCACACTGTCTTCTCTTCCCTCTTGTGGGTATTACCATGCAGATTCAAAATGGTTTGGGTGACAGGAGGGGGTTAATTCCATTCCATTCCATGGTCATAGAATAGGAAAAAAGTTCTTGGTCTAGATAGGGAAGATCCACAGACATTACTTAATAAGTCTGATTCTCTAACCTAGAAAACTGTTTTATGTGCACATACCTCTCACTCTAACTCAATTCTAAGTGCCTCCTGCCATATCACATCCTCTACCAAAGTCCTGAATTTGTATTTGGGCTAGAATTGTGATTTTATTGGCATAGGACAGTCCAAATGAGGAATCTCCTTTTACGATTCAGATTGGCATCTACTCCACAACTTATGCTTTTAGAGAAATTTTTGGGATACTAAAAAGCTAAATAACTTGCCCACAATCCCACAGCTAGTATGTCAGAAATAGGATATGAACCCAAGACTTCCTGACTCCATGAAAAGTTCTCTATCCATTACATTATATTGCTTTCCTAAACATAGAATTATAAGATCATGTAGATTATATAAATAGATATTGATATATACTGAATATACTCTGGACTTATTATCCCAGAGCCAGCTGGCTACACCCTTCCCCCAGGACTCTTGGAGTAACCTTGAAGGGTTAGGCCAGTGATGGTGAACTTTTTAGAGATTGAGAGCCAGACCCTGCCCCCACTCTACCCTCAATCAAGTGCTTTGCCCCCCCCCCAGTGCTGTGTGTGCCCTGCCCCCCCCCCTTATCCCACACAAGGGAGGGACAAAGCTCTCCCAATAGGCTGCTGGGAAGACAGGTGCATGAAATGAGGAATGTCCTCAGAGTGTAGAGATGGGGAGGGGAGTGGCCCGAGCACTCTGCTCCCCTCCAACTCTGCTGCCTGTGAGCTGTTCACCTTCTCCCCTGTGTGCTCCCATTGATTGCTGGACAGAGGGGCTGGGGAATATGAAAAAAAATGTTTTCTGGCACAGTGGACAAGGGGAGGAGAGCAGCTCTGCCTGAGTCCCTCTGCCTTTTTAGTAACAAACTGGGGGAGAGGGTTGGGGGTGGTGGTGGCTGCATGCCCACAGAGAATGCTCTTCATGCCATCTTTGGCATTCATGCCATAGGTTTGCTATCACTGGATTAGGGTCTCTCTCCTCTAATGCCCTCAGCTTAATCCCCCATTTAGAGTATGGTCCTTCTACTGGTAGCCACTAACGGGTACCTCATTGCAGATGACAGATATAAGATTAGATAGATAGATAGATAGATAGATAGATAGATAGATAGATAGAAAGACAGACAGACAGACAGATGAGAGATAGTGAGATGATAGCTAGATAGATAGATAGATAGATAAAGATGTAGCTAAAATGATTTAAAGCATTAAAAAAGAACATAGAGGCAATCTATTCCTATGTTCCCATTCTACAGTTGAAGACAATGAGGCCCCATGTGAAAAAATTACTTGTCCAAAGTCACACAAGTATTAAGTGACAGAAGTAGAATTCAAACCCAATTATTCTGATTCCACAATTTCTGTTCCACTCTATTTCCATCATAGTCTCATATTTTTCATAAAGTACTATCTAAGAGATAACCAAGGAACATAGTAGATAAAGCTCCAGGCCTGGAATCTGAAGGATCTGGGTTCAAATCTGACCATAGACACTACCTAGCTGTGTACCTGGACAAGTCAGTTAACCCCATTTGCCTAGACCTGGCCTTTCTGTTTTAGAGTTGGCACTTAGACAGAAATTAAGAGTTAAATTTTTTTTTAAATACTGTATATCTAGTAGGAGCTTAATAAATACATAGGTGAATGAAGTAAGAAAAAAACATTTGTGCTCTCCAAAATTATAATAGGCAATTTATAGCTATAGGCTATAGCAAGCTTCCAAAATGGTATGTGCATTAAATGACCCACCCATGTGAAATCTGGCCCTCCAAATATAGAAGAGTTATTGCTTATAAAAAAAATAAGACATTGAAAACATTGGTTGAAGCCAGATGTTCTGTGGGCTGGAGCTCATTGTCCCTGCACTCCACATTCCCATAGTTGGAACTGTGTGTATTTGGGATGCTGGGACATAAGATCCTACCCACAGAATATTTTGAAATAATGTTGTTCAATTACTTAATCCTTGTTAGGCTATTGAATAGAACCCTCTCTTATATACAGTATTATAAAAACATTATGCCTCAGTCTAAGGATCGAGAATATCCAATTACAATAGCTCCCCCCACACACATTTGTATTCTCTTTATTTTATTTAATTGCTCTTAACATTTGTGAGCAGATTTATTGTTTATGACAGCAAGCAACCTGAGACTGTAAAAGAGCAAGCATATGCTATTTCCTGCTCCCCACCCACCGGCTGCCTTACCAGTCCACCTCCATCCTGCCTTCCAATGCCCTCATTATCCCAGGGCAAGTTTTTCTTGGAGCAAGGACTGGCAGAAGGGTATTTCCCCACAGGACATTGGTGGACGGTAATCATTCTCCCTTCTGTTCCACTCCCTGTCCCCCAAATCGATCATTTAACTTAACTTACAAATGCGCTCATTCCTAATGCATCCTGCCAAGAGAAGGAAAATAAGAGACTTAAGATTCTATAGTTTATAGAACACTAGACTAACTGTAGTGGTTTAACAGATAGGACTGGAATGGCTCACTTTTGTCTCTATCACCCAACTAAGACTTCCAGTTTGGAGTTCAATACAAGCAGGGTCTGGTAGGGTTGGGAAATGAGAGCGAAATCTCAATCTTGTAAATTGGAAGCTAAATTCATGGCCAAATCCTACTTATACTAAGTCAGGATAATCAAGAGCCAAAACAGATACAGGTCTGATCAAGGATCTTCGTTTCTTGTGTATACTTTGGGGACCTCAACATGCTAGATCTCTTCATTTGATAAACCCCCCTTTTCCTAGAATTACAGGATCGTGGATTCAGATCTGGAAGGAGCCTTAGAAGTGATCTAGACCAAGCCTCTCACTTATAGATGAGATCACTGAGACCATTGAAGTTAAGTAACTGGTTACTGATAGGTTATGTCAGTATACCCAGTTATAAGCACCTACCAGGTGCTCAGCACCATGCTGGGCATACAAAGAAAGGCAATAATAATAATAACAAATGACAGTTAACATTTACATTGTTCTTACTATGTGCCAGGCATCATATTTTATATATATAAACTATATATAACGTATATATATAATGTATATAACATATATATGTGTATATATATATTATCTTATTTGATTCTCATAACAACCCTGTGAGGTAGTTGCTATTATTATCTTCATTTTATAGATGAGGAAATTAAAACAAACAGAAGTTTTGTGACTAGCCCAAACTACGGTGTCTATGTCTTCCTGACTCCTGGTCCAGTTCCCTAACCACTGTGCCATATGGCAAATGACAGACCCTGCACTCTAGGAGCCCAGTCAAAGGTGGAAAGACAACCCACAGAAGGAAATTAAAAAGTTGGGAGGGAGTGGAAAGGAGTATCTGGCATGGGCACAATGAAAATCGAGAGGAGTGTGACAGGATGGGAAATTGAGATAGCTTCACTGTACATCCACCTTAAAGGGGGGGCTCTGGGAGAAGTTCTCCACCCATCCTTCACCATCTCCAGTAAGAGGGAGGAATGGGTTCCAGGGAAGGGGTTATTGAAGAGATGTGCTTGATGTCATCTTACAAGGATAATGAGATTCTGGAGGGTATGATGAAAGCCCAAAAGAGTGCTATTTTTCAGCTGTGAATTTTAGATTTTCTACACCCTGCTTAGTCTTAGAAATTTATCAACAAAGTAATGTATACACTCCCACTTAAGGATTAACTGTGAGTAGGATGGCCTATGACCAACATGTGCTAGCAAGTGACAAATGAGAAACAACTGACAGATGCCCTGGGCTGTCCTAAATCAAGCTTAAGCTACCACTGGTACATGTGAGATACAGGAAGTGATGTAAAGAACTGCCTATATATTTCACATCACTTCCTATGTGCAGGCTCTCTCTTGGGCTCGCTCTGGCTCTCTCTCTCTCTTGGGGAGACATTGGGCTCAGCAGCGTAGGGAGCTTGTGGCAGTGTTCTTAGCATGCTTGGTGAGTGGATTAGGCTGATTCCTCCTTTCCTTTACCTCCTAAAGCTTCATCCTCCTAGAAGACCCCTCATCTTGGAGGAGGCCTTGTGGCTGGTAGCCAAGCTAGATTGAGAAGGCTCCTTAGCCAAGGCCTCTGAACTCCTGCCTGGCTCAGCCCGGGCTGGAGCAGTTTAAATTCTCTTTCCTCTCTCTCTCTTCTTAATTTCTTCCCTCTATTGCAATTAAACCACCATAAAAATCCCAAATTGACTTGAGTATTTTATTGGGATTGAATTAATCCCTGGCAACCACTAGTATAATATATTCAGTCAATAACCCCTAATTTTACCCCTTACACAGCTCTTACATTGCCTTCTCAGAGAAATTCTCATTGTCACCTAACCTGGTAGAGCCTTAGTTTTTCCCCTTTCAGAATAGGAGTGCTTTTTCTAAAATTTTCAGATGAGCCGAGGTAAAACAACCAGTGTGTTAAGAGGATAGAGCATCAGACCTGGAGTCAGACAATCCTGGATCTCAATCCTATTTCAGAAACTTCCTGGCTATGTAACCTTGGATAAGTCACATATCTCCTGGAGATCTCAGTTTCCTTATCTATAAAAGAAGAAAGTTGCACTCTATGATTTCTAAAGGTCCTGTGTAGCCCTAAATCTATGAAGATAAACTAAAAAAAGTCTTTGGAGAAATTAAAAATATGGATTATCAAATGGCTTTATTAAAAATACAAGCCTAGGATGGATACTGAAGGAAACTATGATGATAGAAAAAAACAAAATCAATAAAGATCATTTAAAAAACAAAATTAAAAAACAGATAAGATATTTTTCTTCTGATTTGGTTGGAATTTGGAGTGGGTCTAGAGGAAGCAGAAAAGACAGGACTTTTTTTTCTTAGTGAATAGAGCAATAGAAACAGAATTCTGGAGTCCAATTGGCAATCCCTGTGGGCAGATACCTGTGAAAAATTCTTACTTTCCTGTTCTAGAGTAGACTAATAGATGTTTGAACTGGGCACTGAACACTGAATAGTGAACAAAAACCCTATCTGATCATTTAAAATGCAGGCCCAGAAAATAGTTTCTTAAAATGAAGGGAAGTACTATTCCAATGAGCCTGGGGACTGTGTTTCCAGTAGAAGTGTGCTATAACTGAGCTACGTGTTCTAGTTCTCCTATTATCAACAAATTACTCTTCCATTTTTACTCTGTACATGAGAAGGTTGTCCTGTTGTACAGAAGAAATATATTAACAACTAAAATTGCCAGTGTCCAATTGCATTTATTGAAGATAGAGACAGAAAAAAATATATATATATATATATGTCTTCCATGAGCTCCAGTCATCCAGAGAACATAGTGCCTACAACTGGCAAGCTAATGATTCTTTTTTTCCCCTGCCTTTCCAATTTCCTTGAAAAGGAATTGCATATATGAATAGCCCCTCATGACGTGCTTTCAGAAATATGGTATTTCAGTGGAACAAAAGGTCAGGGCATTCCAGAGCAGTTAGCTTTCCAAACATCTTCACGTTGGGTTCCACTTTCTGCACTCCCATTCTCTATGCTCCTTCTCACAGCTGAGGACACAAGGAAGAAAGGATCATAGATTTAAATCTGGAAGGAGAAATAGAGTCTAATCTTCTCCTCTTATAAGTGACAAAACTACATCTCAAGGAGATGAAATGACTTAGGATATTAGAGGAAGAACTGAAATAACTACTAAAAGCCTTTTCAAACTCTTTAGTTTACAGATGAGGTAACTGAGGTGTAGAGAGTTTAAGTCATTTGCCAAAAGTCACATAGTAGAAGGTGGCGTAGCCAACTGAGCACCAATAAGTGGAGAAAGAAAAGGGAAAAGGCATAGAGTCGTCTTTCTATAGGTGAAATCATGGTCACAGGAGGGAAAGAAAGAAGGGAGTGAATTAAACTGACAATGGCTAATTGTTGTGACTAATTCAGCTTTTGGAAGGCAGAACACTGTGGTGTACAGAAACTGCAAGATTACTCCTGTTTTAATTAGTGGCACCACAGGGAGAAGATGGGCTTATAATTGAGTAGTTTGCTGATCGGTCAACTTCAACCCTCAATCAGGCGTGCTGAGAAGTGGACATTAAGAAGGAGTTTAGACTAGTAGGCAATCTGCTCCATTACTAATGCCAGTGTCAGGCTGGGACTTGCTCTTTCCTGGAAAATCTCAGGTAGAAAACACCAAATGATAGATATACTTCTTGACTGCCTCTATCCATCATCTATCTATCTATTCATCTATCCATCGATCTGTCTGCCTATCAATCTGTATCTGTCTGTCAGTCTATTAATCTATATCTATCAATCAATCATTTATGCTGTTTGCACTCTTATAAAAAGTTGTCTTTACTCATTGCCCCTACTTCTTCTCTCACTGATTTCTCAAGCCCTGGCAACCTGGCTTCTGAATTCATCAGTCAAATGAAATGGCTTTTCCCAAAATTACTAATGATCATTTAATTGCCCAAACCAATCATTTTTTCTAAGTCCTTATACTTCTTCACTTCAGTATAGCACTTGGCCTCTTTGATCACCTCTTCTCTTCCTGGACACTCTCTCCTCTGGGTCACTCTCCCCACTACCTTGGGTTTTTTTCCCAGTATCCATTCAAAATTTGACATTAAAGATTCTCAGTGATGTAATAAGCAAAATGCCAAATACTGAAAGTTTCCTGAGAAAAATAGCATTTCCAATGGGTGAAGTGATGGATGAAGCTCAAAAAGTTACTGTGGAATGGCTATCCAGGTAACCAGCTAGTATTACCAGTGTAGAATGCTTTAAAACAGCTCAGAATGATTTATTGGTCTCTTTGGCTTATGAACTAATCAAAGCCATATTTTATAGACATACATATGTACCTATATGTGCAAATATGCATTTTAAAAAAACTATTACCTTCATCCTTAGAATCAATACTGTTGTATTGTTTCCAAGGCAGAAGACTGGTAAGGGTTAAGTAACTTGTCCAAGATCACACAGCTAGATCATGTCTGAGGTCACATTTGAACCCAGGACTTCCCATTTCTAGGCCAGGTTCTCAATCCACTGAGCCACCTATATGCCTCCTGTCTGCATGTATCATGACACTACTTCTCTTTTTTTTTTAAACTTTTACCTTTTGCCTTAGAATTGATAATGCTATTGGGTCAACAACCAACTATTAAGCAATTGCTATATATTTAATAACTTCAATTTCTTTTGAGGGCACCACCATTCTTTCCTTTACTCTGGTTTGCTACATCATCATCATTATCTTTACCTGTCTGCCCTCCTATTGAGTCAGTCATCAAATCTTGTGGATTCCACAATCACACTGTCTCATCTCTCCCCTTTTCTCTCCTCTCACTCCATCATCTGGTTCACACCTTCACCATCTCTTGCCTGAACTATTGTTCCAATTTCCTGAATGGTCTCTCCACCTCCAGTCCAAACTATCAGTCAAAGAGAAACAGCTTCTTCTTGGCTTGAGTACAATAGCCAAATTCTCCTGTTTGGCATTTAAAACCCTTCACAACCTGAGTCCTAAATTTCTAATGTTATTCACTACTCTATTTCCAAACCTCTAATTTCCAGCAAAACCAGCCTACTAGCTCTTCTCTCACATAGGGCATTCCATCTGTCATAGCCATGTCCTTGCATAGGATGCCCCCTATTTCTGGAAAGTATTCCGTCCTCATCTCTGCAGCTGAAAAATACCTCCACACCTTCACAGCTCAGCCCAGCTGCCACTTTCTATATCATCCCTTTACTCGTCTTCTAAATAGCAAAATCCTTACCATCACCCCTTCCTGATATATTCCATTTATTTTAAACACATATGTATATATATATATATAATTTTTATTTACTTATATGCATATTTTCATTTCCCCTGATTATATGTAGGCTCCATGAGGTCAGGCACTATTTCATTTTTCTAAAATATACTTACACAGAGTCTAAAACAGTACCTAAGTCCTAGTTGTTGGTTGATTAATGATTGATTAATAATAATTAATAGATTAATTAATGCTATAGGGATTGTTCCCTGGTGGACTTTGCTAATCACTTCTGCCTTTGATTACTACCAAAATAAGTGTTAATGCTCAGTCATTGTTCAGCTGTATCCCATTCTTCATGGGAAAACCCAGATGGGGTTTTCTTGGCAAAAGATATTGGAATAGTTGGCCATTTTCTTCTCCAGTTCATTTTACAGATGAGGAAACTGAGGCCAACCAGGGTAAGCAACTTTTTATTCACTTTGCTTGTAAGTACCTGAGGCCAGGTTTGAATTCAGTTCTTCCTGACTCCAGGCCCAGAGCTCCACTGCACCAGCTATATAAGTTACCATCAAAATAAGTGTTTTAGTATTAAAAAAAATGTTCATTTTCTCAATGCCTCTCACCAAGTAGAGAAAACTGGAAGACCTAAGAATTTTGAGTTTATGGATCATGAGTCAATATGTAGTGTTGTAACCAGATAGGCCTCACCCAATATCTATCACTTTCAATTTAGGGTCAAATACAAGCAGGAAAAAGTCACAGTTAGCAAAAAAAAAAAAAAGGCCTTCTAAATTTTTTATTCACACACCCTCTTCTTCATTCTGATCATTTGCTGTGAAATCAAGATTCAAGTCATGGAGACTAGGCTAGAAGAGCAGAGACAGGAGCAGGGTGGTGTACAACATCCCAAAATGCAGAGACTGCACTATATTAACCTCCTTATTCATCTTTTTCCATTTTTTTTCTCATAAAATCGGCTTCAGAGTCCAATATACCGAGATGATTTCAGTTTTTTTCTGGATTGGAAGAGAACAACATCCATTTTTTTTTCAACTGTTTCCAAAGTATCTGAGAGTTCTATCTTCACATGCAACTTTGTCTTTTCATTTCCCCCACCTTTTCTTTCTTGTCCCCAGGAAAAGACCAAAAGGAAGGCGACCCAAATGTGTGGTATTTGAAGATTTTCCCCCAAAAAATAAATAAAGTAGAACAAATAAAGCATTTGCATTAATGAGTTTGGGTTAAGTGCCGGGCAGGAGCATCTTAATTCCAGATGTTCTCATGGGATCTGTTCATAAGCCACATTCCCATGGGATTCTCAAAGCAGCCTGGAATTGATGAAGGCATCTTGTCCACCCCCTCCCGCTGACCCGTCCTCCATCAGATGGTCCTGCTCTCTTCCCCCCTCCCCCCCAACCCCCCAACAATTTTATGTGCTGGCTTTTCGCCCACATGTATATGTCTCCATCTCCAGAGGGTCAGATGACACTGAGTTTGGGTGGGAAAAAAACGCCACCTATCTGCCCTTATCATGTAGTTCTACAGTATGTTTTGAGTTAGTCAGCTCCAAGGAAGGCCAACTTTGGCCTCCTTTCAGATGGGTGTGTTGTGCATGTGTGTATACTTGGTTGCCAGGCTACTGCGGGAAATACACCACTGGCAACACAGGTTGCTGGCCCCTGGTGCTGTGTGTGTGCTATTTCCCCCCAGAAGAAACACCCAGCTGGTACTTTTTGGATCATCTAATATATAATATATATATATTATATTTTTATTTTATATTTTAATATGTTTATATATATGCATATTATATATATATATATATATATATATTTTTTTTTTAGTGCTGGTTCACCTAGACAATACTGGAACAAATGCTGGTGCCCTGAATGCTAGTTAAAGGTCTTATAAATGTCGTCTGCCAAAGACATAACAATTCCCACCCCATATATTCCAAACATATGTTCAGAATTCTGAGGGTCAAATGGGAGAATCTCCAAGCTGACTAACATTTATATTCCTCGCCAGCTGTGAATATAAAAGTAGGATAAAAAAGGGGAAGCCATATATGTCTATATATACATATATGTGTATTTTTATGCTATAAACACATCTGTGTGCATCTTTGTATCTCTGCATTACAATGTAATACATTGCTTTGTATGAGTACATGCACAAGTGTATGTATGAACACATATATATATTTGAATTCAGGAGATTCTAAATTCAAATCTAGCTTCATGCTAGTTTCGTGACCCTGGGCAAGTCACTTAACCACTGCTTGCCTCAGTTTCCTCATCTCTAAAATGGGGATAAGAATAGCAACTCCCAGAGGATCAAATGAGATAAGAATTGTAAAGCATTTAGTATGAAGCAAGTGCCATATAAATGTTAGCTATTATTATCAAATGAGATAATAATTACAAAGTACTTAGCACCTAGTAGGCACTACATAAATGTTATCTACTATTAAATGAGATAATTGTAAAGCATTGAACACATAGCTGGCACCACATACATGTTAGCTATTATCAAATGAGATAATAATTATAAAGCTCTTAGCACATAGTGAACACTAGATAAAAGTTAACTATTATTAAATGACATAATAATTGTAAAGCATTTAGTATATAGCAAGTGCTATATAAATGCTAGCTATTATTGTCAAATGAGAATTATAAAGCACTTAGTACATAGTACAAACTACATAAATATTAGCTATTATTATCAAATGAGATAATAATCATAAAGTATTTAGCACATAGTAGGCACTACATAAATGTTAGCTATTATTAAATGAAATAATTGTAAAGCATTTAGTGCATAGCTGGCATTATTGATGTTAGTTATTATTATTAAATGAGATCATAATTATAGAACACTTAGCACATAGTAGGGGCTAATGTTAGCTATTATTAAATGAGATAATAACTGTAAAGCATAGTAGATACTATATAAATATTAGCTATTGTTGTTAAATGAAATAATTATTGTAAAGCACTTAACATAGTGCACATGGTAGGCATTATATAAATGTTAGCTATTCTTATTGTTAAATGAGATGAGAATTGTAAATGTTCAGCACCGTGCCTGGCATACAGCACACTCTCTATCCATGTTCACTATTATTAGCTCTTATAAATGTGTGTGTATATACATACAGGTCCATGTGCATACAGACACATGTAAAGGGAATGCACTGAAGCCTGATGGGGGCCAGGGGAAGGTAAATTCAGTCAGTTGAGAGTAGGCTAAATCAGACCATCTTGGCCAATGCAGTTTCATAACAACATCAATTCAGAACTTTCATAGGTTTGATTTCCTTTCAGCCTAATCCACCAAGGAGTTGCACACAAGTTCTGTGGATTTTCTGCACAATTACAGATTATTGCCATGGCAACAATGGCACCATGTGACCATTTTGCTACCTCAGAGACCAGAAACAGCCACTTAAAGGGAACACACATCATCTAGTAATGGGACTTCTGCTGTTGGCCTCACATTGTTTTAAGGGTAATCATTGCTTTTTTACAGATGTAGTTTCCCCCCATTTTCATGAGCTTTAAAGCAGTTTTGATTTGCTCTAAAGCAGTTCCACATTTCCCTGTGTTTATTTGGCCATAATAAAAAGACATTTTGGGGTTTGTGGAAGAAAAAAAGAGGGGGTGAAACTGATGACTTGATTGGGAGAGAGAAGGTGTTGCAAAAAAAATAAGTATAAGAGAAATAACTTTTTAGCAGATGGTTTCTCTGTTCCCATTTTACTTGAGTTGAGACTCATATCATCCTTGAAACTACGGATCCCCATGTGCAAGGGAGCCATTCTGGGAATTAAGTTCCCATTCTCTGTAGAGTGAGCTCTGTTCTTCTGTCAACTTTGTGGGCACAATGAGAAATGAGGCCCATGCTAATTAGGTTATAGGAATGATTGAGATGGGGTACCAGGTAATATTTTCTCTCCAGCAAAATAATCCATTTCTTTTCAGAAACTTGTGGGCCCGGCCAAACCCCAGGCTCAATCTGCCAAATGTTTCCCCTTTAATTTTTTAACCTCTGGGCATTTCAGAGAAAATTGAATCCACATGTTTTCAGATTTATTTGCAAATGCAGTTTGCTCAAAGCTGTTTGATGACCAGTGTGCCCTCAGAGTACTTTTATGAGCTTTCCCCTTCCCCTTTTTTTCTTTTCTAAGCTCCTGGCCTCTGAACCAGGAACTGGCATTTGGAGTTTGTTTAGGAATTGGGGGCCTGCGACTCGCAAAAAGCTGCCAATGTTTCTTTTCCCCTCTTCTGGATCCTGGTAGTGTTAAGGAATAATCTTCTCCATTGAATTCGCTGAAATATTTGAGGGTAATGAGCTGTTGTTTATACACAGAAAAACTGAAAAGCAGATTTTATATGGAAACAGTCCAAATTCTATGTCACGTGGCTTTTCTATCCCTCTTTATTATGGGTGACATTTGTATGGAAACAGATGTTTTGTTTCCCAGGGACAGGTCTCCACCTGTGACAGAATTCCCCATTTAGAATAGTGCTTATGAAGCAATATCTTAAAGTTGAAATCCTGGACCCTCCAGCCAAAATGGCAGAAAGTGCCCTCAAGGGCCTTTGTCAATTACAAAATCCATAGATCTTCAGAGACATCCCTGACTATTCCTTTCTGGGGATGTCCTTGAAATATAGGGGTGCTATTTCTTCCCAGACCATGCATTTAGAAGCATTCTGACTGCTAGTATCAAAAATATCAGAAACAAGAGAAAGGTGGGTATTCTAGGAACAATAAGAAAGCCATTTTTTTTAAATATGCTTGGTGTCATGAAAATATACTTAGTAATGAGGGAGAACTAAGAGAAATAAGGAAAATATATGGAAGGGCAATTGTCTCTAAACCATGTTTTGCTTGCTTGTTGTGTTTGTTTTCACAGTTCAGCTATTGGGCCACAGTTAGATGTTTTTTTTAATATTATTGAAAATGTTATCTGGCATCTCACCTGGGTTTCAGGACCCTCTTGTTAATGAGGCCTCATTCTGATGAGAGCTCTCTCTCCATAAATATTTGTGAGAAAGTAAGATGCTACCAGGAAGCTTATTGAATCCAATAGCTATTTTTTCCCCTTCTTTCTTCATTTCTCTTCACCAGACTAATAGTCCCAGAGAAGCTTGAATTAAATTCACATGACCTATTTTTAACTTTCATCTGGACTTTTTTTCCCTCCTTCAAGCCTGAGAATTGAGCAAATGCTGTTCTTGGTAGTGTGCTGGATGTGAGGTCACAGGCATGATGAGTTCACTTAGCTCTGAGGCATCACCACAGAGCTGAACAAGTACTAGATTTAGAGTCAGAAGTTCTAAATTCCACTCCAAGTTCATTTATTCACTTTACCTTTCCAGCATTTCCGCTTCCTATTCTATCAAATGGGGGTATTGAACAAAGGCATACCCAAGATCCCTTCTAGCCCGAGTCCTTATGATTCATCAAATATTAGTCTGAATGGATATAGGCTCATAGAATCATAAGTGGAGAAACAGAAGCAAGTTGTAATGTCTTCTAATCCATATTTATACTTTAGACTTGAGAAAAGTGGGGTCAAGAAAAAAAAAAGATTAACTCAAGTTCACACAAGTAGTAAATCGTGGGGCTAAAGTTTCCAACCAAACCACCAGCCTCCATCCAGCACTCTTTTGACCATAACACACAGCTTCCTCTTAAATAGTATATGGGGTACCTGGTAATTTTTTTTCATATCATTTCCACCAAGTACTAGTATCTCTATTTCATGAAGGAGAACAATCAAAGAGCCAATAAATCCTCAAGACCTAATTCCTGAAAATTCCTGAAAACTAACCATTCTCCCTCTCCTTTGTTCCACCTAGAATTTTGAATCCTGTGCCAATTTAGAAGAAAATCCATGGAGAATAAGAGGCCTGCCTTTTAGGGCTAAACCATTCAGATTCGAAGCCATAAAACCATGGACCCATAAAAAAATATATATATCTAATAAATCAGACTTAGGTACTCATATAAAGTGCTAAATAATTACTGTAATTATTCTTAAATTGCCTTTTTTTCCTGTAAATGGAGGAAGACAAGAAGGAAAGGTGAAAGGGGAATGGCATCACCAGGGATGAGATATAGAATTATGCCTCATTTACATGTTGTCCAAGGCGAAACTAGGTAGTGCAGTGAATAGAGCAAAAGGCTAGGAATCAGGAAAACTCATCTTCATGAGTTCAGATCTGATCTTAGATACTATCTGTAAGATCCTGGGTAAGTCACTTACCCCAATTGGCCTCAGTTCCTTATCTTTGAAATGAGCTGGAGAAGGAAATGGCAAACCACTCAAATATCTTTGCCAAAAAAAAAAAAAATAGGGTCACTGAAGAATAGGGCATGACAACAAGAATAAACATGTTGTCCAAATAAATCATTTAATTAAACCAAAGATGCATAATAGGGAAGCTAGGTGGTTCAGTGGATAGAGAGCTAAACCTAAAGATAAGAGGTACTGGGTTCAAATTAAATCTCAGACACTTCCTAGCTATGTGACCCTGAGCAAGTCACTTAACCCCAGTTGCCTAGTTCTTACCATTTTTCTCCAGTGAAACAGATATATATATATATATATATATATATATATATATATATATATATATAGAGAGAGAGAGAGAGAGAGAGAGAGAGAGAGAGAGAGAGAGAGAGAGATTTTTTTTTTAAGACAGAAGGTAAGGGTTTAAAAAATGGATCAGATTAGTTGTTTGACTTCCTTTCAACAAAACAAAGATGTTTTGAGGGGTGAGGAGAGGATAGATTGCCTTATGTTGTTGTTCACTCATCTCAGTTGTGTCTCTCTTTGTAACCATTTTTGGGGTTTTCTTGGCAAAGATGCTGAAGTGATTTGCAATTTTCTTCTCCAGCTCATTTTATGAATGAGGAAACTGAGGCCAACATGCTTATATGACTTATCCAGGGTCATGCAGCTAGTAATTTTCTGGGCTGAATTTGAACTCAGGAAGATGAATCTTTTGTGACTATTGGCCTGGCACCCTATCCACAGCATTGTCTAGCTAACCCAAATTTGCATCTTTGAAATTTTCATCCTTTGTTCCCAGTTCTTCCTCCTGGGGCCAGGTTGAACAAGTCTACTTTCTCTTCCATATTAGCACTTTTTCAATTTTTATTTTAATTTTCAGTTTTATTGATGTTTTGTTTTTATATTATATACACTTACAGATTACTCCTACTTCATAAGAGATCTCTGGTAACAAAGAAAAACAGTTAAATAAAACCAATAACATTGGTGATTTCATCTGAAAGCTTATGAAAGGAGTTCACATCTGGACTACCCCTCGCAACTCTGTTTCTAAAGAAACTTGAAGACAATTATATGTCTCTACCTCCCCCATCCACCAAAACCCTACGTCTTCATTTCCCAAAGGCTTTCATGTAGTTCTCCGGTAAACAGATCAAGATCTAGTCTTGATTCTCCTCATACCAAGCTCCTGTCCTTAGGGACTAGTTTAATAGCAAGGACCCAGGGTACTTGTATGTTGCCATTGCTCAGAGCAAAATGACAAAACTGGGGGCTGTTAAAGTGGCTCAGTGCATAAAGAGACAAGTCCAGAGACAAGAGGTCCTGGGTTCACATCTGCTCTCAGACACTTCCTAGCTGTGTGACCCTGGAGAAGTCACTTAACTCCCATTGCTCAGCCCTTACTGCTCTTCTGTCTCAGAATCAATACTTAGTATTGATTCTAAGAGAGAGGGTAAGTGTTTAAAAAAAAGATACGAACTTGTACTGCTTTCTGAAGAACTTAAGGGGAAAAGGCTGAACAGTGGGAGAAATAAGGAGTTCCCTCTCTAAACAAACAAACACACACACACACACACACACACACACACACACAATTAGAATACTTGAAAGAATGATACAAGCATTTGTGTAGTACTTTACACTTACATTACCTCATTTGAGATCAAACCAAACCTGGGAACTAGGTTCTCCATGTCTTAGTATCCTTAGTTTTTAGATGAGATAAGTGCTCCATCTTTCCCCTGGTCACATAACTAGCAGATTTTAGAGGAAAGATTGCAACCTAAGTCATAGTCATTCTGATTCTGAATCCCTCAGTCTCATGACTATACCTCAGTCTCACTACAAAAAGCTTATCAACCAAGAGGTCTGGTGCTCTATCTACTATACTACCTAGCTGTCCTGGCATCAAGAAGACCTGAGTTCAAATCCAACCTCAAATATTTACTAGCTATAAGACCCTAGGTAAATCATTTAGCTTTATTTGCCTCAGTTTCCTCATCTGTAAAATGAGCTGGAGAAGGATATGGCAAATCGCTCTGGTATATTTGCCAAGAAAAGTCCAAATGGGGTCACAGAGATTTAGACAATTCTGAAATACCTGAATAGCAATAGCAGTGACTGAAAAGAAGTTTTGAACTTAGAGGCAGAAGACTGAATACAATCAGCAAAGACTACAACTCAGGATTTGATTTATTGTTTTATTGACTCTCTAGACTTAAGAAAAATGTCCACAATACAGTTTAAACTTAAATTGTGCAATACATATGCATATATATTTAACAACTGGCTTTCCTGAAAAAAAAAATACATTTTTTTAAGCAAGTCAGTTAAATATTTACCAACCTACATTTTCCCTACCTAAATTGGTTGTCTGTTTCTGCCGCTAATTCACCTCTGTGCTTTCCCTCTCTGGCCCTCAGTTTCTCTATCTATAAAATAAGAAAACAAAATAGGTCATCTCTAAACTCCTTTCAGGCTCTGAGGTTCTGAATCTACAGCATGATTCTAGTTTCCCTAAGGCCTTGAGTTAGTAACCCTCATTGGAAAAGGAACATGCCCTATCATATGTACAGCTGACATTGGCTATTCCAAGTCTGTAAATATCCAAGCTGGGCTGGGCTGCCCTGGAGCCCAAAGATCTTTCCATATCCCCAAGAGAGGTAGCTGCTGCCAGGTCAAGACCAAGGTCTTGGGTTGGATAGGCTGAGGAAGCTCATACTATAACCATCTAAGTGTACTTAGCCCAGAGAGGGAGAAATCAGAGGACTTCAGTTTCCATTACTGCTAGCCCCTTAACCTCTACAAGCCAAACATAAGTAAATAAACCCCAAAATAGAACTGGTTTTAAAAATAACAAGGAAAAGTTTTATGGTTTTTTTCCTTCTTTTCCCTGCCTTCCTTTCTTCTTTCTCCTCAGTGGCTCAGGCAAGAGAAACATGTTTTCTGTGTTCTATTTTGGCATGATTGAGTAGATTCTGCTGGTTTATAATTCAATTCTCTGGGGCTCAAGGTTGGCATGTTGTTTGATTTTCCCCAAATGGACCTTTTTATACATGACTTGAGCATGTTGTCTTGGTGATACCTGAGTTCTTACAGGTGAGAAGAGGAGGAGGAATGTGAGAAGAAGGGGAGTAGCTTCCTTTTATGAAGCAATAAGGGAAGGAATGGAAAGGGGAGGGAAATAGTTGAGCAGAGAATCAATTCACAAAGCTGAGGAAGACAAGATCTTTGCATTTTTTTCCCTGTTAGACCCATATATGTCACATATGGGATTGACTCTTCTAGAAAAAACACGAGTCTAAGAACTCATCAGGAGTCTTAACTTTGTGGTTGTTTAGCCATCTTCAGTCTATGTCCTACTTTTCATGACCCCCATTGGGGATTTTTTTGGCATTTCTCTCTCTGGCTCACCTTACAGATGAAGAAACTGAGGCAAACAGGGTTAAGTGACTGGCCCATAATCATGCAACAAGTAAATGTCTGATTTGAACTTGGGAAGATGAGTCTTCCTAAACACCACTCTGTCCACTGTGCCACCTAGCTACCATCTTGTCTTAGCCTCTCAACAAACACAACCTCAGCAATTCAATTAAGCTCACCATATCTTGGTTTCTCCATCTACGATATGTGGGAATTCTAATTCCCCATATGTCACAGAGTTATTTTGAGGATACAAAAGATATTAGAATTATAGAATCTTAGAGTTGGAAAAGGTCATCTAGTCCAACCTCCCACTCATCACAAGATTCCTTTCTATAACATCCCTGACAGATGGTGACCCAGCCTCTGGTTGAGGTCATATGTTGAACTGAAATCTAACTCCTTGTGACTCTCTCACAGTAACTGAGAAGATAGTCTCTGAAGAAAGGCATTTTTGTAGAGTCATAAGATCTTAGGATTTGAAGGGAATCTCAGCAGTCATCAAATTGAACTATAATCTGAAGTTGGGTTACCTGCTATTTTCTCCAAACTTTTGAACTATTGACTTGTAAGATGGTCAAAAATCTTACTTCCTAAATCGACTAAACAGGAAAGAACTCATTAAATAAAATATGTATATACCCAGGGATGCTTATACATGTACATATATGTGTATATTGGCTTAAACATTAATTTAATACTCTGAAAAGTTTCTGATTTCATAAGAGGAGTTGTCCTTCCTCCCAAAACACACAGTACAACCCCTCCATGCCTTAGTGTGTTCATAAGTTGTGAAAAAAATCATTTGCTGCTAAGAAGTTTTTTGGTATAGAACTATTTTGGAGATGAAAGATATGACAAGCTTTTGTTGGTTTCATTCCTAAAGCCTTCCTAGCCTTGCACAACCCTGGCTTAGTTTTCTAGAAACTTGTTATCTCCACACCATGATGAGGCACCACAGAAGGGCTTTCTTTTCTTTGATTTTCTTTTGTTTTTTTTTTTAGTATATTTCCCTCTTTAAGATAACTGGAGGTCAAATAAACATCATAAGCAGTGCAAACAAACCTACATTGTTGCCATCCTGACTTTCTTCTTTTATTTTTTATTTGAAAATGTTTATTTAATTAATTAATTTAGAATATTTTTCCATGGTTACAAGATTCATGTTCTTTCCCTCTCCTCCTTCCACTCCCCCTCCCATCACCAATGAGCAATTCCACTCGGTTTTACATGTGTCATTGATCCAGACCCATTTCTATATTATTAATATTTGCAATAGAGTAATCATTTAGAATCTACATATCAGTACTACATAATAATAGTTATTCTCATTGAAGTATATAGATAATAATTTCATAGAAGGATATAGATAACACATTTACTTATGTATGATACACACCCACAACCTATCTATAGGCATCATAGATTTAGAGATAGAAGGAACCTTAGGAGCCATTGTCTAAGGGGGTTTATAAGGTGTGAACTTGTTTTTTTTTAATATTTCAGTAACAACTTTTTTTAAAAAACTGGTTTCTTTTATGTTACAGATTTTATTTTACACATTAAAAATATTATTTTTATCCATAGGTTTTACCAGCCAAAAGCTCAAAGGGACCCATAGAACATAAAAAGAAAGGTTACCAGAACCCCTGCTAAGTTAAAAAACAGATAAGGAAACTGAGGCTAGAAAGACTCGTATGCTTTGCCCAAGGTCACAGAGGTAGTAACTGACACAGGTGGGTTTTGAAGCCAACAGGGATTTGTTCCTTTGCTTTAAACTGCCCTGATCGCTCATGGGCAAATTAAGGGCATCTTCTTGACTTACAGAAATAACCAAACTTAAACTGGGCATTAAGCTATATTAATGGACCAGACTGAGCCATTAGAAATTCCTGGTTGAATCAAAGATTGATTTCAAAGACTCTGAGATACCTCAAGGCCAGCAAGATCTCCAGAGAGGATAGGAGCTGATTGGAGCTGAAGCACTGCCTTGTCTCTGTGCATCGAAGTGAACACTTTAAATCTCCAAAGATTGAACTATAAAGAGAAATTAGTTTATTAATAATTCACAGGCTTCAAGAAGGGAAAAAATGTCAAAAACATATGCTCAGGAACAAAGCTTGATTTTATTTTCCCTGTTTAGAGTAGTGAACACCATGTAGAAAAAAAGTTGTCAAAACTCATAAAGTAAATTTGGTCCCTTTTTTTGAGGAGGGAAAATCATCATTGAGTGTGGCATATATGTATGTGTATGTATGTGCATCTGGGTCAAGGCATATGCATATGTGTGTGTGTGTGTGTGTATATGTTTTACCCCTACCCAAATGCATGTGACCATTTGTTCTGACGTCCCTCTGGATGTTGCAAGTTTTCCTCTGTAGTTGGTGGGGAGTGTTAGCAACCCAGTATTTTCTTTGGGTCTTTAATTGATGAGGACATTTTCATAGTGTAGTTATTAGCCAACCACACTTAATTGGAACTTGTGAATTCCAGGCAACTTACTCAACTACGCTATGAACATGTGTTATTCAGCTTTTTACTTCTCATGTAAAAGGAAAACTGATTAGCCATTGGATCTAAGAAAGTTCCACTGGAAGTTAAAAGCTGAATAACAAGATAGGGTCAGCTTGATGTGGGATAGCAGCAGAAGAAAAGGCAAAGGGGGAGCCCCTTAATTACTGCCTATGAAAGTCCATTTCTCATTGGTTGATATGGTTTAATGGCAAAAGGCATTGAATTTGGGGGCAGATAACCTGAATATGAACTTTGATGAATTTGAACCTGGCCTTGGCATATAATCTACTAACTCTAAGTTTCCCCATTTGAACAATGATAGGGTCAGCCTAGATCAGGAGTTCTTAAACCTTTTTTGTGTGTCATGGATCCCTCTGAGGGTCTGGAGATGTTTATCGAACCCCTCCGAGAATACTGTTTTTAAAAACATAAAAGGAAATAGGATCATAAAGGACACTGATTAAATTCATATAGAGGAGAAGGAGAAAGAGAAGTAAAAGGAGGAGATGAAGGAGGAGGAAGAAGAGAAGGAGAAGGAGGAGAAGGGAAGGAGGTAGAGGGAGGAGGAGAAGGAGGAAAAGCAATAGCAACTTCAACACCTGGGAATTTCTTCTGATGAAGGGAATCTAAGGTGTTCCCTTCCTCCTTTGCAAAGGTGAGGTATAGAATATCATTTATATTGTCTGGTTCAAATTAAAGTGTTAATTGGCTTTTCTGAACTACTTCCCCTCCCCCTTCTTTCTTTTTTATTCTTTGTTACAAAGAAAATTTAGATAGTAGAAGGTGGGGCAGTGAAATATTCAAATAGATGGTGCAATGGATGGAAGGCTGGTTTTAGAGTCAAGAAAATCTGAGTTTGAATGCTTACTAGCTGTAGTAACCTTGAACAAGTTTCGTAAGCTGTCTCAGCCCCTAATAATTGCATTTGCCAATAGGGATGCTATGAGGATCAAGTGAAATTATATATATGTGTGTGTGTGTGTGTTTGTGTGTGTATAAAGTACTTTGCAAACCTTAAAGCAATACATAAATATTTGTTGTTATTGCAAGCAAAACATGTCAATATTTTTTAAATAATTTAAAAAAACAACCTCAAGGTGACCACCACTTTAAAATGATACATGCAATTGTAATTTAAATGGAAGAACATATATACAAATACAAGATTGGGGAATAGGTGTCTTCCTGTTTCAACCTACCACCCACCTAATCCCTCTCTCTCATATCTGCAAGATTAATTGTCCCTAAGCAGGTTGGCTATGTCATTCCCTTATATTGATATCCTTAACAGCTCCCTATTACCTCTAGAGGTTCTTAGATTCCCCTCACCCTTTTTTTTTTTGGTCGTGGAGCTCTTTATCAGAATTCCATTGACTCTGTGAGACCTTTCTCAGAATATTGTTTTCCTTAATGAATTAAATCAAATACATAGGGTTACAATGGAAACCAAATATATTGAAATAAAGTTGCAATTGTTTTTTACACTCCAAGTTCACAGACCCCCTAAAATTCCTAGATTAAGAACCCCTACTCTAGAATAAAACAATGGCCTCTGTAGCTTGACATTTAAAGATTTCCAGAATCTGACTCCTACCTGTTCCTAGTCTTTTTTCATAGTAGTAGGAAGTAGTCAGTATCTCCAGGAAATACTTCCCAGCTTTTGCATAATTGGTCACCAGGCATTGCTCAAAGGCAACCTCTTATACAAAGTCTTTTTTTATCCATTTAATTGTGTTAATACTCTCTTCCTTTTGAAATGATTTTGTATGACTTCTGCATAAACTTTGGATTTATTTCTCTGTATATGTGTTAAATTCTCTCAGGAAGAATAGGATGTCCTTGAGGACAGAGATTTTTCTATTTTGGCCTTTGTATCTCTAGTGCTTAGCATATTGTCTGTAGATAGTATTGATTAGTTAATATTTGTTGAACTGAATTAACTTGCCCAATCACACATAGGCAGTAAAGAAGATATAGAACTAGATTTAGAACTAGAAGGGCCTTAGAAGCTATTTATTCCAACATGCTTTTTTACATATAAAAAATATTGAGACCCAGACCAACTAAATTACTTAACCAAGATCATCACTCAGCTCATACATAGTCTTAGAACTGAGATTCTAACCCAGAATCTGATTCCAAATCCAACTCTCTTTGGGGGCATCAAGCTACCTATACCACAATCTCAGTGTTCAGGTTCTCCTTTTAGAATGCAAATATTTCTGAAGGATCTCAAGTCTCATCACTCCTTTCCTTATCTGTAAAGATGGGGATAATAATACTTGCATTGACTACTTCCTATTATTGTTGTCAAGGAAGAATTGTGTAAACTCTAAAGCCCCATATAGAAATGGGGGCAATTTCCCCCTCCTGGATTAGGACATTGACTATAAAGAGAATCTTTTTTACTTCTTTTATATACTTCACCTCTTCCTTCCTTCTATCTCAGTGCTTAGTGAGAGCTGGTCTGGAAATATCTTGGAACCTGGTTTTCCTTAGAGCACTTGTAGCTATGGATCCCATCTGATTCATTTCCCAAAGGGGAGCCTGGTGTAAAGATGTTTTCTTGTTCTGAGCTCTGAGAACTTACACCTCTAGTCTAGATCTCAGGATAGTCCAGACTTTCTCCAGGTTAGGAACTACAACTATAAAAGCTGATGCAGCACTTGGTCCAAGATGGGACCATCTTCTGAAACTCAATGTTCTTTTTGCCCCCACTCTAGTCTGCAGTATCCTATCTCTCAGAACCTTCACTTCCTAATGTAATTCAGTTTGGATCTCTGTTCTTCCTTGGTTCTCACCTTTTCCTCAAACAACACAGGGTAAATAGAGGAAGTCTTTATTTACCAGGAAAAGGTAAAGTTTTTACTGATTCACTTAGTAAGTGACAAGCATACTCAAAGTGTTAACAAAAATGATCTTTCCAGGGGCAGCTAAGTGGCTCAGTAAATTGAGAGCGAGGTCTAGAGATGGGAAGTCCTGGGTGCAAATCTGTCCTCAGAGACTTCTTAACTGTGTGACCCTGGGCAAGGCACTTAACCTCCATTGCCTAGTCCTTACCGCACTTCTGCCTTAGAACCAATACATAAGGTTGATTCTAAGATGGAAAGTAAGGATTTTTTTCAATGATATTTCCATGAGATTCTTCTTGAAGCCACTTTGTCCCACAGTAGGTAATGATGAAAGAACCATTGCCTCTAATTAGGACTGGAGGAGTCATAGGTACTCCCATTCTGCAGACTGCTAATCCTTAAATATAGAAGTTCGACTTCCAAGGAGTTTGTATATTGGTTTTGATTCTGCCCAGCTTTCTTTTGCCCTAGATTTAATCAATTATTTGGTTTTTAAATCCTTGCTGTAACAGCAAGACCATTAACACCTGACTGGGACCTAGAACTCTTCCCTCTCCCCACATGAATAGTTCCTTCCTGAGACCAAGGGAGTTTGGAGAGAGTATAAGAATTTGTTGTGGTTCAAGGGCTGAATTTGCTAGATTTGGGACCCTGAGATCCTGGATTCAAATTTCAGCTTCATCTTTGTCATGTGGTAAATCAATTAACCTTTCTGAGTCTTGGGTCTATTTCTGTGATATCATTGGGAAGGAAGTGAGGTGACTAGATGCCCTCAAAATTCCCTTTCAGAACTGAGTCTTTGATGATTTTGACCTGATGGGGTATTCAATTATTAACTAGTTAAATGATCAAGATAAACTCTTGGGAGGTTAGGGGTCAAATAAAGAAAGTGAAACCAAGTATACCAAGGGGGTATAAAAAGTTTGCTGAAAGGAGAGGTGGATGAAAATGTGTTTAAACAAACATCGCTATTTCCCCAAAGACTGGTACCTGACCCAGTTAACATTAATTTCTATGTAATTATGAAAGCAGTTGAGACAGAGGGTAAATGAAATGCCAAAGAAAGAATAATTTGTCCAGTAACCCAGTGGAGCATTTGAAAAGACACAAGAAGTTGGTCAATCAACAGCAATTTATACAATATCTACAATCTGTACTAGCCCCAGTAGAGATGTAGAAGAAAAATCCTCAAAGAGCTTATGCCAACTGAGAAAAACTAACCCAACACAACCAAAACAGTAAGTCTTCAAACAAATAGGAAATAATCACACAATTCACACTAAATAGATCCTTCCAGTTGTTGTCCAAGTGGGATGGGATTAATCAGTTGGGCTTCCTGGAGTTTAATTCCAATTGCAACATCCCCTGCCTCCATCCCTTAACTCTTGCCTAATATGACAGCTTCCTGATTGGTCTCTCTGCCTCTATCTTCTCCCCTCTTCAAACCTCCCTCTGAAGAGCTGCCAAAATCGTATTCCTAAAACACTGTTCTAACCATGTTATTTTTCTACTCAAGAAGCTCCAGTCACTCCCTCTTGTGTCTAGAATAAAATACAGACTCTTCTGTTCAGCACTTAAGGTCCTTCAGAATGTGCCGCCCACTTCTCTTTCTGGGATTACTGCATTTAACTTTCTTTTACACATTCTACATTCCAGGCAAATTGGGTCTACTTGCTGTTCCCCTGTAAATGATATTCCATCTCCTATTTCTATGCCTTTATATAGTCTATCCCCCACATGTGGAAGGTTTTCCCCAACGCCCTTTATCATTTTGAATCCTTTATCATTGTTGTTCAGTTATTTTCATCCATGTCTGACTCTCCGTGACCCCATTTGGGGGTTTTCTTGGCAGAGACACTGAAATGGTTTGCCATTTCTTTCTTCAGCTCATTTTACATATGAGGAAACTGAGGTAGAGTAAATTACTTGACCAGGGTCACACAGCTAATAAGTGTCAGAGGTCAGTTTTGAACTCAGGGAAATGAAACTTCCTGGCTTCAGGCCCAGCACATTATCCACTGTATCACTTAGCTGCCTTTTAGAATCCCTAATTTCTGTCAAATCTCAGTTCAAGGCTCACCTCTTATAGGGAGTCTATAATAAGTTCTCTCCTTGTCCCACTCTCTACCCCTGCTCTAACTAGTACCCTTTCCCCTAGAGATTACTTTGATTATCTTTTGTATCCATTTTTCATTATAATTTTTTTTCTTTTCAGGAAAATGGAAGCTCCTTAAGGTAGGAACATTTTTGATGATGATGGATGAAGGGGACCCCATGATGATGGAAAAGGTTTTGAAAAGGAGGTGCTACTTTGGCCTACTGTCACCACCTCACTGTGAATGTGAAAACTGTTTTCTCCAGAAAGTGAGTATAAGGTAGGATTGACAAAATCAGACAGACAACTAACTGTCTAGGCTGAACACTAGATAATAAGGCTGGCTTAGTTGTTCCCAACTGTAGGTTCCATTTGGAAAGCTAAAATAAAGTCTTTCTATGAAAACCGTATTTTCATTGAAGTTTTGGAAGAGGATTTGAGAGACCTTAAGAAGGTCATTGTACTAAGCCTAATAAAGACAAATGTTCACCAAGCTCAATAGGCAAATGTTGTACCAATGCCTCAAAATCCAAAAGGCAATAACAAAACACAAAGAAGATGGACTTGAGGTCCAACTGCTTAGGCTAGTTGGCAAACAGTCCCCTTTTAAAATAACAAAATTCTACATGTTTCCTGTTTGTGTCCTGAGCTGGCCCAGCTCCAGAACTATTCTCAAGCTCATTCTCTTTGTCTGTAATGCTCACCTTTCTCTCTCTCTTTGTTTTTTTTTTTCATTTTTACTTATTAAAATACTATCTTTTTTTTTATTTTTCAGGGGGTTACATTTTGAGTTTCGACTTGTTTCCCTCTCTCCTACCCAACCTTGCATTAGAGAAGGCCAACATTTGATACAGATATATATGGGCATCTATCTTTTTTTTAAAGCTCATCCCAAATGTTATCTTTTCCATGAAGTCTTCTCTTTTATCCTTAGTCAGTTAATCTCCTTCTCATCTTGAACTTTCCCTAGCAATGATTAATAAACAAACAGATAAAACACTGGCTAATTTGATAGGAAGGAAGGAAGGAAGGAAGGAAGGAAGGAAGGAAGGAAGGAAGGAAGGAAGGAAGGAAGGAAGGAAGGAAGAAAGGAAGAAAGGAAGAAAGGAAGAAAGAAAGAAAGAAAGAAAGAAAGAAAGAAAGAAAGAAAGAAAGAAAGAAAGAAAGAAAGAAAGAAAGAAAGAAAGAAAGAAAGAAAGAAAGAAAGAAAGAAAGAAAGAAAGAAAGAAAGAAAGAAAGAAAGAGAAAGAAAGAAAGAAAGAAAGAAAGAAAGAAAGAAAGAAAGAAAGAAAGAAAGAAAGAAAGAAAGAAAGAAAGAAAGAAAGAAAGAAAGAAAGAAAGAAAGAAAGAAAGAAAGAAAGAAAGAAAGAAAGAAAGAAAGAAAGAAAGAAAGAAAGAAAGAGGAAAAGAAAGGAAGAAGAAAACCAAATTACCAATATCAAAATATGAAAAAATTGAAAATCCCACCAATGAAGAGGAAATTAAAGTAATTATTAGGAGCTATTTTTCCCAGCCATATGCCAATAAATTTGACATTATAAGCAAATTAGATATATAAATATATATAAAAATATAAAAATATAAATTGCTCCAATTAACAAAAAGAGGAAATAGAATAATTAACCCTATTTCAGAAAAAGAAATTTTACTCCCTAAAAAATAATTGCCAGTGTCAGATGAATTCACTAGAGAATTCTACCAAACATTTAAAGAACAATGAATTTCAATACTACATAAACAATTTGGGAAAATAGACAAAGAAGTAGTCCTACCAAATTCCTTTTACAATACAAATACAATGCTGATACCTAAACCAGGAAGAGCAAAAACAGAGAAAGAGAACTCTAGACCAATTTCCCTAATGAATATTGATGCAAAAAGATATTATAGTGAATTGTGTAGTGTCATATTTCTCTATATTTCTCTACTTGTTGGTGAATTCCATAAGGGCATAGTCTATGTCTTACTTAATCTTTGTATCTCTCCTATTGCCTAGCACAATGTTCTTCATGCATTTGGTACTTAATAAATACTTGATGGAATTTCTGACATGTCTGCAGAAACATAAAGCTTGAGCTTAGACTTCTGAATCAACATGTTATGGATGAAGAAAGTATTCTTGTTTAGGCTCAGCCACTACTAGCTGGTAGATCTTGGGCAAGTCATTTTTCTCCATGGGTTTCAGTTTCTTATAAAATGAGGTGGTTAGATTAGGGAATCTCTAATATTCCTTCTAGTTCTAAATTTTTTGATTCTGTGATTTTATGCATATGGATTTATGTATGTATATATACATATATAATTTTTTTTTAAAGCTAGTGACAGATTCTAGAGGCCAAGAAAACAAACAGAAGATCTTTGCACATGATGACAAGATCATGGCTGCCTTCTTAACAGCTAAAAAGGTCAGATATTTATGAATTTTTATATATTAAAAATTGATAACAGCATGACCTCATTAAAGAGCTAATATTAGTAGAAAAGGATAGGTCAGTGTCAAAAACAATGCCCGATTCCTAGCACAAGGTACCTGACTTAGTCAAGTTGTGTCAACTTCAACAGAATGTGAGCAGAGGTAGAATACAGACTGTCATTCCCAATTAACAAAACCTCTGGTTTGTCCGTGTTTGGTGTCAAAGAATTATGACACATCCGAGAGGAGACAGCCATTAGACACTCACTGTCCCATTCACACCTGTCCTGCATACAACCAAACCCGATCACTTATTAATGTCATCGTCACAGTCTCAGGCTCATTTTCCACATTAATTTCTTATTTGCCATTAATTCATTCAGCGACAGAATGGCCACCTTTAGAAGGAAACTCAGGAGATAGTTCACAGACTCCTCCCAGAAATAAAAAAATCATAAAATGTCAGTGCTAATCATCAAGTTTTAATCTTCTCATTTTATAGATGCAAAAATGAAGGCCTAAAGAATTGAAGTGACCTGAACAAGGGAAAATTATAGAATGTCAAAGTCGACTAACAAGTAACCCAGAAATATTGATTTCTTGGACATCTGCTAAGCAAAAATGCTGCAGAATCAAGGACATGGCTGGTATTTAGGAAACTGGTGAGATAAAGGGAAGTTTAGGATATTTGGAGGGGAGAGAAGGGAAAATAAAACAAATTTTTGACAAATGAAAAAAATGACAAGAAGAGTAACATCCAAGATGGTAGCAGACGTTCATATTTGACTAAAAGAATGTGATTAAGTTTGGTAGAAATGTGGTGTCAGTCTACTGAAGAATATTGGAATGGAAATTAAATGAAGGAGAAATTATGAAATGGCTCAGGAGTTTGGCAGTGAATGAGATCTAAGTTGGTATTAGTTGAAGACAACACTGTATTTATGAGATCCAGTAAAAAAGGCTTTTATTGTAGGGAATTCAGAAACAGAATGGCTGGAAAAGAATTACCATGAGCTCAAATTTGCCCTTGAATAGGAAATCCCCAGAAGGAACCTTTTATTGTTCAATTGTTTTTAGTAATGTCTGACTCTTCCTGATCTCATTTGGGGTTTTCTTGGCTTAGATACTGGTTTTGCCATTTCCTTCTCCAGCTCATTTTACAGATGAGGAAACTGAGGCATATGAGGTTAACTGATTTGCCCATTGTCAATCTGAGGCTGGATTTAAATTCAGGTCTTTCTGATTCCAGGCATGGCATTCTATTTATTGTGCTAACTAGTTGCCCAGAAGGGACCTTACTGATCATCTAATGCTATCTCATTTCACAGAAGAGGAAACTGAGGCCTTAAAAGGTAGAGAGTCTTATTTAAAGTCACAAAGTAGGCAGAGATGAGACTAGAACTTAGCCCTCCTGAGTCCTCATCTTGTACTGTTTTCACTGCATCAAACTGTCAGCTCTGATAACTTAGTTTAGGAAAAAGAAGTGGGAAAAATACAAAAAATAAAAAAAAAAGATACATTTGCAGATGATCTAAGAAACATGATACTGGCCAGAACCCAACATCATGGCCTTCTGCTGCAGGCCCAGCCTTTCCCATGGGATCAGAAGATGACTCATAAAGGAGCCCCTCCCATGGAGAGTCTTCTGCAGCCAGCAAGTTATTGTTGAGGAGAATTGATGTGCCAATAAAGGTCAGATTTTTCCCCCCAGATAACTATTTGTTTACCTCCCCTCCAAATAAGCCCTCTTAAGACTGTTTCCCTAAGCTTCACACAGGAAGAATGTCAGTGTCTGAAAGTTGAAGCTCACCTCTGACCAGCATTTCATTTTTATTTATTTATATGTTGGGGTTTTTTTCCTCCCTTTGGAATTAGAGGCCATGTCTCTTGCCAAAGATTAGCGTTGTGTTCAGTGTTTATGGACGTTCCACAGGTCTGCAGAAACAAAATGTAAAAATCTGATAGACTGAACTAAACCAATTCTACAAAAAAACATAAAATAAAATAACCCACAGCTTAGCTCTAGCAATTTTGCAAGGGTGAGGGTTAGGGTAAAGCGAAAGTGGGGGAATGGTAGTGGGTAGATGTGTCTTTAATCTGCTGTTTGCTGCTGTCATTTTAGTTTAAAAAAAGAATAGATGTTATTAGTATCTTTTGTTTTTAAATTGACTACATTTCTCTCGGTATTGCTTTCCCTCCTCCCTCCTACAGAGTCCTCCCTTAGAGGGGAAAAAGATAAAATTAATCAACATATTAAAAAAAAAGCAAAATTGATGTTCTATGCAGTGTTCCTCGACCATGAATCCCAACCTAAGCAAAGGAGTAGGGGAAGATGTCTTTCATCACTCTTTTGTGGACCTAAAGTTGTTCTGTATAGTTTTACAAGATTCATTTTCAATTGTTTTGTTGCTGGTAGCAGTGATATTTTTTCAATTTAAATTGTTGTAGTCATTTTATAGATTGTTTTCCTGGCTCTAATCACATTATTTTGTGTCAATTCATCTGAGTTTCTGTGTACTTCTCTGTATTCACCACATTTGTGGTTCTCTTGTAGCATTATTAATATTCTGTTATATTTATATGCCACAATTTGTTTAACTTTCTTATATGATGAAGTATCCTTTTAATCAGGAAAGACTAAACTTGTGATCTTGTATCTCCTCTAAGGAATTCCTAGACCGGAAAAAATCCTCTCCCATTTTCAAGTTGTCAACTTTTCTCTCACTTTAGCTTTAGATATTTACCTACAGCTTTGAGAATTTAAATGACTTGCAGGTCACCAAGACAATATGTGTCAGAGGCTGGATTTGAACCCAGGCCTCCCTGATTCTAAGACTATCTCTTTAACCATTATATTATACTCTCTCTCTCTCTCTCTCATTTTGCTCCAAGCAGAATTTTCAAGTTTTTTAATTGCCAAAAGTGCCAAAAGCTTCTATAGATTACTAGTCAACAAGTATCTAGGGACATGAAGGTTTGGCTTGGCTCCTGTTCGATTTGGTCTATAATCCTGGGCTGTCAGGTTTGGGAGAAAAATGTTGCCCAGGAAATTTGGGGGACTTCCTGTTTTAACTCAAGATGATATGTCTTCCGCTTGGCCAACAGTTTTTCAGAGTTGCCATTCCGGATATAACTAGGTCTAAACCAGAGTGTGGAAATAGTCTAGTAGTTGCAGAGAAAATACCAAATCTCAAGTGAGCCTTCAGGAACCTCAGCCTTGAATGGAAGGTTGAAAGTTGTCTTCCTTCTAGTGCTTGAGCAAAGTCTTTGAGAACATGCTTCCCAGGTAGATCTCACTGGAGAAGGAACTGAAGGCCTCACCATAGGCAATGTCAAACTGCAGAACTGGAAGCTAATCAGTCCTGGGAATGCTGCCCCTATTTATCACGTCTCCGGTTGGGATGTGTTTTCATGCTGAATCCATAGTGTTGGCAGGACTGGAATGCGAAAGAAAGGCAGAGGATGTGAGGCAGATGCAGGGGCGTTTCCAAGACCACTGGGGGGTAACTCTTCAAGCCAACTCTCAGGACTGCAATCCCTCACTAGCAAGCTCTGTCCAGCTCATGAGTGTTTACCATCGAAAATTGAGGAAAGGACAAAGCTCAAGGTCCATTACTGTTCAAAAACATCACTTATGAATCCATTTCAGTCTTGAGATAGTTGTGGTATTAAAAACAATAATAATGTCCAGATAACTTGGCACTTGGTAAGCATTTAATAAATGTTTTCATTCATTTATTAAGAAAACATGTTGTTGCTATCATAACATGAACACTGAAGGAAAGGGTAGGAGAGGGAGGAAATCCTGCCGTTATATGCTATATAATTTGGAGGCTATTAAATTTTGCTCACCCATCCTTTTAATGCATTTGTTCCAGGGGAACAGGTGCTCATAGATTGTCAGGAACAGCTCAGCATATGCAGAAAATCAATCCCAAATAAAGTTCAAAGAGACACTTTCAAAGCTGGGTTCAAGGTGACAAATGGCCACTAATGAGAAATGGACTCCTGCCCCTTGCCTGACTGACAGGTGAAAGGACAGCCTATGTGGAGAGGACACCTGCTCTTCCTTGGTCCAATTAAGACCTCCAACTGTTTGCAGTAACATGAGATTCAAATTAATTGATTTTCCCTTTTTAATCTGCCCCTAGGAAAATAGGACATGAGGTAGGAACTGTAGAATGATAATAAAATAAAATGACAAGTCCTTTTAGTGTTTTTTGGATTGTATGCCCCAGTGTATTCCTGCCATATTCTTTCTCATGGCTTTAACCCTTCTCTCATGCTACTATTCTCTCTCTACTTTTAGAGAAGTGTAAGAACAAAGAGTAAATAAGAAGAATATAGAGCAGTGATGGCAAATGTCTTAGAGATGGAGTACTGGTCTCTGCCCCCAGCCCACTCCCCAGAGAAAGTGCCTTGTTCCCCTACCCCCACCTTGAGTGAGCGGCATACCCTGCCCTCCCTTACCCCATTCAGGGAAGGTAGAAAATGCTCCCATTGGACTGCTGGGAGGATGGGTGGGTAAAGTGAGCAATGTCCTCAGCAAATGTAGAGAATGGGGAGGGGAGTGACTGGGGTGCTCAACTCCCCTCCAACGCTGCTGCCTGTGAGCCACCCACATTACCTCCTGTGTGCTCCCATTGGACTGATGGGAATAGGGGCAGGTGATGCGAAAAAATGTCATCAGACACAGTGGAGAAAAGGAAGGGAGCATCTCCCCCTGAGTCCCTCTGTCTTTCTAGTAATGAACTTTTTTTGGTAGGGAGGGCAGTATGCATGCCCACAGAGACTGCTCTCTGTGCCATCTTTGGCATCTATACCATAGGTTCACCATCATTGATATAGAGTTAGAAGGAACAGATTGGGGGTTCTTTTTTGCCTAACCTATTCCTTCATAGAACTCTAATCTACAATATCTCCAAGTGGTCATTCATCTTTTGCTTTAAAATCTTTCAAGAGGGAAAACTCATTACTTCCCAACTAGTGTGAATCTTGAAATTTCTCAGACTTGTGAATGTTAAAAAATTCCCCATTGGGGAATTCTCCATTTGGGACAATTCCCTATTGGGACTATTCCCCATTTTAAACAGTGAAGCTACTTAGATCTAAAATGTGAAAACTCTACTTAGATCAGAAATGTGAAGACCTCTACTCCACCCATACTTAAGACTGCTTTAGGGGAGAAAACTCCTTGCTGAACAATGAAAAATACTTACACCCATACTTAAGCCATGCCTATTTTTAGAAAGGGGTGCTAAGTACCTATAAAGGTACTTGTGAACTTACAAGGAGCAAAGAGGTGAAAACTTATTCAGAGCTTTCCTGGTGTGAATTACTCAAAAATCCACACCTTCTTAGGTGTGGACTAAGAATGGTCTGTCCTTTGAAAAACATCTACTGTGATTGGTAGATGGAAGAATTTAGGGGAGGTGACAAAGGAAAATTTCCCTTTATAAGGAAAGGAAAAGCTGAAAAACAGGATCTCTCTGGAGTTCTCAAAAGACAGTCTCTAAGGAGGTTGTTGAGAGAAGGACAATCTCTAAGGAGGTCTCTCAAGGTTAGGCTGACTCTGCTGGAACTCCCTCTGGGGAGACTCTGTCCCCCTGAATCCTTGCTTAGACAGATCTTGTGGTGAGTGATAAAAGACTGACAGATCTCTCTCTCTCTTAAGACTCAGGTCTAGGCCATGTTGGCTTAAGGCCCTTCATACTTATTCCTTTTTTCCTCTCTTTCTCTCTTTGATTCCTCATTGTATTATTAATTAAATTCTCTATAAAACCCAGTTGACTTGGGTATATTCATAATTGGGAATATTTCCCTGGTGACCACCTTATACTTAATTTAAAACAAGACACTGTAGTGAAAACATATTTTCTGCAGTCACAATTTACTCACCCACTCTTATATCTACTACAATTTAAGTCTTCCACTATTTTAATCACTACAGTTTATGAGCCTTCAACCATTTTAAATATTACACTAGGCTTTGAGAGGAGGGACCATTCTTCCTCTTTGTCTCCCTCTCTCCAGAGCCTGGCAGGGTACTTGCCCTCTGAGTTCATCTGCTGTTTATATAGTACATAATCTATACATACCTATTTATTTACATGGTCTCCTCAGAAGTATGCTGGAACCAGCTTGTATGAGCTCAAGAGAGGCAATTGCTAAATTATATGGTGAACATTTACACCTTGGAAGTAGGCAAATGTTAAAAATTTGGTCTTGGTTGAATGTTTTATTGATTGTGTAGATTAAAAAATTATAGAGAAAATATTAATGATATAGATTAAACTCCAAAGTGTGGTATGTGTTTTCAGAGAACTGGTAGTACATTACTATGACTTCCCCATTAAAATATAAGCTTCTTGAGGGAAAGGACTGTGTCTTTTGCCTCTACAGTCTTAGAACTTGTCATAATGCCTGGCACATAGTGGTCACTTAATAAATTATTTGTTGTTTGATTGATGAATATTTACCAAAACAGTCTTTTCCTCTTTTGTACAGCCCTATAGGAAGTTTGAATGTGCATTCAGTCAAAACCTGCTTTTCTGTCAGATTCTGCCTATATCTCTTAGTTTTGCCCTCTTGGATCAAGCAGAAGAAATTTAATATCACTTCTGCATGACAATTTTTCAAAAACTTCAAGACAGTTGGCTTTGATGTCTTCTCTAGCGTAGTAATATTAACATAATAATAGTTCACATTTCTATAGCGCATTAAGTTTTACAAAGTGCTTTCTCTAGTGGTGGTGGTGATGGTGAGGCAGGGGAGGGCAAAGTGCTAGATTTTCAATCTAGAGAATTTCCGTCTGAATGTTGATTTTTCCACTTACTACCCATGAGACACTGGTCAAGTCCTTTAACCTCTTCAGGTTTCCATCTCCTCATCTGAAAAAAAGAACAGTATTAGACTAGATTATCTTTGAATTCCCTTTACTCTTTGTCTATGAACTTTGAACCATGTCCTCCCTAAATCTTTTCTTCTTCAGATTCAATATCCTTGTTGTCTTCAGCTGATCCTAACATCAGATAGAGTTTAAGTTTCTGGAGAACAAGGACTGATTCATTTTTGTCTTTGAAGTCCCAGAATGTCTATACAGCCTGACACATAGTAGACACATTAATGTGTAGTGATTGACTGATGCAGTGCAATCCCACCATCATCCTGATGCAAACTAAGGTTGCATTTATATTTTTGGCAGCCATGCCATTCTGTTAACTTATGCTATTTATCCTCTATGACACAGGCCCTATAATAATAAAAATAGCTAGCATTTTTATAATGCCTACTATATCAGGCATCATGCTAAATACTTTATAAATATCTAATTTGATCCTCACAACAACCCTAGGAGGTAAATACTATTATATACATATAGTAGTTTCTTGGTGACCGAGAATGACAATTGTCTTTGTGCATTATCATCTACAGTGTACCCTCATGTGACTTTGGAGTCCAAAGACTGAGGCGCAGAGTTTGTGGCACGTGGGGCATGGGATGCCAGTTGTTACGGGAGGTGCGGTTGTGGCCTGGTGTTGGCGTTCACGCGCAGCGGCAAGACTCATCTTCAAAGGTGGTGGCGGCATGGTGAATGTGGGTTCGCCAGCTGCTTCTGTCAGAGGCAGCAAATTCTAGTTGCTTTGGTGTCATGCCAGCCCACTTCAAGTTGGACTTTAGCTGATCTTTGAATCGTTTCTTTGGTCGGCCTTGTTTCCTGAGTCCAGCTGACAGTTCACCATAGAATGCCTGTCTTGGTATTCGCTGTGGGTCCATGCGGATGGCGTGTCCAGACCATCATAGCTGGCTTTTAAGGACCATGACTTCGATGCTGGTGGAGTTGGCTCTGTCGAGGACTTCCTGATTGGTGATTCGGTCCTGCCATCGGATCCTCATGATTGACCGGAGGGAGCGTTGGTGGAATTGCTCCAGCTGTTTCATGTGCTTCCTGTACAGTGTCCATGTCTTGCAACCGTACAAGAGCAAGCTGAGGACCGCTGCGTTATACACTTTGAGCTTCATGGCAGTGCTTACACCTCTATGTTGGAGGACTTTGGAGCGCAGCCTCCCGAGTGCCTGGCTGGCCTTTTGGATCCTGGCATTAATCTCGTGGTCTAGGGACCCATTGTTGGTGATGGTGCTGCCCAGGTACTTGAAAGTGTTGACGTTAGAAAGCTGCGTGCCATCGATTGTAATGCACGGCTGGTTCGTTGGCCTCCCTGGTGCAGGTTGGAACAGCACCTCTGTTTTGCTGAGGCTGATAGTCAGGCCAAACAGTTTTGTTGCGGTGGAGAACCTGTCCACAATGGTTTGGAGATGATTTTCTTGGTGGGGCATGAGAGCACAGTCATCTGGGAAGAGAGCTTCCAGGATGAGTCTCTCTGTTGTCTTTGTTTTTGCAGTCAGGCGGCGAAGGTCAAATAGTGAGCCATCCAGTCGGTATTTGATATAGACACCCAGGTCTAGATCCATCACAGCATGTCGTAATACTTGGGTGAAAAATAGGTTGAATAGCACCAGAGCGAGGACACAGCCTTGTTTCACACCATTGGAGATGTTGAAGGGATCGGAAGTCTCTCCACCAGATAGGACTTCCCCTGTCATATCAACATGAAAGAGTTGGATCAGTTAGACAAATTTTGCTGGGCAACCGAGCTTGCTAAGGATCACCCACAATGCATCCCTGTTCACTGTGTCGAACGCCTTTGTCAGGTCTATGAAGACAATGTAGAGACTCAGGTTCTGCTCAAGGCATTTTTCCTGCATTTGCCTCACCATGAAGACCATGTTGATGGTGCTGCGATCTGGTCGGAAGCCACATTGTGATTCAGGCAGGTTCTGCTCTGAAACAGATGACAGGAGTCTGTTGAGTATAACACGGGCAAGGATCTTTCCCGCAGTGGAGAGTAGTGAGATGCCTCTGTAGTTGTCACAGGCTGCTCGTGAGCCTTTGTTCTTGTATAGGGCTACGATGGAGGCATCTCTGAGTTCTGGGGGCATGTCTTCCTCTTCCCATATGCTGGTCAGCACTATGTGGAATGCCTGGAGTGCCTTTCCATTTAAGGCCTTGTACACCTCAGTTGGGATCCCGTCTTTACCGGGTGCCTTGCCTACACTCATTTGTTTGATGGCTTTTTGGACTTCCTCTATTGAAGGAGGGACATCAAGTTGTTCAATGGAGTGGTTTTGGGGGATCTGGTCAAGGGCGCTTTGGTCGACTGAAGAGGGTCAGTTGAGAAGCTGACTGAAGTGTTCTTTCCACTTGTTGCTGATGCCTTTTTTATCTTTTATGAGAGTGTCACCGTCAGAGGATAGCAAGGGAGTGGTGGTGGGTTTTGATGGCCCATAGACAGTCTTGAGGGCACGGAAAAATTGTAGTTTTTCATATCAGCAAACCACTGGATTTCTTCTGCCTTTTTTTCCCACCATCAGTCTTGCATCTTCCTGATCTCACGCTGAGCCGTGGCTTGGAGAGACTTGAATCTGTGCTTTTTAGGAGCAGAGTTTGGGTTATTTTGCCACTCCATAAAGGCTTTGTTCTTCTTGCTCAATAGGTCTTCAATAGCAGTGTTGTTCTCATCGAACCAGTCCTGGTGGTTGCATTGTTTTGGGCCTAGGACTGCCTTTGATGTTTCCTTCACTGCATCTCCGAACTGGTTCCATTTCTCGGTTGAGCTTCCAGTGAATGGTCCCTTGGCAGACAGCTTGTTGTCCAGGCAGGACTGGAATGTTTGCAAATAAGATGGATCTCTAAGACGACTCATGTTGTAAAATGCACAAACTGTCTGGGCGCGTTTTGGATGGTGAGGCGCAATGCGCATTTGAAGAGTCGCTCTAACCAATCGGTGGTCTGTCCAGCATTCAGCTCCTCTCATGGCTCTGGGTGATCTTTACATCCTGGATATCTCGCCGGCGTATAATGATGTAGTCAATGAGATGCCACTGTTTTGATCTTGGGTGCATCCACGTTGTTTTATATTTGTTCGCCATTCTAAACACAGTGTTCGTGATGGTGAGTTCGAATTCTGAGCATTTGCTGAGTAGCAGTAGGCCGCTGTTGTTCATTTTGCCCATGCCGTGTTTGCCGAGCACTCCTTTCCATCTTTCATGGTCCTGGCCAACGTGGGCATTGAAGTCTCCCAGTAGTATCAGCTTGTCATTTGTGGGCACTGAGTGCAGGACGGCACTCAGGTCAGAATAGAACTGCTCGATGGTCTCCTCTGTGCTGGTCAGTGTTGGGGCATATGCGCTGATGATTGTGGCATACCAGTCTTTGCTGAGAGGCAAACGGATCTTCATGAGCCTCTCGCTGATGCCCACAGGCAAGTCTGGCAGCTGTTTGAGCAAACTGGTCTTGATGGCCAGGCCAACACCGTGGATTCTGTCTTCATTTGAGGCTCTACCTTTCCAGAAGAAGGTGTATCCAGTGGTGGGTTTGCTGAGTGATCCCTCTTCTGGTAAGCGTGTTTCGCTTAAGGCTGCGATGTCGATGTTATATCGTGCCAGTTCTTTACCGATTAGAGCTGTTCTTCTCTCGGGTCTTGGGGTATTCTCTCTATCAAGTAATGTCCTGATGTTCCATGCTCCTAGTAGGAGTTTCTTTGTATTTTTTCTTTGATTTCGACCGCTTAAAGGGATGACCTGCCAGCTCCGGTGTGCTGACCGGGTGTTTGTAGGGCAGGCAATGTTTGAGACACCTTTTCTAGTCCCCTCCCTTGATAAGGGTGAGCAGTGCTGTCCTAGAGAGGGCTGCACAGTCGCCCAGGATGCTGCCGAACGTCCCTGCTGCCCTACAGGGCCGAGTGACCACTGGTCCATGGGCTGCCTACGTGCAGGATCGTGACTACAACTGCCAGTGGTTACCTCCACCTGTTGCATCGTCACTCCCCCATCACCGCAGGTCTTGAAGAGGGTGGACGGGTTAGGATAGATGAGTGTGCACAAAGATACTTGTGCGTGAAGGAGATTTAAGTGGAAAAGTCGATGCACAGAGACAGGGTATATGGGGTGCTCACGAAGGGGTAGTATCTCTGGTATGGAGGGCCTGTTGTGCCCTCTTAGGGCAGCTCTCCAGCCTCTGACCCCCACCTGACACCCAGCTCTCACTTGTGGCTCCTAGTAGCTGCTAGCATGTGGCAGCGGCCACACCCCGGGCAATGGCTTTGACAGGCCGGCTAAACCTTGTGAGGGTAGCCATCGGGTCATCGACCCCTGGTGAACCAGGGCTTTGCTCACCCAGCATGTGAAGACTGCTTTGGCTGAGCAGACGGAAGAAACCAATAAGAAGGTTCAACGGCTGAGAGGGCGATGCAGCAAAGCACTGTGGAGTGCTCAGGGCGTGTTGGAGCACAAAGGACAACACGGCCATCCAATGCAGCTGAAGAAGTCTCCAGATATAACAATTTTTTCATGCCACTGGACCCAGACTTCCAACGCCGAGAGAGTGGGACTAAATACTATTACAGTTGGGGAAACCGAGTCAAACAAATTTTTAAGTGACTTCTCCAAGGTCACATAGCAAATAAGTGTCTGTGACCAAATTTGAGATCAAGTATTCCAGATTCCATGCTCAACACTCTATCATGTCATTTGGCTCCTTTTCTCTCTTACTACCTTTTTCTTCATGATCTCATCATCTCCTATACGTTCAATTCTCTTCTCTTCATAGATGACTCCAATATCAATTTATCTAACCTTATTCTCTCTCTTGAGTTCCTCAAAATGTCTGAGACAGAACTCATTATCTTTTCCCCAAAACCCTCCCTCCTCCAAACTTCTCTATCTCTTTTTTTTTTAGATCACCATTCTTGAAGTCACCAGCTTCACAACCTTAGTCATCTTTGATATTTCCTATTTCTTGATCTTTGTCCCCAATCAATTAACAGGTTCTATAAAATCTACATCCACATCAGATCTTCAGTATGTTATTTTCTCTACAATTACATCTAATCATCATCATCATTTGAATTTTCATGTTCTAGTATCTTTCTTTTCTAATCCATCCTCCATACAGTTGCCAAAATAATGTCTAAAAAACATTTACTTTACATACTTTACTACTCAAGAATCTTCAGTGGTGGTACAGTATATGGAATACTAAAGAAAGAAGACTCATCTTCTTGAGTTCAAATCTGGCCTCAGACACTTACTAGTTGTATGACCCTGGACAAGTCACTTAATTCTGTTTGCTTCAGTTTCCTCATCTGCAAAATGAATTGGAGGAGGAAATAGCCAACCACTCTATGATCTTTGCCATGAAAACCCCAAATAAGTATCATAAAGGATCAGACAGTTAAAACGACTGGACATCAACAATAACAAACCCTTCAGTTAGACATTTAATGCCATTTAGAAGATGATTCCAGTCTACCTTTCCAGTATTACAGCAAGAATCAACTCCCTATCAAATGCTCTACATTATAGCCAAACTGGTCCACTTAAATTTCCCCAAACTTATCACTCCCTTCCTTAATTTCATGCCTTTACATAATCCCCTTTGTTCAACACCATGTCTTATAATTTACAGTTTACCATAACAGGAGGATCATATACCATTTTACATAGGAAATATATTCTGATATCCATGGTTTTCAGTGTTTTCTCCTTCAACAAATATTTACATATTTAATTATCTGTTCATAAGATGTATCCCCAAGTAGAACATAAGCCCTTTGCTGATAGAGATGTTCTTTTGTTTTGTCTCAATAGCATCAGTGCCTAATGTTTATACCTTCTGCATAGATGCCTAATAAATGCTTTTGGATTGGGTTGAAGTTATGTTTCAACTGCTGTCAGAGCTGAATTCTGTGACTTTGTACTCTTGCAATTTTGGAACAGGTCAGATAGTTCCTTTGACCAACATATGTAGCTTCTCTAGAGGTCAGTAGCACTTATTTTACAGATCAAATAATGGTCATATCCCTTTAACTAGACATCTTTGAACATTCCTAGAATTGTCAACAAATTTACCTGCTGAACTTGAATGTCAGCTAGATTTCTGCAACCTCATTTTTCAAGATTTTTTTCTGTTTATAAACCCCTAGAATCTAGGTGGCATACAGAGTGATGTTTGTGTGTCTTACTTGTTCCTTCTTCCCCAAGGTTAAAGGGCAAAACGAGCATCTTATTCCCATCTCTCTCTCTCTTTTGCAAGGTGGAATGTCTTTAACTTCCTTAACACTCTGGCATTGTGCCCTGTATCAAGGAAAACACAACAAAACAAAACCAACAAGAGCCCTGCTGTCATGCTGTGACCTTGCTTTGGCAGCCAGATGGAGTAGAGTCCCAAATGCCTTCGACACACCACATACCTAAGCAGGGTAAATCAGAGTTCTAAGACACAAAGACATCATAGGGTCACCAGGGAAAGGTGACCACATGTATTGTTACTTCTTTTTGTCTCTTGGCTGCCTCGCGGTGGATGGCAGATATTTGGGGAAAGAGTTTCCCTGGCACTCCTATTGATGAATCTTGGCTTGTGAAGTTGGGAGAAGAGGAGGACAGGATGCAAACAGAAGTGTCAAAATAGTGGAAGCAAGTGTTGTCCCAGTAGGAGTCTGTAAACTTGCAGAGTAGACAAGCTGAATTCTTAGGGAATTAAATTTGTGAACTATCATTTCACCTTCAGAAATTTATCTGAATGTGTGTGTAGCTATGTATAAGCATATTCATTTGAATTATGATTGCCAAGCCTCTATATTAGTTTATGGAAACTGAAAGGTTATAGCATAGATAACAAGAAGAGGAAACTAGAAGGAGCAGAGGATAGAGCATTAGGCTTGGAGTTAAGGAGACCAGTTCAAATCTGACCTTAGATACTAGCTATGTGAACCTTGACAAGTCATTTAACCTCTGACTACCTCAGTTTCCTTAACTCTAAAATGAGAATAGTAGTTTTAAAACCTATCTCCCAGGATTAAATGATACATTTGGAAAAAAAAAAAAAACTTAGCACAGTGCCTGGCATGTAGAGCGTATATAACAAATGTATATATCCCTCTTTGCTTGCTTGCTTGCTTGCTTGCTTGCTTGCTTCCTTCCTTCCTTCCTTCTTTCCTTCTTTCCTGTCTTACTTTCTAAGGATAATAGGTGGGACAATATAATATAATTTTTGTAGTTCAGATGTTTCGGTCATGTCTAATTTTCATGACCCCATTTGGGGTTTTCTTGGCAAATGTAATGGAATGGTTTGCTATTTCCTTCTTCAGTTTATATTACAGATGAGAAAACTAGGCAGACATAATCTAATGCCCTCCATGAATCTCTGATCTCATCAGTGTAGGTAGATATTCCTTCATAAATTCATATCACAACCCATCCATGCCTATTCAATCATGTGTGATTCTTGTCTTCACTTATAAGTTTACTACCAAGAGGCCATTCATGGTTACTGAAACTCTTTATGTTATTTTGCCATCCTAAAAGGGAATATGAAGTCTCTCTATTACCATTCTAAACTACATACCTGGCCCACATTCTTCTACTATAATACATTCTGGTGACATATTTTATACTGCTTCTCTTATATAATTATCTCTTCATAATGTACTTCAGCCTGTTCATGACCATCGTGGACAATTGCCCTTTGGACAACTGACAATTTCAGTTCTTCAAAGAATTTAGTGTTCTATGACAGTGAATTAAAAGGCTTCGTATATTTATCCATAGAGGCAAAAACACATAGATAAAGAATGGAGATATTATATTCAATTGGTTGGATAACCATTTGTCTGATATTTGTCTGAATATTTATGTTGAGTGGTAACTGAAAAAAGACAAAGATTTGAACCTATATTTGAAGAGAAGAAAGAGAGTGGGTTGACTGACCTTTGGGAAATCACAAAATTCTTCTATAATACCATAAATAAATATTTAATTTTAGTATCCTTCCAGTGATATTGTATGACTATTAGACATGGCAGCAATACCACTAGGGAGACCTTGAAAGCTAAGGTGGTATAGTGGATGAAGTATTGATCTGCAATCAGGATTCTTGGCTTCTAGTCCCAGCTCTGGTATTACCTATATGACCTTGGACAATTCACTTTACCCCTCTTGGCCTCAGTTTTCTTTTTAGTTAAATTATATACATATATAATAAAATAGATTATACTGTATATCATATAGAATGTATAATAATAATATAATGAATAATCATCCAAAAATCCCTTCCCAGCTCTAAGATTCTTTATTTTCTTACAGAGGAAAAGCCACAGTGTTGGCAACCACTAGCCTCCTAACCTAAATATTTCCCCAATTATGCTTGTCTAAGGCATGAAAAAATGTCAATAACCAGATCAACACCAATCAACCTCAACACATTTTTAGGAAATTTAATACATAAGTTAGGAGACATCTTCCTAAATGTCCCTAATGCCCCTGGAGTCAGTTTCCTCAAGTATTTAAAGTACCCATGTGCACATTTTTGGATTCCAGTCATTTGTTCACCAACAAGGAGATTTAGTATCACAAATTTAAAACAAAAAAAAAATCATAAATATAGAGCTGGAAGGGAACTTAGAGACTATCTGGACTAAACCTTTCCCATTATTGTATAAATGAGGAAACTCAGGCCCTGATGTCACAAGGAATAAATGAAAGAGTTTGCATTTAAATACAGGTCCTTTACATTCATGTCCAGTCCTCTTTCTATGCTGCATTCACCACTCTATCAATCAGTAATACAATAAGTTCAGATGTGGAAAAAAAGGGAAACTAATACATTATTGGTAGAATTGCGAATTGACCCAATTATTTTGGAGAACTATCTGGAATTATTCCCAGTGAGTTATAAAACTGCATGCCCTTAGACCCAACAAGGTCTATTTCCCAAGTTGAAAAGGGAAAGAGGAAAAGAATCTCTATGTTCTAAAATACTTATCACAGCTTGAAGTAGTAGCAAAGAACTATAAATTGAAGGAATTCCCATCAATTGGGTATGGCTAAACAAATTGTGGCATATGATCATGATAGAATACTACTGTGCCATAAGAATTGATAAGCAGTTAATAAAAAAATGGAATGGTTTACATGAAATTATGAAAAGTAAATTGAGTAAAAATAAGAGTACATTATATATAGTTATAGAATTCATATATGAAGAACAACTTGTGAATAGAAACCTATAAGACATAAATTTAGATATACCTATATTTTTGTGTGAATGGATGCCTTCTCTAGTGCAGGAAGATGAAAGAGAGAGGGAAATGCCAGAGAATTTTGTAACTGGAAACAAATAATTTTAAAAATAAAAGTTAGTATGTTAAGAGAGAGGTTACAACTAAGATCCAAGTTCTAAGATCCATCTGAGCTTGCTTCCAGCTATCATGGCACCCCTTGCTCTCTTTGCATGCTGGCATGAGTATATTTGGCAAGAAGATGAGTAGAAGGGGTTAAATGAAGGGACCAACCACAAAGAGGCTGAAAACAGAGTTTGCTGTTTTGATTCAAATGAGATGAAACAATGTACTGTCTCTGTGGCTTCCAGTATCAGTTCACTGAAACTAATCCTTTCACGCCATACGGAGACTGGCAGTGAGGCTCATTGTAGGAGGTTTGAGAACCTGAGGAAAAAACAGGGTTTTCCAGCTGCCACTGAGCTTCAGAGTTTCTCAGAGGAGCTCACGGCTCTGTTTATCCATCTCACATCTCCTTGCATATGATTTGCAGACTCTTCCCTGTGAACTGGGTAGCACAAGGTGCTACTTTTCCACCCATTTTCCTTCTCAGGAGAAATCGGGAAATGTTTCCTCTCCAAGCTGCCTGAGCTTTTTTGTCTTGGAAGATTAACTGTCTCATTGCCACTCTGCTCAGTTTGCTTATTGGAATGCCCCCTTTCCCTTCCATGGTGCCTTAGGCATGTTCTATTGTTCTAGGCATCCACAACTTTGGCTGATGGCTCTGCAGGCTAGCCAGCACACCTAGTGCTAAAGGGGTATTGGCCCTGGGATCACTGAAGTGGGCTTTCATTTTCCATCATTAAAAACCCCATGTGAATATTGGCCAAGGAAATAAAGTGGAAGCAGCAGCAAATGTTACTTGAGCCTAAAGATTATTTTCACACATATTTTCTCCAAGGAGAAGCCAAGGTCATCTGAAATGCATAGCATCATTCAAGAGGGAAAATGTGCTTTTCAAGTCTGGGGCTTAATTAGCAGACCTAGGATCCATTTAGTCCAGAGTTCTTTCCCAATAGGCACCAAAGATTGAACTGTAAGATGATAAGGAGGCAGTCTAGGGTATGAGTTGGACCCCATGGTTTTGGAGGTCCCTTCCAGCTCTGAGGAACTGTGACTTTGCCTCTGTAAGGTCTTTCTCAGTTGCTTAATTCCACAATCATTTCTTCTCATTTCTAGATCCCTACAGCACTATCTATACTATTTTTGAATGTAAAAATCATTGAATTTTCTACAGAGCAAGCAAGAAGAATGCAAATTTAAAAATATGAATAGTTCCTGCCCTCAAGGGGGTCACATTCCAAATTTGGTTTGGGGAATTACAAAAAAATTGAATGGAGCCAAAGACAAAGTAGATTGATTCACTTTTTCTAGGAGTAATGGCTGTATTGAATAGATTATAGTTCCAAGACTGATAAAGGGAAGAAATGGTGGCAGCACTGGGAAAGTTTTAGGGTAGAAAGTGAGTAAATCAAGAAGAGGTCAGTACAGAAGATATTGTTGAGAAGATGAGCATGTTATTAAGTGAATCATGCATGAAGATGTCCTAGACACACACATGTATACATACTTCTATATATCTATTTTCACATGAGGCCAGAAATGAAAGAGTTAAATCTTCCAGGACATATTCTTTGGCCCAGGGAACAAAGCAGTTTGGTGGGGAGATGACTGGGAGCAAAGCTAAGTTTTATAGTTAATCTGATACTAGCCTACTCTTATACCTCATTCTTTCAAGTTTAAGTATCTTGTGTTCCAGCTAGACTATACGACCATTCACTGAGAGTTGCCCTCTATCCCCTCCTTCTCTTCTTACATCATTCAACTGCCTTCTGCCACTATCTCCTCCTTCAGTCCTGTCTCACATGATGATATAGTTCTTCTTGCCAAAGCTGCCCCTTGACATGTACCTTTGATCCCATCCTCTTCTGTCTTTTATAGCAAATTGCTCTCTCTATCATTTCTTCTCTCTCTCTCCTTCCCTCCCTACTTCCCTCCCTCCCCCCCCCCATCTCTGTATACTGGCTCCTTTATTGCTCCCTACAAACACTCCCCATCCTTTAAAAAAAGCTGTCCCTTCATCTAACTATTCCTGCTAGCTATCACCCTATACTCTTGTCAGCTAAACTTTTTGAGAAAACCTGAGAACAGCTGGTGCCTCCCTTTGCTCTCCTTTCACCATCTTCTAAACCTTTGCAATCTGGTTCATGACTTCATTATTCAACTAAAAATGTTTTTTCAAAAGTTATCAATGATCTAGATAGTAAACTGAAAGTCCCCAAAGTGTATGCCTCTCCAGAGTTACTGAGCAAGCTGGATGTTTCGGCATTTGTTGTATCTTCTAGGTTTGGCACATGAAAGAGAAAAATCAGTTTATGCTCTAGATCCAGCTCAACTTTATTCATTCTTGCAAGAATTAATACAGGTTGTCCCAAAAGCATTAGTATAATTTCAAGTATGTTTAAGCCTAATAAAAATAACTTTAAGATTGTTAAAGCTTAAAACTGCATTCAGACACCATTCTAGGTACACAAAGAGGCCCCATGATTCATTATATTTTGCCTCCTTGATCAGATCCAGTTTCCTTCTAGGTCCAAATTCCCTTATAAAAATGAAAAACTCAATTATTCATTGAGTACTATCATCTATATGACTCTTAAGGTTAAAGTTTCCCACAAATTGACAAGGAAGATAAACAATGTACACTGCTTAATCTCTCTTATCTCCGTCAACTCATTTCCCTGTGTCCATTATAATTCTCTATCCATATCCTCTTTGAGATCTAAAAATCCATTATACATTTAAGGTACCCTCACAATTACCAAAAACGATTAGGTAACTTTTGTATCAAGGTATTCCTTTTGATACAATGGGGCCTGGTTATGCTTTTCTTTGAGGGAGGAAGGCTACAGGATCAGGGTTCTTCTCACTTTTCTGACTCATTGCTCCCACACAAATGATATAGGAATTTTAATATCTAATATATTCCTATCCCTGCCCCCTTGCCTTCTAGATATAGTCACCAGTTCTCTTCAAAAGCACACAAAGTTCAAAACTATCCATAAGTCAAATGAGCTAACTCTGGAGGCAGTGGTCCCCCTTCACTTAAAGTAATTAAGCAAATTATCATTACTATTTTTGTCAGTTCTATAATGGAGATTTCTGAACAGTTATGAACAGGACAAGATAGTGTATAGATGGAATTTTGAGACTGTGGTACTTCTTTGAATATGCATTATCTACTGTGTTACTGTTTTATTCTGAAAATCATTTGTACTCACACATGGCTGACACAGTGTGTCACTGATTTTAAGCTTTGATTTTTAAAAAGTTTTTATTATTGTTTTTCCTTTCATGTGCAATATAGTATGAGTTTTATTTTTTCTCTCCTTTTTGTATTTGAAGCACATGTCAACAGTATTGAGAAGATTTTTCTTTAATTTTTATTTTGCAGTAATATAAGTTTTAAATACATTTATTCCAATATTAATCCATACCCAAAAAGCTTTAGACTATAAAAATGATGCCATTGATTATTTAAAAGAATTATGGTTAAAAAGACTGCAAAGAAAATAAGGGGGGAATAAGGAGGAAGGGGGATAGAAAGGGAAGTAAAATAAGGGTGGGAACTATGGGGACTGATTAAAAACAAACATTGGTGTAGAAGGAAATAGTGAAAGAAGAAAAGGAAGGACTAGGTGTAGAAATCAAAATGCTGGGAAATACACAGCTGGTAATCATAACTCTGAATGTGAATGGAATGAACTCACCCATAAATCTCAGGCAAATAACAGAGTGGATTAGAATCCCCAACTCTACCATATGCTGTCTACAGGAAACACACATGAGGAAAGTAGATATGCATAGGGTGAATGTAAGAGGATGGAGCCAAATCTATTGGGCATCAACTGATAAAAAGAAGCCAGAAGTCACAATCATGATATCTGACAATGCCAAAGTAAAAATAAATGTAGTTAAAAGAGATAGGGAAGGTAATTACATCCTGATAAAAGGCAATTTAGACAATGAGGAAATACCAGTACTCAACATGTATGCACCAAATGGCATAGCATCCAAATTTCTAAAGGAGAAACTAGTGGAGTTCAAGGATGAAATAGATAGAAAAACTATACTAGTGGGAGACCTGAACCTTCCCCTATCAGAAATGGATGAATCAAACCAAAAAATAAATAAGAAAGAGGTAAGAGAAGTGAATGAAATCTTAGAAAAATGAGTTAGTAGATTTGTGGAGAAAAACAAATAGGGACAAAAAGGAATACACCTTCTTTTCAGCAGCACATGGTACATTCACAAAAATATTAGGGCATAAAAACATTGCAAATAAGTGCAAAAGAGAAGAAGTAATAAATGCAGCCTTCTCAGATTACAATGCAATAAAAATAATAATTAGTAAGGGTACATGGAGAGGAAAATTAAAAATTAGTTGGAAATTAAACAATACGATTCTCCAAAACAAGTTAGTCAAAGAACAAATCATAGAAACAATTAATAATTTCATTGAAGAAAATGACAATGATGAGACATCCTTTTAAAACCTATGCAGTGCAGCAAAAGCAGTACTCAGGGGAAATTAATATCCTTGAGTTCATATATTAACAAATTAGGAAGGACAGAGGTCAATGAATTGGGCATTCAAATTAAAAAACTAGAAAATGAACAAATTAAAAATCCTCAGATGAAGACTTAATTAGAGATCCTAAAAATCTAAGGAGAAATTAATAAAATTGAAAGTCAAAGAACTATTGATTTAATAAATAAGACTAGAAGCTGGTACTTTGAAAAAACAAATAAAATAGACAAAGTACAGGTCAGTCTAATTTAAAAAAGGAAATAAGGAAGCCAAATTGATAGTATCCAACATGAAAAGGGAGACCTCTCTTCTAATGAAGAGGAAATTAAGGCAATCATTAAAATTATATATGCCCAATTATATGGCAACAAATATGGCAATCTAGGTGATATGGATGAATACTTAAAAATATATAAATTGCCTAGACAAACAGAGGAAGGAATAGATTACCTAAACAACCCCATAGAAGAAAAAGAAATTGAACAAGCCATCAAAGAACTCCCTAAGAAAAAATCCCCAGGTCCAAATGGATTCACAAATGAATTCTATCAAACATTCAAAGAACAACTAATCCCAATATTATACAAACTACTTGACAAATAAGCAAAGAAGGAGTTCTACCAAATTCATTTTATGATACAAATAGGGTACTGATCCCAAAACCAGGCAGGTCAAAAACAGAGAAAGAAAACTATAGACCACTCTCCCTAATAAATATAGATGCAAAAATCTTAAATAGGATACTAGCAAAAAGACTCCAGCAAGTCATCACAAGGGTTATTCACTATCACCAGGTAGGATTAATACCAGGAATGCAAGGATGGTTCAATATTAGGAAAACCATCCCCATAATTGACCATATTAACAAGTAAATCGACAAAAATCACATGATTATCTCAATAGATGCAGAAAAAGCCTTTGATAAAATACAACACCCATTCCTATTGAAAACACTAAAGTATAGGAATAGAAGGTTCTTTCCTAAAAATAATAAACTGTATATATATCTAAAACCATCAGCAAACATCATCTGCAATAGAGATAAACCAGAAGCCTTCCCATTAAGATCAGTAGTGAAACAAGGATGCCCATTATCACCTCTATTATTTAACATTATACTAGAAAACACTAGCAGTAGCAATTAGAGAAGAAAAAGAAATTGAAGGTATTAAAATTGGCAATGAGGAGACCAAGCTATAACTCTTTGCAGATGATATGATGGTCTACTTAAAGAATCCTAGAGAATCAACCAAAAAGCTAGTCGAAATAATCAACAACTTTTGCAAAGTTGCAGGATACAAAATAAACCCACTTAAGTCATCAACATTTCTATATCTCCAACCCATTTCAGCAGCAAGAATTAGAAAGAGAAATTCCATTTAAAATCACCCTAGACAATATAAAATACTTAGGAATCTATCTGCCAAGGCAAACACAGGAACTAGAAGAACACAACTCTAAAACACTTTCCACACAATTAAAACTAGATCTAAATAAATGAAAAAAACATTGATTGTTCATGGGTAGGATGAGCTAACATAATAAAAATGACAATCCTGCCCAAATTAATTTACTTATTTAGTGCCATACCCATTGAACTTCCAAAAAGCTTTTTTACTGAATTAGAAAAAACCATAACAAAGTTCATTTGGAAGAACAAAAGATCAAGGATATCCAGGGAAATCATGTAAAAAAGTCAAAGGAAGGAAGACTTGCAGTATCAGATCTCAAACTATACATAAAGCAGGGGTCATCAAAACAATTTGGTACTGGCTAAGGGGCAGAAAGGAGGATCAGTGAATTAGGCTAGGGGTAAATAACCTCAGCAAGACAGTCTATGATAAGCCCAAAGATCCCAGTTTTAGGAACCAAAACCCACTATTTGATAAAAACTGCTGGGAAAATTGGAAGACAGTATAGGAGAGATTAGGTTTGTATCAACATCTCACACCCTATACCAAGATATACTCAGAATGGGTGAATGACCTGAATATAAAGAAGGAAACTATAAGCAAATTAGGTGAACACAGAATAGTATAGTTGTCAGATCTTTGGGAAAGGAAAGACTTTAAAACCAAGCAAGAGCTAAAAAAAAATCACAACATATAAAACAATAATTTTGATTACATCAAATTAAAAAGTTTTTGTACAAACAAAACTAATACATCCAAAATTAGAAGGGAAGCAACAAATTGGGAAACCATCTTCATTACAAAAACCCCTGACAAAGGTCTAATTACTCAAATTTATAAAGAGCTAAATCAATTGTACAAAAAAAAAAAATCAAGCCATTCTCCAGTTGATAAATGGGCAAGGGACATGAATAGGCAATTTTCAGGTAAAGAAATCAAAACTATTAATAAGCACATGAAAAGTTGTTCTAAATCTCTTATAATCAGAGAAATGCAAATCAAAACAACTCTGAGGTATCACCTCATACCTAGCAGATTGGCTAACATGACAGCAAAGGAATGTAATGAATGCTGGAGGAGGTATGGCAAAGTTGGGACATTAATGCATTGCTGGAGGCGTTGTGAATTGATCCAACCATTCTGGAGGGCAATTTGGAACTATGCCCAAGGGACACTAAAAGACTGTCTGCCCTTTGATCTAGCCATAGCACTGCTGAGTTTATATCCCAAAAAGATAATAAGGAAAAAGACTTGTACAAGAATATTCATAGCTGCGCTCTTTGTGGTGGCAAAAAGAAATTGGAAAATGAGGGGATGCCCTTCAATTGGGGGAATGACTGAACAAATTGTGGTATCTGTTGGTGATGGAATACTATTGTGCTCAAAGGAACAATAAAGTGGAGGAATTCCATGGGAACTACAATGACCTCCAGGAATTGGTGCAGAGTGGAAGGAGCAGAACCAGGAGAACACTGTACATAGAGACACTGTGGTACAATTGAATGTAATGGACTTCTCCATTAGTGGCAATGTAGTGATCCAGAACAACCTGGAGGGATCTATGCAAAGAACACTATCCACATCCAGAGGAAAAACTGTGGGAGTAAAAACACAGAAGAAAAACAACTACTTGAATACATGGATCAAAGGGATATGGTTGGGGAAGTAGACTCTAAATGAACATCCTAGAACAAACAACAACATGGAAATAGGTTCTGATCAAGGATACAATACCCAATGGAATTGTGCATCAGCTGTAGGAATGGTGGGTGGAGGGGAGGGAGGGAAATAAAGTGATTATTGTAACCAAAAAAAAATTAAATTAAAAAAAAAGAATTATGGGACTTTGCTTCATGATTCTGTCTGATTTCAGAAGAAGGGAATATACAAAAGAGCCACCGTAGAGTGCTAAAAAAGCACAGAGCACCTGCATAGTGCCTATGGAGCACAAGGTCAAAGAGACTAGATCCCAGTGGGATTGATATAATTTTGAGCCAAGACAAGAGGATTTGAACTTGTCTGGGGTTTGAGGTTGCGGCTGTTCTGACATATGTCAGGGTAAGGCTCAGTCCTCTGAGCCACATTCTATCAAGCACCTACTTTTCTTTGCCATCCTGACTCCCATTAGCTGCTGAAATCTAGTGCCTTTTCTGTCTTTCATGGTGTGGCAAACTTTCTATAGTCCTGGCTACTAATTGGGTAAATGCATAATTGCATAAATCATTTTAATTAGGCCCTGATTCAAGGACCTGTTATAGATTTGATTTTCCTTTACTTAGATTTTTTAGACACAAGACTTTTACATTTTGTATTTCATCCAGAAGTGATTTTTCTCTTTTATTTGAATTTTTTCATGTTTTTGATTTTTTTTTTGCAAATTGATTCATATACCTTATAACTCAGCCATGCATCCCTGAGTGATCCCTGTGTTTTTTTATTATTCACTTTGGGGGAGGGGCAAGTTATTGTTGTGAACTTTGATTTAAATTTGAGCAATTTTTATGATAAGAAACTTGCTACCTCCCAGAATCCAGAATGCCCCATGAAGATAGATACCTGCAGAGACCACATGCTGCACCAGAAGATTGAGAGTGAACTTTGGGGTGTGAATTGAACTATGGGGGAGGGGGAGTTGAAATGCCTTTGTTTTGAATGTATACTCTTATTCCAAAGGGGGCTGACCCCAAATTGGCTTTTTGTCAACCTAGTAATCATTGATTTTGTTCTCTTTTCCTTTTATCCACAAATTATTGCAATTTTTAAGTTGATTGTGTTTCCATGATCCTTTTGGGGAAACTGGTTTCCTAATAGGATAACAGTGGGGAGATATGTATGAATGGAGATTTTGAGCCTTTGGACTTCATTCCCCAGAAGTCCCTTAGTATTTCCCAAAATTCCATTTTCTTGCATCCCCATGTTTTGCATGATTGTATTTAAGTGCCTATAACTCCTCCCTCTCTCTCTCTTGGACTTGTGAGCAAGCTGAAGTAAGGCAATTCTTTTGTTTTAGTTATTATTAATAAAACTTTATAAAATATAATACTTAGGTATTGATTATTAGTTTTAAAACTCACAGTAGCCTATGAGTTCCCATCTAACTCTACAATTCTCTGATTCTTTGGTTTATGAAAAGCTTTGTTTATCAATTAAGGGAAACAAATAACATCAGGAATTGATAGGATTAGAAAAAAATAAAAATAAAAAATTGTTGAGTCTCTAACAGCTAGAGATTAGAATAAGAACTCAACAATTTTTTATGACACTATATTGGAAAAAGAGAAGGGAATAAGCCTTTACATAGAACCTACTATGTACCAGGCACTGTGCGAATGCTTTATAAATATTAAATCATTTTAGTACTCACAAGGATTCTACAAAATAAGTACTATTATCATCTCCATTTTATACTTGAGGAAACTGAGGCAAACAGAGGTTAAGTGACTTGTTGAAGGTCTCATAGGTAGTAAGTGTCAAATTCTGGCTTTGAACTCAGGTCTTTCTGACTCCAGACCTAATACTCTATCCACTGTACCACCAGCAACCTCTGACTATTGCTAACTTTCTGGTTAACTGGGACAAATCACTTAAAGTGTCAATTTTATCAGTGTGATAAGGGCAGAGATAATCCTGAACTATCTGCTGAAGGTTTTTGAAAGATTAATGAAGATTCCTATCAGAATCTAGATCCCAAAATAAAGTAACCAGAGCACATATATGATTGTTGCTGGTTTACTACTACTGCTGCTGCTACTACTACTATACTACTGCTGCTGCTGCTGCTGTTACTACTCTACATTATTACTACAACTATGATTATTACTACTACAACTACTATTTCTACTACTATTATGGTTACCACTACTAGTATTACTTTTTTTTTAAACCCTTACCTTCTGTCTTGGAATTGATACTGTATATTGGTTCCAAAGCAGAAGAGTGGTAAGGGCTATGTAATGGGGGTGAAGTGACTTGCCCAGATCACATAGCTGGGAAGTGTCTGAGGTCAGATTTGAACCCAGAACCTCCCATCTCTAGATCTGGCTCTCAATCCACTGAGCTACCCAGCTGCCCCCTACTACTATTACTTCCATAAGTAAACAATGATTAATAAAAATGGGTAGCTTTTAAATGTATTTTGTAAAAGGGAATTCTTTGTTCTCTCTGAGTTTACACTTGTGAAAGGGAATCCTTTACTCCATTTGTCTATTTTGAGTTAACACTTTATTTAACATTAACTTAAGTACCCCTACTTAGATTATGAAGACAGGATTAACTTTCCTTTGTCTATTTTTTAATTGAATCAACAAAAGATTGAACACCCTACTTAGTACTAGGTGAGAAGCTAGCAAAGTACTTAGAGAATTCACAAGTTGCTTACTTAGAGAGCTCTACCCTTTTAACTTAGTCCAAAAATTGTTAATTCTATGATCAGAGTTTACACCCTTAGAAACTCAATCAGCCAGGAATCTGTGAACCCTTTTGATCATTATTCACCCCTCCAAAAGGTGAAAACTAGTTCCCACAAACACTCCCCCTGTGCCGAGCTAGACAATTTGGAAGTTGTGATTGACCCCTGTGAAGAGGGGCAGAGACAAGAAGCCACTATAAAAGACCCTGAATTTCTGGGGCTGAGGAAGTCAACTTCAAGAAGGAAAGTGGGCTTCAAGAAGGAGTTAGCCTTCAAGAGGGAAGTCAGCTTCAAGAAGAAGGTCAGCTCAAATCAAAAACACATGTGATACCCAGTGAAATCACGCATCGGCTATGGGAAAGGTGGGGCGGGGGGGAAGAAAAGAAAATGATCTTTGTTTCCAATGAATAATGTTTGGAAATGACCAAATAAATTAATGTTTAAAAAAAAAAAGAAGAAAGTCAGCTCAAGAGAAAAAGTTGGCCTCAGGAATCACCTTCACCTTAAGTCATGGTCTTGACCTGTCTCTTGGAGAGAACTTGGGTGAGTAGATAGCTGGCTTTCCCTTCCTGTCTTCTGGAGAGAGTTTAATTCTAGTTGAAGTTCAACAAGTCCTGGCTGAGTCAAGCACTGGAGCAATATTTAGATATGCTAATGTATTCTCTACCCTTTTGTATTTCTCTACTTTCACTCTTTCCACATTTTTTGTAAATAAAAGTTATTAAAGGTCATTTCAACTTTGAGCAATAATACTTTGGCAACTACCATATTATTTATAATTTTCATATATTTTGGTCAACAATTAAATTTTAATTCTTACAATTTGCAATGGGATTTGGCCATTGTGTACTATTGTTACTGGTTATCATCCTACCTTTTTTTCTTTAATGAGAAATCATACAAATGGTGAGTTGCATGCTGGGAGCTAATATGGCAGCATAAGGTAGGCTCAGGTTGCCCAAATCCTTCAAACAAGAATGGAAGATAAAGTATCTCAAAACTGAAAATTAGGAGAAACACATATCACTAGGGTAAGAGGGGAGAGTAGCCCAGTGATTGTTGCTTCATGAGGAACTTACAGAGCAAACACCTGCTGAGGGCACTTCCATGTGATATGAGGCAACAAGCCAGCTGGTAAGGGAGGAACTCTCACTGCCAAGGGGCCTAAGGCAACCAAATAGTAGACAAAGAGTAACCCAAGACCAGCCCTTTGGAGAACTGAGCAAAGGAAACTTCAGAGCCAAAGTGACTCTACATATAGCCTGAGGCAATGAAATTAACAAAGAGGGTTATAGGTGGGGTTAGAGCAGCTCATTGCAGCTCTATCCACTTCTACTTGGCCTGAAGTAATAAAAAGATAGAGTGCCAAAAAGCCTGAGGCAAGGAGACCACATAATGGAAGACCAGCCCAACACTAGCCCTACCACTTCCATGTGGCCAGAAGAAATAAAAGATCATAGCAGAAAGTAACCCAGCACAGGAGACAACAGGGAAACCAAAAGCAGGGGCAGAGAAATATAGCTGGAAAAATCTTCAGCAAGACTACCCATAAGAAAGAAACCAGCCCATTAAATGAAAGTGCACAGTGACCCAAAGATGATTAGGCCTCCGCCAAACACCAGGGAAAGTTACAGTGCTAGCTTGGAACAACACCTCTTCACCCCAGGAGCAGAGCAAAACCTCAACAAGTAGATAAGGTAATGAGGTGGGTAGTAGGGAGGGAATAACAACTAGGAAAATGATCAAAAGACAAATAAAAAATATAATCTTAGAACATGACTTTAGTGCCAAGGAAGATCAAAATATAAACTCAGAAGAGGACAACAGTGGCAAAAAGGAAATATTTCAAAACTCAAAGGAAAGTGAGGAAAGATATCAGGCCCCAAAAGACCTCTTTGAAGAACTTGAAAAGAGGTTTAAAAAATCAAATCATAAATGATAGAAAGATTCAATAACTTGGAAACTAAACTAGGCCAAAAGAAAAAGGAAGAAGAAAAGCTCAAGGAAGAAGATAACTCCCTAAAAATTAAAATTGAGAAAATGGAAACTAATGACACCATAAGACATCAAGAAACAATGAAACAACATAAAAAGAATTTTAAAATTGAAGAAAAATTTGAAATACCTCACTGCAAAAACTACTGGTTTTTGTTCATATAGTTCAGAGAGAGCAAGACAATCTAAAAAATATCAAAATACCTAAAAAGTATGATTAAAAAAAAAAAGCCTGAATGTCATATTACAAGAAATCCTCAGGAAAAAGTGCCCTGATGCTCTCACAAGAAGGGAAATAGAACCTGAAAAAAAATCCACTGATCACTTCCTGAAAGAGGTCTTAATATAATACATTCTAAGACTATTAGAGCAAAATTCAAAAATTCCCAAACCAAGGAAAAAGTATTGCAAGCAGCTAGAAGGAAACAATTCACATATTGTGGAGGGACAGTCAGAGTTTCATAAGATATGGCAACATCTATATTAAAGGACTGGAAGGCAAGAAATATAATATTACTAAAGGCAAAGGATCTAGGCATGCAATCGAGAATCCCATACCCACAGAAACTGAGCATAACTCACCAGAAGAAAAAGTGATATTTAATGAAATAGAGGAGTTTGAGGTATTCTTGTTTAAAAAAATGAGCTGAGAAGCAAATTCAATCACTAAATTTAACACTCAAGAAAAGCATAATAGGTAAAGAGAAAATTGAAAACTTAAGGATTTTGGTGAAGTTGAATTAAATACAATCTTACCTGTGAAAGTGATAATTAAGATGCTTAAGATATATATGATACTGGAGTCATGTGAAGTTTTTAAAGCATTCAAGATACTTAAATTATTCAAGATACTTAAGAACTTTATTAGTATTAGAACAGTGAGGAGTAAACATAGAAAAAAAGAAGAGAATAAACAGAATATAATGAGTTGCTATAAAAACTCAAGGGACAGGAAAGGCAAACACATGGGGATAAGAGAAAAGGAAAGATATAAGGGGTAAATTATCTCACACAAAGTGGCTCCCAAGAGTCAATACCCTGGAGAAGAAGATGATGGCTATAGCAGGAAATGCTTGAACTTTATTCTTATCAGAATTAGGTCAAAGCGGGAATAATGACCTCACTCAACAAGCTATAAAAAATCTACCTTACCCTATAGTGAAGTAGGATTGAAAGAAAAATAAAAGAAGTATGTTGGGGTGGGTACAGGGTGGACCAATAAGAGGGAGAACTGAGTCAGTGTTTGGAAAGAAAACATTTGTGACAAGAGAAAGGCTTAAAGGAGAGAGAAAGAGAAAGTTAAAAGGGAGAAAATAAGAAAGAAGAAAACACACATTTAGTAATCATAACTGTGAATGGGAATGGGATAAACTTACCCATAAAATGGAAAAGGATAGCAGAATGGATTAAAGATAGAAATCCCACAATATTCTCTCTAGAAGAAACATAATTAAAACAGAGTGACACACAGAGTAAAAGTAAGGGGTTGGAGCAAAATGTTTTGCTTCAATCAAAGAGAAAAGAAGTAGGGGTAGCAATCATGATCTCAGACAAAGCAAAAGTAAAAATTGATCTAATCAAAAGAGATAAGGAAGGAAGGAAACTACATATTAATAACAGGCACCATAGGTAATGAAACAATATTGGCACTAAACATATGTGTATCAAATTGTTTAGCATCCAAACTTTTCAGGAAAAAGTTATAGGAGGAAATAGAAAATTTTGTAATACAAGTAAAACTTGATTAGTGGATGTTCTCAATATTTCACTCTCAGAAGAAGGTAAATCAAACCAAAAAATAAATAAGAATGAAATGAAGAGGATAAATAAAACTAGAAAAATTAGATGAAATAGACCTCTGGAGAAAACTAATGGAAGCTGAAAGGAATATATCTTTTTCTCAGCTTTATTTTAATAAAAACTGATCACATAATAGGGTACAAAACCTCACAACCAAATGTATAAAAGTAGAAATAGCAAATGCATTCTTTTCATACCATCATACAGTAAAAATTTCATTCAACAAAGGGCAATAGAGGAATGACTAAAAATTAATTGGAAACTAAATAATATTATCCTAAAGAATGAATGGGTCAAAGAACAAATCATAGAAACAATCAATAGCCTTATTAAAGAGAACAATAACAAGGAGACAACTTACCAAAATTTATGGGCTGCAGCCAAAGATATACCTAGGGAGAAATTTATATTTCTCAAAGCTAATATCAATAAAACAGAGAAAGAGTACATCAATAAATTTGTCATCCAACTAAAAAAATCTACAAAAATAACAAATTTTAAAGCCTCAATTAAATACCAAATTGGAAATCCTGAAAATCAAAAGATATTTTTTAAAATGAAAGTAAGAAGATTATTGAACTAATAAATAAGATAAGTAGCTGGTTTCATGAGAAAATAAATGAGTCACTAGTTAATTTGATCTTTAAAAAGGAGAGATGAAAACTAAATCACCAGTATCAGAAATGAAAAAAGTAAAATCACAACCAATGAGGAAGAAATTAAAGCAATTATTGAGAGTTAATTTTCCTTATGTAAAAAATGTGAAAATCTAAGTGATATAGGTAATATTTATGAAAATAGAAACTGCCTAGATAAGAAAAGAGTAATTAGAATACTTAAATAATTCCATCACAGAAAAAGAAACTGAACAATCTATCATAGAATTCCATAAGGAAAAGGCCTCAGAAACAGATGGATTCAAAAGTACATTCTACCAAATATCCAAAAACAATGAACTCCTACTCTATATAAACTGTTTGGAAAAATAAGGAAAATAGTGATTCTTAAAAATTCCTTTAATGACACAAATATGGTTCTGATACTTATACCAGGAAGACCTAAAATGGAGAAAGAAAATTATAGACCTATCTCCCTAATTAATATTGAAGCAAATTTTTAAAAAAAAAATACTAGCAAGGAGATTATAGCATTATATCCCAAGGACCTTTATACCAGGAATGCGGGAATAGTTCAATATTAGGAAAACCATTAGCATAATTGATCAAATCATTAACAAAACTAACAGAAATCATATTATTATCTCAATAGGTGAAAAAAAGGCCTTTGACAAAATATATCAATTCCTTATTTTAAAAAATTGGAAAACAATGGAATAAAAGAAGCAATCCTAAAAGTGATAAAAGGCATCTATCTAAAATCATTGGCAAACATCAATAATGGGGATGAACTAGAACCCTTCTCAATAAGACCTGGGGTGAAGCAAGAATGCCAGTTATCACCACTACTATTTAATATTGTACTAGAAACTCTAGCTATTGCAAAAAAAAAGGCAGAAAAAGAAATTGATGAAATTAGAATAGGTAATTAGGAAACAAAACTATCATTCTTTGCATATAATATGATGGCATACATAGAGAAATCCTGAGAATCAACCAAGAGACTAATAGAAATAAATAACAATGTTAGCAAAGTTGTAGGAGACAAAATAAATCCATATAAATCAGAAGCATTTCTATTTACCACCAACAAAGTTCAAGAGCAAGAAACCGAAAAAGAAATTCTATTGAAAATAACTGTGAACAATCCAAGATACCTAGGGGTATACTTATCAAAATAAACACAATTAAAAACACTTTTTACACAGTCAGATCTAAACAATTAAAAAAATACTTGCTCATGGATAGACCAACCCAATATTATAAAATGACAATTCTGCTTAAATTATTTTACTTATTCATTGTCATATCCACTTAAACTACCCAAAAATCATTTCATAAAACTAGGGAAAAATAATAACAAACTTCATATGGAAGAACCAAAGGTCAAAAATATCAAGAGAATTAATGAAAAAAATGGGAAGAGAAGGAAACCTAACTGTACCAGATCTCAAACTATACTATATAGTAGTAATCATCAAAACAATCTAACACTAAGAAATAGGATGGTGGATCAATGGAATTGTGGCATTTAAAAGAGTTGGTTGTCATAAACTGTAATAATTAAAATTGTTATAATTATATATACATATAATTATAATAAAGTGTAGTGATTCAAAGGACAGACCATTCTTAGTTCACACCTAAGAAGGTGTGAACTTTTGAGTAATTCACACCAGGAAAGCTCTGAGTAAGTTTCTTAGCTCTTGTTCCTTGTAAATTCGCAAGTTGCTTGACCTTTATAGGTACTTAGCATCCCTTTGTATTAGTTCTAAAAATAGGCATGACTTAAGTATGGGTTTAAGTACTTTTCATTGTTCAGCAAGGAGTTTTCTCCCCTAAAGCAGGCTTAAGTACTGGTGGAGTAGAGGTCTTTACATTTTTGATCGGAGTAGAGTTCACTGCCCAAATGGAGAATGGTCTTAATCCAATCTTATGAAGTAGGGTCTGGGAATTTTTAAGGTTCACAGAATACATAAGGAAATCAATATATAGTACTTAATGACCACAGTAATCTAGTGTTTAATAAACCCAGATCCAAATTTTTGGGCAAAGAACTCACTATTTGACAAAAACTGCTAGGAAAACTAGAAAACTATATAGCAGAAACTAGATATAGACCAACATGTTTCACAATACACCAAGATGAAGTCAAAATGGACATGATCTAGAAATAAAGGGAAATACACAAACAAATTAGGGGAAAATAGAAAACTTTACCTGTGAGATTTATGGATAAGTGAACAATATGTGACCAAATAAGCATGGAAAACATTATGAAAAATGAAATGGATATTTTGATTATGTTAAATTTTAAAGTTTCTTTACAAACAAAACTATTGCAATCAAGATTAAAAGGGAAACAACAAATTGAGTAAAAAGTGTTATAGCAAGTGTCTCTGACAAAGACCTGCTTTCTCAGATATATAGAGAACTAGGCCAAATTTAAAAGAATGCAAAGCATTCCCCAATTGATAAATAATCAAAGGATATGAACAAGCAATTCTCAGATGAAGAAATCAAAACTATCTATAGTCATATAAGGAAATGCTTCAAATTACTATTGATTATAGAAATGCAGATTAAAACAACTCTTAAACAACCTTACATCTATCAGAATGGTTAATGTGATCAAAAAGGAAAATGGCAATTGTTGGAGAGAATGTGGGAAAATTGGGACCCTAATGTATTGGTGGTGAAACTGTGAACTGATACAACCAGTTTTGTCAAGCAATATGGAACCCAGAAAACCACTACTAGGTCTATATTCCAAAGATATCAGAAATAGTGGAACATATCCCACTAGTACAAAAAATATTTTTAAGAGTACTTTTTGTGGTGGCAATGAATTGGAAACTGAAGGGAAGTCCATTCTTTGGAGAATTGCTGAACAAACTGTGGTATACGGGTGTAATGGAAAACAATTATGTCATAAGAAATGATTAACAGGATGGGTTCAGAAAAATACTAGAAAGACTTATATGAATTGATACAAAGTGAAGTGAGCTGAACCAGGAAAACAGTGTGTACAGTATCAGAAATATTGTACAATGATCAACTGTGTAGGACTAAACTATTATCAGCAAAACAAAGTTTCAAGATAATCCCACGGGACTCATGATTAGAAAAACAAAACAAAACAAAACAAAACAAACAAACAAACAAAAAAAACAGCTATCCACATCCAAAGAAAGAACTGTTGTAATCTAATTGCAGATCAAAGCACAACATTTTTCACTTCCTTTCCTTCAGCAGTTTTTAAAAATTGAATATGTGATTTTTGTGATTTCATGGCATAGAAAATATGAAAATACATTTTGCATGAAAGCACTGGTATAACCAATATCAGACTATTTACCATCTCAGGAAGCAGGGAAAGGAGAAAGGAAAAGAATCGGAATCACAAAATAGAAAACAATTATCAAAAATTGTTTCTATATATCATTGAAAAAAGAAAATTTAATTAAAAAAAAGGAATAATACATATTAAAGGAATTCCACCAGTACTGTTCCTTCTATTCTTGCTTCCATGGTTTCCATCTCAAGAGCTTCCTTCATCCCAGAGAACCAGTACTAAAATGGATCACATTGCTGGACTCATTGACAGACAATTTTGTCATTAATTGCAATGTTTAAAGCAGAGTTGAATAATTGAAAGAGAACTGGCCTCAAAGTACAGATATCTTGGGTTCAAGTTCTGAAACATAATGGCAATATGATTCTGGGCAAGGCACTTTACCTCTCAGTGTCCTAGACAACACCAAATGATTGGTTGTGGAGAAAGTGTCAACATGAATCAGTAGAATGCATTTCCTCATTTGGGAGTTGCCTCTACAAATGAAATCATAGATCTAGACCTTTCCCCTACCATAGAAAAATGAGTCATAGTATGTTAGAGTTCGAAGGACCCCATAGAAATTATCTAGTCCCAGCCTTTTCTAGATTCTAACATTTAGAACTGGGAAAATGCTTAGAGATAAACTAGTTCAACTCCTTTACTTTGCAGATGAGGAAAATGAAGGTTCTTCTAATGAGGTTCAGTGTTAGCTGCAGACTCCAAGTACCCTTCCCACTATACTAAGTTGAATTTTAAAGGAAATTACTCTAGTAATTTTAATCTAAAAAATTAGGTCACATACCTAAGTGGAAATTCAAGGCTAGGACTTATGACCTCCTAACCCATAGTCCAATGCTCTTTTTACAAGGCTTTTGAGAATGAAAAAAAAAAATTCAGGGGATATTTCACAATCAAAGTTCACATATAAAAGTAGTGAAAATGTTTTTATTTGTGTAAATCTCTTAGTCAAATGTATAGTGGAAACAGGTCTTCATTTAGAGTAAGAAAACCTGGATTGAATTTCTGGTTTCTGCTCCTTAACTCCCTGTGTGGCCTTGGACTTTGGACTTAACTTTTCTAAAACTCAGTGCTTCTTTTATGAAATTAAGAGAGTTAAACTAGAGGGTTTCTAAAGTCCCTTCCCAGATCCAAATCTATAATCCCATGACAATATGTTAGTTGATCAATAAACATTCTGAAGTTTCCATCTCCATCAAGCTGCTAACTTGGAAATGAGAACTGTGTTTTCTCTGTGCATATTCTGAATCTGATTGACAAAATCCCAACTTTTTTGTTTTCATTTTTATGGGGGGAAATGTTGATTAAGAGAGGAAAAAGGCATTGGAAGAAACAGAATTGTGGAATCTTCAAGTTGCAATGGAACAGAGGTCTAATCCTTTCCTTTTACAGATGAAGACACTGAGGTCTCTCACAGAAAGTCCAGTGGGAAACCAGAACAAAAATCCAGGTATCCCAGTTCCTCCTGAGTCAGGACTCTTTTAGCTTCCTCAGATTAAATTTAAGAGTTGACTTTAAAAAAAAAATTCAAAATGTAAATTCTTAGACAATGCAAGCAAAACTATATTAAAAAAAATTTAAAAAAACTATATTCAAAGAATAAGATGACTTATTTTAATATGGCCCTATTTAATATTTTTCTGAGTTTAGACTCTTTTTTTAATGTCTTACCATGCAATCATAATAATTATCTTAATGAATCCAAGCATATTTTTTTCATTTAGCATATTGTTTTATGGAATAGCAAGAGAATGGAAAGTACCTGCCCACTCATTTATCTTCAAAGATATTAAAGGATTATGATAGGATTATTCCTTTGGGGGGGTGAATTATAAAATTTAAACACGTGTGGATGATCCTGGAAATGAATATGGGACAGTCATGGAAACAGTGAGAGAGAGTAGAGGCTGGCACTTATTTAAATACTGAAAAGTTACATGTGATCTTATGCCTATGTGAACTCCTTCTTTTTCCTATTCATGTCTTTCCATAAATTCTCAAAAAAAAAAATTTACAAAGCTTACTGGAGATCTTCTTCTAGGTCTTTTGATGTTTCATGGATACCAGAATAATCAAAAGATTACTAGAACTAGACATTGACTACCAAGATATAGGATAGATTCTCTGGGTAAAAAGTATTCAGGATGAGTCAATGTGAGTGTGTTGTGATCTTCACCAGTGGAGGGAATATCCATACTGATTACTGCTACTTAAGTCTTTATTGACTCCAAATAGGGTACATTCTCCCACAAATTTACTTGATGTCTAAACTGAGTGAGCAGAATCTCAGAGTTTAATGTTTGTGAATTATACAGTAGGGAGCACTCAAGGCTAATAATCTCTCTTCTTATGAAGTTCCTCCTGAAGTCAAATTCTGACTTTACCAGGCATAGCTCTTTTGATTCTATGACTGTCTGTCTTTTTTCCAGAGTCCTGGTTCTTAACCTACTCCCTCTAAAGTGACTGCTTCTCCATATCTGCATCAGCCTGCAATGTGCATATCTCAGGTTTTAGCTGTGCCTCAAATTCTCTCAAATTGACTCTTTTGGTATTGGGTATTGGGTAGAGTGTCTCCTGGGAGGGTAGCTTGCTGCTAAGATTCAATGGATGGTGAGTGAGAAGATAGAGAGGAAATTCCCTCCTCTCCATAATAGGTAAAAAAAAAAAAAATCATCCCCGATTGCTGGTCTCTGTCCTAGAGACTGGATTATTTGGGGTGTTGCCTAGTCATTATTCATCCAATGACATTTCTCCATTCTGATTCAGAGAGGTGTTTATACTTCATAATGGGATGACAAGGTCTCTGATCTCTGTGATCATATAGTGTGACTATATCAATTAAACTATAGGTGTGAAGAAAATTACTCTCCCTCACACTAAAATTGTCCCTAATGTTCTTTAGAAGGGAAATATTTAATTATATTTGCTCTTTTGTGAATTGAATTTTGCTAATTCTATTTTTTCCAAAGTAATTACGTAGGGGTGGTATATTCACTTTCCATTAACTAGAATATTGGCTTAACAAGAAGTTTCTAGGCTCTGACCAACACAAGAGAACAGAATGTTTACTGTGTTCAGGTTCCTTGGTGCACAATTTCTTTTTTTTTAACCCCTTACTGGAAGGTAATTAGGGTCAATACCGTGTATTGGTTCCAAGGCAAAAGAGCAGTGAGGGCTAGGCAATGAGGGCTAAGTGACTCATCTGGGGACACACAGCTAGTGTCTGAGGCCAGATTTGAACCCAGGACTTCCCATCCCTAGACCTTGCTCTCAATCCACTGAGCCATTTAGCTGCCACAATACATAATTTCTAATTCCTAAATTCTAAATTCTTGTAAAGAACCTTGGAAAGGGAGTAAGCTGCTCAAGCTAATCTTGAATGTCCACTTGTTGGAAATACAAAAGAAGGAATATATTCTTCACATATCTTACACAAGGTAACTTTTAAGGTTAGTCTCCCAACTCTAATAGTTAATGAGCAGGATCTATAGTCTGGGATTGAGGGAGCCAATTGGATATTTTTATTTGTATTTTCAGAATCACCTTCAATAAGTTACTTCTATTTCCTGTACTCCAATCACTCAGTTGTAAAAGTCAGGAGCCATGAGGTGACTTGTTTCAGCAAGCTCCTGGGCCATGAGTGTTTTGTGACAGGTTGGGATTTTGCGGAAGGGGTTCATGCTTCAGGTAGGGGGTAGATTGAATGACCTCAAAGGTCCCTTTCAATACTGAGATTCTTTGAATCAATGAATCCACAGTCCCCTTTAGAAAATGCCACAAGCTACAGATCAAAATAAGTATATAAATGAAGCCAGCCCTTAAGAGAAAGAGAAAAAGAGTTTGGGGAGAGAGGGGAGGCAATGATGACAGCCATCAAAAGGCAGTAAAATAATTATAAAACTCATAAAAGAGGGATGAGAGTGCCTACAGGGGAAGGCAAGTAGCCACAGCAAACTGAAAGCTCAATGATAATCATATTAGATAGTACTCAATGGTTTCAACGCATTTCCATTTATACTAATTTCCAACCAAATATTTTCTCATATGATTCCTCCTGTCCCTCACCACCAGCCCAGTGAAGTAGGCAGTGTAGCTGTTTCTGTCCTGTGTGTTGTTACATAGTTATATTGCATCTGGGGTTTGGAGTCAGGCAGTCCTGTGTTCAAATTCTACCTCATATATCAGTAACTACATGAAACTGGGCAGATTGCTCCCTTTCCGTTTCTTCATCTATAAAATAATGATGACTACATAATCTGCAATAAAATGGTATTAATGAGATAACATATGGAAGAACACTTTTAAGACCATAATGCTCTGTCTAAATATCATCAATACCTACATTACAGATGAAGAAACAGAATTAGAGAGACTGAATTGCTTGTGAAAGTCACTGTAGTTAGGATGTTGTGGAGCTTGCCTTCAGATTCTAAGACTAGTGCATTTTTTTCTAATAAAATGTAGCAAATCCCAACATGGTGTTAGAATTCACTGAAGGGAATTGTCCCCTAACATAGGCCAAGTGGTAGCATCCCTTTCCATTGCACATAACCCAGTTGCTAGACCTAGACATAATACAGATCTGTTCAGGACATTGTCTTATATAAACCTGGTTACTGAAGGCTTCTGAGAACATACAAAAAAAAAAATTCATACTGAATTCTTCAGATCACTTTAGTGGGGAAAATTTAAAGAGAGAAGCCTTTCCCATCCCCCTCCCCAAAAAAAGATGGTAATTAAGGATATTAAGACATAGGAAGTTAAAGAAATCAAAGTCAGCTAAGTGTGTCTCATGAAATATAAGAAGGGTAGGAACATTGCTGGTCAGTGTGACAGTCTTATTTAAAGAGAATACACAACTGCATTTGTGTGTGAAAGAGTTTGCTATGGACAGATTAATTTTTCAGATATTTTATTGATTAGCTTCAGGCAAAGAGGATCAGTCACATCAATATACCCTTTTAAAAATTTGCCATGTGAGGGCCTTCCAACAGTCAGTTCATTTCATCTACTGAAACCCTTCATGCTTACCCCTGGACAAAGGAACAGTCGACAAAACAGTCATGAGGATAAGTGGCAGCACTTTCTGTCCTCTATTTATTCCCTGACTTATTTAATTACATATGTACGGGAGGAAAAATGAGTTATCTGAGGTCTTCAGGGAAACTGCATCCATGTTTGCTGGAACAACTCAGAATGTAAGCAAAGTAATAGGAAACGCAAATCCAGAAAATAGTAGCTCTAATAATCACATGGAGTAAAAGAATGAAAAGAGGGAGGGAGGAAGGGAGGGGAAGAAAAAACCTGAACAACATCCAAATTTAAGGCAGCCAAAGTTTGCAAAATATCATTTCATTTAGAAATGCTATGATTTAATGACATAGGAGGACATTTTGCTGGAACATGGAGCGTAGCAAACACTTTTCTCTTCACTTAACAACCCTTTCCTGGCTTGGTCTTGTAAAGAAAATAATAATTTGGATGTTTTGAATTATAATAGTAATACTAAAGGCACTCTGGGGGCCCACCCAAATTCCCAGTGTTTAACTTGGTATTGGCTCTTTGTAAGAATGGAGCAGTATTATGGCAACCAGTAGGTGTTTAGAACAGTGTTCAAAGATCTATGTTGGGTTAACAAAAACTCTGTATGGGTCACCAGATTTTTTCCCCTCACAAATTACTGCACCCACTATCTTTTCTCCTTTGCAATGATGGAACTAAAAAAAAAAAGTGCTCAGCTGAAAAGAGTTCCAATGATTTGTGCTCAAACAAGGACCTAGCAGGGAACCTGGATTCTTATCCTGGTTAGCTCATGGATTCTTAACTTTATTTGTATCATGAGCAACTTAGAGAAGTCTGGTGAAGGCTATGGATCACCCCATCTCAAAAATAAAAATTTTAAATTCATGGAATACATTTCTTTTATAATAGAGTTAAAATACAATTATCAAAATCCTTTTTTTTAAAAAAGTTTACGAACTCCAAATTAAGCAGTTCTGATTTAGGACTTCTGCTTGAAAACTTCTAGGAATGAAGAACTCACTATTTCACAAGAAAGTCCCTTTCATTGTAGAATGACTATAAATGTCTTCCTTTACAACTCTAAATTTGTCTCTTTTGTAACTTGTACAGCAATATAGAATAAGCTTGTTTTTCTTTCTGCCACATGGCAACTGAACAATTATCCTAAGAGTTACCGTGCCTCCTCTGGGAGAGCACCACCATCTCCCAATGGGCCATTAACAGTTCCTTCAAGTGGGCCTCAAATGATATGACCCCTCACTATTGTGATTTGGATAAACTCTTATTCCTTAATTTCCCTCTTAAAATGTGACCTAAATCTTAGCTCTAATCCATAACTGGGTTAGGGCTAAGGTTCAGGTCACATTAATCCAGATATGATCTGACCAGTAGAGAGTATGTAGGATTATTGGTTTTCATAATCTGAGCATTATACTTGTATTCAGGACCATTCCTAGCATTATTTGGGGAATCTAAGTTTGCTCTCTCTTCTAGAAGCTGAACTACACTTGATTCATTGAGCTTCTGGATAGAGCTACAATCCCCAGGTATTTTTTACATGAACTTATGCCAATCTAATTCTCTCCCATCCTGCATTTCTAAACTTAAAAATAAACAAATGCAGGACTTTATACTGACCCTTATTAAATATGCATGTTTTCTTCTATATCTTCACCTGAGCAACTGATAAAATAATGAACATGAAAGAGTCCTTTGGATTTCCCAAGAGATCGAGCTCTAGGTTAAGAGTGTTCCATTCATACAGCTCTACTAATTTACAGATGAGGAAATTTAGGGCCTTTGAAGTGATTTGCCCAATATCACATAGAAGAAAATGGCAGGCAGGACTTGAACCCTAGCTTCTTGGATTCTCAGTCCAAAAATACTTGTATTATTCTACACTTTTGGGATATTTGTACTTTGCTACAATATAGGAATTATAGGCATAAAATTTGGTTTGGGGAATTCCTATATGAAGAGATTCTAATAAAGCAAGTTGACTTCTTGGCAACTTATTTTTATAGTCTTACAGAGCAGTCAGTTTAAGAGGCAGCTGGAGATATATGACTGTAGTTCAAGGGTAAAAAAAAAAAGAAAATCTAGGAAAGGTTATATAAATCTGAAAATCATCTGCATAGAGAAGATCATCAAATATATGGAAGATGATGAAATAATCAAGTAAAATGGGAAAAGACAAGAGGGTTCACAACAGAGCCTTGGAGCAAACTGAAAGTTAGTGGGCATGATATGGATGAAGAACCCAAAAATGAAAATGAGAAGGGATAAGCACAAATGATAATGAGGCACACCTTCAAACAAACAAATGATTTCAATAGATATCAGAAGAATAAGGATGATTCTAACTAAAAACTTTCATCAGAGTTGTTCCTGTTGGTCAGACACTAACCACAAGCTTGATCATTTGGACTGGCATTTCTTGAAGGATAGAAAGTCTTAGAATATATAGTACATATGTAGGTACACACAGCTCTGAAATTGGCTGTATAGTCTCCTATGATGGAAAGCAAATCCATTCTGAGTATTGTGCTTCTAACTCCCCCATTGTGCTTTCTCACATTTCTGTCTGCTCTTACAGTTATTTGTATTTATCTTATGCCCTCCCCAAAGGCACTATCACGTTTTACTCATTATTGGTAACCCTCCTTTCACAGTGTTCAGAACAGTACCTTCTTCCACCCAGTACACTAGCAGTTCTTAATCTGGAGTCCATGAACATTTTTAAAAAATACTTTCACAATCATATTTCAATATAATTGACTTCTTTTGTAGTTTTATATATTTTATTTGGGGCATTTAAAACTTTTATTCTGAGAGGGGGTTAATAAAGGCTTTACCAGAGTACCAAAAGGGCACAGCAAATGAAAAAATTTTAAAACCACTAGATTAGAAAATCCAAATGTACATGTGAATGGACAATTGATCCACTCCTATTACCCAGGGTAAAAACATGAAATATACTAGAAATATTAATAATTATAATCAAGGACACATTTCATTTGAGTTTGCAAAAATGATTTTTTCCAAAGGGATTCCCCTCCAATCATGGGCCACTAGAAATTATCTAACTAGTATCTTGGGAGATTCACTTGGGAACCTCACATGTTAATGCCTGTGTTTGAAGGGAAGGGCTAGGGAGTAAAATCATAGTTTTAGTGACTAAGGGCCAAAACCACAGCTGAAGAACATCTAGGACTGAAAGGTTCTGGAAAGAGATTCTCAAACAAAGTCAAGTCTCCTGGCAGGCAAATGAAAATTAATCTTGTTTCTTCAATATGTTAGTACTTTGCAGATTACTGCATTAAGGTATAAATGATGATGTAAGAAGCAAGGCACCAGAACATAGGAGGAGTCTAATTTTTGACTCTATGAATATTATCATCATCAGGTCAGAAATTTCATCTAATTAAGGTAGATGATCATAGAAGTTTGGACTTGGAAAAGGTCTTCAGTATGACCATCCAGGCCCCCCTTTAAAGTGAAAGATGTACTCCATGATCTATTGACAACACAGGAGCCTGGCAAAGTTATTTTCTATGGATGGTGCCTCTCAAAACACCAATATCTAGAGCCTTAATTAGGAATTTGGGGATTATAATTAGGAATTCGGACTGAGACAGTAGGCAGGAAGTGCACTTTTAGGTGGGTTCAGGGACAGATAGTTAGAATTGTTCCCCGTTGGGTAAGTCTGAGGATCTAGGGTTATATTGGCAAACCTATGGCCCATATACCAGAGGGAGTTGCTCCCTTCCCCCTCTCTATACATACCTGAGGACATTTCTCACATGACCTACCCCTCTGCCCAGCAGCCCAATGGGAATGTTTCCTCCCTTTCCTGTCTGGGGTAAGGTTTACAGGGGACAGTTTGGGCACCTAGTCTCTAAAAGTTTCACCATCACTGTCCTAGGGGCACAGGTTGTAAGGCTGTGGGGTCCTTGCATTGAGTAGAAGCTTCTTTGATAGTATTTTCCTCTTTAATTAATTATTCTTCCTAATTAGGTGATAGTTAGGCTATGTAGGACAGATTCAAGGGACCCAGGGATATTGGGTGTAGGAGAGATCTGACAAGTTTTTGTACAACTCTTCTTCCCTGCAAATATGCCACATGACACCTAGGCTGGATGTGCTATACCTCCCCCTGGCAGCAGCAAATGTCCTTATATTGCCTCACATCCTCATCTTCTCATCTCATTCTTTGGGGAAACCCAGTTTAATGGAGGGAAAGCATAAGGGAATGGGTGTTTGTGGGCCATTCAGCATGATGTTGCTATTATACCTCCATTAGTCCTCTGTTCCAGGCCATTCCTCTCTTAATGCCATGTATGAGGTCTCAAATGGGTCCTGAACAAAAGTGGGCAGAGGATATGAGTGACTGGTTTTGCTCTTCAACCCAATGCTGAGTGGTAAACCAAACCCATACTCACCTCAGTATCACCTAGGTACCCAGTACAGCCTGAGCAAAGTGTTTAACAGACTTCCCCAGACTCTGCTGGAGAGGCTGTGGTAGATCTTTAAAGAATGATGGGTAGCTATGTGACCCTGGGCAAGTCACTTAACCCCAATTGCCTAGTTCTTACTACCCTTCTGCCTTGGAACCAATACTTAGTACTGATTCTAAGACAGAAGTTAAGGGTTAAAAAAAAATAGTGGGAACACTGCTATAAAATAGAACATGTGGAATTATACATACATATATGTATATATATATATATATATATATATATATACACACACACAACACATACATCCAAGCTAAATTATCAGTATTGCAATGGAAGGCAGTGCCCCAAAGGAATGGAATTTTTCATAGACAGAGGTTTTCTGTGTGGCACTACCAGAGAAGGATAAACTTGATTCAGAAGCCCTGAGGGGAAGCTGTGAGTAGCTAGCTGGGGGTAGGAGTGGAAAAGGAAAAATGGGAAGTCTAGGTGCCTGCTAAGATAATACCAAAAGGGAGGAGGAGAAAGGACACTGATTCATACAAATTCTGTGAGCTCCACTTAAAACCATTATCCTCTGAATACAGCACTAAACTAGACAACTCCCATAATTCTGATCCTCACCCATGAATAAAATGATGTGATTCTCATTTAAACATATCATCAAAATACATGTATCTAAATCTCCCCACCTAACAGTCTTATTTAGAAGAAATGCCCTCAACCCAGTTATTTAGTATCGTTTCTCAGCCAGGAAAAAGATCGGTCACACTTTAAATTAAGTGTCTTGAGCAAGGATTTAATTTAGAACTAATAAGACAGTTATTGTATGTTAAATACCATATGGTTATTAAAAACATATTTATTGAGGTTTAACAACTATGTCAAGACAATACTCTATAAACAGCAGGAACTGTTAACAGGATGCAGTTATTGATTCTTACATCATGCAATGTATCTTGTGCATGGATACACTTAATATTCCTCTATAAAAAGACTCAGAGGAACTGTGGCCAGGAGGGTGAGGTGGGGCATTGGATTTGTGTGCTGCTCATTCAACCCTGGAGACCTAGGATCAGTCCCTGGCTATGATGCTCATGAAAAATAATGTTGAAGGTCTCCTCCTCCTCCTCTTCTTTCTGTGCTGGGGCAAAGCCAACCTCACCACTGCTGTGATTGATAAAGAGTACTGCTAGATGCAAAGACCTAGAGAGGGGGAAGTAATGATAGGAGGAGGATCATAGAACTGGAGTTAGAAAAGCTTAGAGACTATCTAGTCCACTGCCTTCATTTGACATAGGAGGAAATTGAGGTGCAGGAGTATCAATCAACTTATCCAAGGTCACAAGCAGTGTCAGAGGTTGGGAACAGCAGTGAAGGGAGTTGAAAGAAAGGATCTGTGGAAACTTGTATCCAGGTGGCTGATTCTCAACTACCACTTGCCACTTCTCTAACAAAAAATATCCACGTGACTTTGGAAACAGGGGATTTTGCACTGGAGCCAGTCCAAGTCTAGCCCCCAACCCAGCCTAGCTCACTCCCATTTCCCGTGCCAATAAGTTCTTCTATTCTCCCTTGCCGAGCAAGAAGACTTGGGGTGGGAAGCAGTGGAGAAGTTTGGAGCCTTCTCGCCTTACCGCCTGGCCTCCCCTTCCAGCTGTGCCGGCAGCGGTTTCTCCTCACCTCCCGCCCGTGTTTATGGCCTCTTGTGCCGGTGCCATGGCAATGCCTCTGGCCCAGTGGCTGGCACCCGCCCCTTCTTCATTCTCCTCCTCAGAACAAGAGGATCAAGCTGGAGGAGTTAAGATGGGCCATGCGTGAGAACAGGCATCAACCAATCTCCTTAACAGTTCGCAAAGGTGTCAGGGGAGATTATTTATAAATATTTGACGAGGGACGAGGTGTAAGTTGCAAGTAAACTGCTGCCGTGCTCGAAGTTTTCCCCTGTGAGGCAGTTCCCTCCCTCTTTAAAATCACGCAGCTCGGAGGCTCAGACTTCAAACAAGAAAGCCTACTCTCTCCTCCATTGCTTTGTCACACAAAAGGCATCTAGTTACCTGGGAGCAGAGAACTCTCTGCCGCTTTCTCGCTCGAAGGGGTTGGGACTGGTGACCCAGAAAAGGTGTTTGTTGGGATTTATCAGTTCTCTCTCTACCCATATTTGGAATATCCTCTCTTCGTCCCTAGAGCAAAGTGGCAAGGGAAGAGGAACAAAAAGCTAGCAAGCGTTCTGAGAGTCAGAGAAAGGAATGGACTCGGACTGCTTAGAGATAATTATATTTTACAGTTTGGCTAAACATAGGGAAGTATTTTTCTCAGGACATTTAATTAAAACAGCATCTCCGGTTATACCTTCATTGTAATAAAACTCCACTGTGTGTCCGAGCACCCAGGGATTTATTAACTTGCTCTGGGCTCTGAAAAATCAGCAGGCAGGGTCACATGCGGCTAGTGATGATGACATCACCGCTTTTGGCAGCTCTTTTCAACTAGTGTTGAGTGAGGTAATGTCCCCAAAATTAAAACTGACAGCAAGATTAATGATGATAGATTCACTGACTTTTTCGTGATTTAAATTGGTGTTCTGTTTCTTCCATTTGGGGCTGCCAAGACAGCATCGTGCCATTAACTCTGTATATCAGTCAGCGGAGATAAGATGAACCCCCTCTCTCGCCTGGGGACAGACTGTTACTTCAGGGTTGCTGGTGATTTAGAGATGGGTCCAAGAGAGGACACACCCTCATCCTTCTTGCTGAGAGGTTAAGACTGCAAAGGGCTGCCTTTATCCAACCAGCCTGGCCATTACACTCAAATTAATCATCTCTCTGTTTGGAAGGTGATATGTTCTTTAACTAAGTTAAGCACAGCAGTTAACTGGATACAGAAAAGCCTCACCAATTTGTACTAAAGTAACTCAGAATTTGTGATTATTTGGACAGGGGCTGAGATGAACTTTCCTTTGGTAGAAAGACTGTTAAAGAAATAGAAATAACGATGAAGATTATTTCAAAGGCGAGTGGGGCAAATGCTCATATTTAGTTTAGAGATAAACTTTTCTAATATGTTAACCAGCGGCAGTTAGGTGGTGCAATGGAGAGAGCACACTGGGTTTAGAATTGGGAGGACTCATCTTCATGAGTTCAAAAGTGACTTCAGACACTAGCTATATTACCCAGGGTAAGCCAGTTAACTCTATTTGTTCCTCATCTGTGAGCTAGAAAAGGAAATGGTAAACAACTCCAGAATACTCCCAAATGGGGTCACATTGAAACCATTCAACAACAACAAAACATGTCAGATAATAGTCATTATCCTATAAATAACAGATATCTTAATTATACATCATCCTTCTCTGATCTTTTAAAGTCAGCACCTTAAGGACCTCTAGTGGGAAAAAAAACATTGCTAGCTTATTTACTGATACTGAATGTACTTGAAAGTAGTAAAAACCACTATTCTATGAATACATGCTTTAATTTGAAATTTGCATTGTCAGGCCTTGCTTTCAATTAATCTGTTAGTCAGATTTCTCTATAAGTAAAATTAAAATAAAATGATAGAAGTTGATATGAAAAACCAATAGTTCTAAAGTATTTTATGTGTTCTGATGAAGCCACGTTTTAGGAGAAACATTGACAAGTTGGAGTATATTCAAAGAAGGACAACCAGAATTAATGATAAAACTGAGAGAAATTACAGGTTATGTCCAGCCACCCCTTCATTTTATAGATTAAAAGTCTCTGAAACTCTGAGAACTTAAATGACTTGGCACACAAGTAATAAGTAGCAGAGTCTGGATTTGTACTCAGATCCTATGATTCTAAGTTCAACACTTTTTTCTCTGTATCATGCGCCATAAGGACTTGAAAATATGTCATGATGTTTGGCTAAAGAATATTGGATATGTTTTACCTGAAAGTGAAAAGCCCTAGGGGGTGAATGATTATTTCCTTAAAATACAGGGAAGGTGTCATATGAAATAGTCTGGCCAAGTATGTGGTGCAAGGAGTACCAGAAGCTAAATTTTAATAGATGGGCAAGAATACAGGTAGGAAATAGGTCAAAGGGAAGGGCAATGTGGTGGCATAGTGGGAAGATCATTGGGGTTGAATTCCAGCTCTACTCTGTGATCTTGAACAACTCATGTCTACTGATCTATAAAATGAGGGGAATTGTACTGGTTGACCTTTAAGCTTCCTTCTGTCCATGAACCAGGAGTTTAGAATACAGTAAAGGCAAATAAGCAAGAAAAAAATCTGGCAAGCATGGAACCTCAAACTACCTGGAATCAGTAAGGTGGATCCCCTGGATTCAAGGTGAATCTGGAAGTAAGTCATACATAAAATAAACTGCCTATAAACAGATTTTGCTGATTCCTTCTGACTTTGTAGAATGTTATGGCTACTGTCCAAGTCAAGCCAATAAGCACTTATTGAGTGCCTTCTATGTGTAAGACATTGTACCAAATGCCAGGGAAACAAAAAACAAACAAAAAACAAACTTCTTCTTCAAGAAATTTAGATTCTACTTGCTGATTTAAAGAGATTCCATGTTTGAAATAAATACTAGTTCTTCCTTCTCCATAGAATTGCCCTGGCATCCTAGGAGATGATAAAACCTTAGTGACTCAGAGGTTCAATTTAATTTCAGTAAGTATAAGAATATCATTTTTAACTGCTAAATTTGGCAGAAATGTCATAATCATGATAGCCATTTTAAAAAATACCCAGTCCCTCTTGTTTCTGGAAGAAATTTGTTTTATTCCTAAACTGGAAGTGTTTGTTCAAGGAGAGAATTTTTCTCTTGTGGTAGTCATAACCAAGAACTATAAAGCCTTATTTTTGAATGAAAAATAGGGTGGACTCATCCTCTAAAGAGAATGAAAGACAACACAATTTGTAGCCCAAGTTGTGCTGTATTAGTCATGAAATATATAAAGTACCTAAGATAGATAATGCATTGTGGTTGATTTCAGAAGACATCTGACTGGAACTGCACAGGTGAAGTGGACTAAACAGATTTCAGTATACATTCTGTCCCAGTTCTACTCCTGACTCTCTTTCTTGACTTTTCCATCTCCTTTCCAGCAACCTTCTCAAGCTGGAGATTCTTCCATTCCTATAGCTCTTTTCTCTGACTAGTGAGCTACTCTCTGAAATCACCATGTGATAAAGTACCAAGGCAAACCATGTTCACTTCTCCCCTGGCTCTGGTCTTGGCATGTGGGTACCTACCTCAAACCATACTTATCAGTTCCCTTTTACATGTTATCTTTCCCTAATAGAATGAAATATCCCTGAAGGTATAGACTGTATTTTTATTTGTATTTGTATTCCCAGCACATAGTACAAAGCCTGGCACAAAGTAATTGTTCAATGAAGACTTTATCTACATATCATGTACCTGTCTCATATACCCAAGCTTCAAAATAAGAAGGTTTCCCCCTCCCATGATCTTAAGGATCCCTTTCAGACTATAACCATCCATCCATTCATCTATCCATCCATCCATATCTCTCTCTCTCTCTCTAGCTCTCTCTCTAGCTCTCTCTATCTATCTATCTCTCTATGTAGTTAGATGCCACAGAGTAGGGAGTGTATGTAGGGAAGACTATCACCAATGGTTTTAGGACTTGCAGAGCTCTTTTCAGGGCTGCTTATCTATCTTTGGTGTCACCTGTCTCTCATCTGTGTCTCCAAGAAGCTGTAGCATGTGCAATGGGCACTACCTAGTCAAATAATCATGGCAAACAAGCTAAACCAGGTTGAGGGTAATTAATAGGCCTCAAACTTGTAAGTCAATTATCAAGATGTCTACCCCAAGGATATGAAGACTTCCACTAGTGTGTGAATGGATGAGAGCAAAATCACCCATTGTATTAAAGGTGATTGTCAGTCATCTTGACTTTTGTATTGCCACTGGACTTCTATGATTCTGGAAGAGTGAGACTGACTTGTACAACTTTGTCTCATTTAAATTTAATGCAAATACAAATCAAGACATCACCCTATGATGTCTTTGGTCCTCTTTGAAAATGAAACACAAACAATACTATCTCTCTATCTTTGGTAAAGGGAGTATCTACATGGAATATTTACATGGATTCCTCAAAAATTAAAATAAGTTATTATAGTGCCTGTAGACAGAGTAAGGATACCAGCAGAAGAAATTGGAAACTGCCAAATTCAAATCAAATGAAGTCAAGTCAACAAGCATTTATAAAGCACTTCCTGTGTGTCTCACACTATGCTAAGCTCTAGGGATACAAAGAAGAGCAAAAACAGCCCCTGACCTCATGGCACTCACCATCTCTTGGAAATAACATGCAAAGGACTGTGTACAAATAAGCTAAACACAGAACAACCTGAAGGTAATCTCAAGAGAGAATGCAACAGAATTAAGGAAAGCCAGGAAAGGATTGATGCAGAAAGTATAGTTTTAGCTAAGACTTGAAGAGAGCCAAGGAAGACAGGAGGAGAAGGTGTGGATGAAGGGCATTCCAGGCATTCAAGTTTTTAAGCAGCCACAATATAAAAAACTTAGAATTTATCTGAAATTATGTGACAGTTAATACACTTTCTGGGCTTCTACTATGCAAAAAAAGTATGATACATGGTCCTAAGAGTCAAGAGGTTAAGACCTAGTTGAAGAAGCAAGGCACACTTGAACAGCTAACTAGGAATTAGTTAAAAGCAAGAGATGTCATATGACAGTACAGTAATTAATCAGATGCCAAGTGAGTAACCCAGACAATAAATGCTATGAGTTCAGAGGAGGGACATATCATCAGGACAGGGTGGTCAGGAAAAAACTTCTTGCCTTTCAGAAGCTTCTACTGCAATATAACAGCAATCCCCAGGGAGGAGAACAGTAAAGAGAGTTGCTTAAAGAGCTTTAAGAGAGTGAGAGAAAAACTGCAGAGAGACCTCTTAAATTAAACAATTCTATAGTAATCAGAAAAAGCAGAACAGTTTGCTTTTCATTTTTACATTTCCTTATTTTTGATTGAGGGATAGGAACTCTATATTTGAAAGGAACATGAGCAAATCACTCTCTTAATACTTCCATTGGAGTCCAAACCAAGATTTACTGGAAGAAAATCTTGACATGAATTACAGTCAAATTCCCAAAGTTCAGCTAAGTTTGGAAGAAGCTAGCACTGCTCCAGCACTTGAAGCTGCTCCTTGTCCTTTTACCATCTGGCCTGTTGCTGGCAATTTCACCATTGTGTTTATGTAATTGTGTCCTGGTGCCATGGAAATGCCTCTGATTGTGTCTCTGATTCATAAAATGGTAGAATAATGGCCTCAGAGTTGGGAAGATTTTTTAGGAAATAGCCATCAAGTAGGTAGGTTATTATGTCCATTACGTTCATGATACAATAGATACCCTCATCCCCTACTAAAGGTTAAGTAATTTTCTGAAGTACACAATGCCAGTAATGGAAAAGAGACTGCCTCTCAGTATCTTGCCTCCTACTCTAGTATCCATCCACTATACTCAGTTCAACAAATGCATGAATGGAAGTGTGGCACAGTAAGTAAATATAAAACAAACCTTGGACTCAGAGACACCTGGGTTTGAGTTCTATTTCTGACACATACTGGCTATGTAACCCTGGTTTTCTCATCAAGAATTTCTTATATCAATGAAATCACAGATCTGCACTACCAACATTCCCCAAAATATATGAAGTGTTATGTTAAGTGCTAGAGATACAAAGACCAAAGTGAAAATAATGTCTACCCCTGTATAGGTGCTAAAATCCTACTGGAGAATAGAAGATGTATGGACACAAAATGTACACAGAAAAGGGACTCCATAGTAATTTGAAATTGTTAGTTTGCATTAATGATTGTAAAAGGCATGGGAGACTTCCTGTAAGAAGAGGCATATAGCCTGGGTCTTAGAAAAAGATAAGGATTCTGAGAAAGCTGAAATGAGTTTTTATAAAGAACTTCCATTCTTATTCTTTAATATAAAATATGTAGAGCTAACTTCAAATGATAAAAAGGACTAGAAAGTATAATAAATATTTAAAGGAATTGAAGAAGCACAGGGGGTAAGGAAGGTTTTGTAACAGGGAATGAAGGGGTTGGAGGGAGAGAGGGAATATGGCTGCCGGTGAGGTAAAAGGAGAGCGATGCTTCTTTTGAGAGGCTATTTTTGAAAACTGGGGTTCACAAAAAATGGGCCACCTATTATATCCTGATGAGATGTCTTCTCTATTGATTGATTTTGATGATACCCCAGAGCAGGTAAGCATGGACCCCCCGAGGTACAAGCCTTCCCCCAGACCAAGGTCGCCCAGCGGGGGTCCAATAAGGACCTGCTATCCTTAGGTTAACCTCCCTCTATGTCCCCTGAAATGATAGTCCTTTTATATGACTGCAGTGATTTAAATAAAGATGAATTTAATAACAAGTTTGGATTGTAAGGTATCAGGGTAGAGGGAATAAGCATTTCCCTATACTTTTCCCAGATGGGGTTTGAGTCTCTCTCAGCTTTCAAGCTGAGGCCAGGCCTCCCAGGCTGATGGAGGGTTTCTTTTATTCCTGTCTATTCTAATCTGTGCTAGTTTTCTTAAGTTCAAAGTCTTTAGCAGTAGACAGCAAGAGAAAGAAAAGATTCTGACCTTCAGAGCTGGTTGGGCCTGTTTCTTCAGGCTGACACCCCTAAAGACCGGCCTTACAGTTCAAACTGCTCCCCTTAAATCCTTTTTGTCTGATGACACAATCATAGGATCCAAGTAGAACACACAGTTGGGAAAAGATCAGGAATAAAGAAACTTCCATCCCAAGACAGGGAGAGAGGCTCCTTTTAGTCTGAGGGATAGAAAGAGACAGTCTCGAGACCAACTGTCAATCAAAGATCCCTTTCCCCCACCAACTGTCATTCTTGTCGATATCTTCTCTCTAACATTCCAACTGCTGTTTGTTCCACCTGAGTGGCAAAAAGTCCAAAACTTGATTCAATTTTCCATTCCACAAAAGATAAAAATATGAATCAACCCCAGAGAATTTTAATTCTTCAAGTGTTAATTAAATAAGGTCCTCTCACTTACCTCTATACACTTCCTCCCATCCATAGTGAACAACAGGAAAATCTTAGGTTTAGTTATAGGGTAGAGACCCTTCTCTGTTGCAGTGGTTCAGCCTGATCATTTTATATATCTACTTCATCAAAAGTGGTAAAAATGGGCAGGGCCAAGATGGCAGAGAAAAAGCAGAGACTTCCTAATCCATCCCAAATTCTTCTCATAAACACCTTTAAAATAATGCCTCAAAATAAAAATCTGGAGCAGTAGAACCCACAAAAGTATTAGATAAAACAGTTTTCCAATTTAGAACTTAGAAGATCGACAGGAAAAGTCTGCCCACCAATGAAACAGTGTAGCCAAGTTCAACACAGGTGGCACTCTGGGATCCAGGGGCAAGGCCCTGAAATCAACACAAGCCAATATTAGGCCTTATGGGGGAATGAATCAGTAATAGCACCTTCCAGAGCTCTCAACCCACAGAAGATAAAGAATTAAGACAACTGGCCAGAAGGAGACTGAAAGGGTTGGGTTTGGGGGGTATTTTTCTGGCAATTGGTATAGAATTCTATTGCATTGCCTATATGGCAATCCAGGGTACAACCTAAGACAAGCAGGAGCACTATCACACAAAAACTTATGGTCAAAAAAACTTGAAAGCGAACAAATTAAAAATCCCCAGAAGAAAGCTAAATTAGAGATCCAAAAAATTAAGGGAGAAATTAATAAAATTGAAAGTGAAAGAACTATTGAACTAATAAATAAGACAAGAAGCTAGTATTTTGAAAAAACAAACAAAATACACAAAGTACTGGTCAATCTAATAAAAAAGGAAAGAAGAAAACCAAATTAACAGTATCATAGATGAAAAGGGAGACCTCACCACCAATGAAGAGGAAATTAAGGCAATCATTAAAAACGATTTGACCAAATTATATGGCAATAAATATGCCAATCTGGATGATATGGATGAATACTTACAAAAATATAAATTGCCTATATTAACCAAAGAAGAAATAGAATTCTTAAATAATCCCATATCAGAAAAAGAAATTGAACAAGCCATCAACAAATTCCTGAAGAAAAAATCCCCAGGGCCTGATGGATTCACAAGTGAATTCTATCAAGCATTCAAAGAACAACTAATCCCAATATTATACAAACTATTTGACAGAATAAGCAGAGGGAGTTCTACCAAATTCCTTTTATGACACAAATATGGTACTGATTCCAAAGTCAGGCAGATCAAAAACAGAGAAAGAAAATTATAGAACAATCTCCTAAATGAACAAAGATGCAAAAATCTTAAATAGGATCCTAGCAAAAAGACTCCAGCAAGTCATCACAAGGGTCATTCATTATGATCAGGTGGGATTTATACCAGGAATGCAAGGATGGTTCAATATTAGGAAAACCATCCACATAATTCACCATATTAACAAGCAAACAACAAAAATCACATGTATATCTCAATAAATGCAGAAAAAGCCTTTGACAAAATACAACACTCATTCCTATTGAAAACATGAGAAAGTATAGGAATAGAAGGGTCTTTCCTAAAAATAATAAATAGTATTTATCTAAAACCATCAGCCAACATCAACTGCAATGGGGATAAACTAGATGTATTCCCAAAAAGATCAGGAGTGAAACAAGGACGCCCATTATCAACTCTATTATTTAACATTGTACTAGAAAACACTAGCAGTAGCAATTAGAGAAGAAAAATAAATTGAAGGTATTAAAATTGTCAATGAGGAGACTAAGCTATCACTCTTTGTGGATGATATGATGGTCTACTTAAAGAATCCAAAAGAATCAACTAAAAAGCTAGTTGAAATAATCATCAACTTCAGCAAAGTTGCAGGATACAAAATAAACCCACATAAATCATCAGTATTTCTATATATCTCCAACACATCTCAGCAGCAAGAATTAGAAAGAGAAATTCCATTTAAAATCACCCTAGACAATATAAAATACTTAGGAATCTATCTGCTGAGACAAACACAGGAACTATATGAACACAACTACAAAACACTCTCCACACAACTAAAACTAGACTTGAGCAATTGGAAAAACATTAACTGCATGGGTAGGATGAGCTAACGTAATAAAAATTACCATCCTACCCTAACATATTTACTTATTTAGTGCCATACTCACTGAACTACCAGAAAACTTTTTTACTCAATTAGGAAAAAAAATAACAAAGTTCATTTGGAAGAACAAAAGATCAAGGATATCCAGGGAAATCATGAAAAAAAAATGTGAAGGAAGGTGGCCTTGCAGTCCCAGGTCTCAAACTATACTATAAAGCAGTGGTCATCAAAACAATTTGGTACTGACTAAGAGACAGAAAGGAGGATCCGTGGAATAGACTTAGGGTAAGTGACCTCAGCAAGATAGTCTATGATAAGCCCAAAGATCCTAGCTTTTGGGACCAAAATACACTATTTGATAAAAACTGCAGGGAAAATTGGAAGACAGTATGGGAGAGATTAGGTTTGGATCAACATCTCACACCCTACACCAAGATAAACTCAGAATGGGTGAATGACTTGAACATAAAAAAGGAAACTATAAGTAAATTAGGTGAACACAGAATAGTATACATGTCAGACCTTTGGGAAAGGAAAGATTTTAAAACCAAGTAAGAGTTGGAAAAAAATCACAAAATGTAAGATGAATAATTTCAATTACATCAAATTAAAAAGTTCTTTCTACAAACAAAATGAATGTAACCAAAATTAGAAGGGAAACAACAAATTGGGAAACAATTTTCATAAAAACCTCTGACAAAGGTTTAATTACTCAAATTTACAAAGAGCTAAATCAATTGTACAAAAAATCAAGCCATTCTCTAATTGATACATGGGAAAGGGATATGAATAGGCAATTTTCAGTCAAAGAAATCAAAACTATTAGTGAGCACATGGAAAAGTGTTCTAAATCTCTTATAATCAGAGAGATACAAATCAAAACAACCCTTAGGTATCACCTCATACCTAGCAGATTGGCCAACATGACAGCAAAGGAAAGTAATGAATGCTGGAGGGGATATGGCAAAGTAGGGACACTAATTCATTGCTGGTGGAGGTGTGAATTGATACAACCATTCTGGAGGGCAATTTGGAACTATGCCCAAAGGGCAATAAAAAGACTGTCTGCCCTTTGATCCAGCTATAGCACTGCTGGGTTTGTACCCCAAAGAGACAATAAGTAAAAAGACTTGTACAAGAATATTCATAGCTGCACTCTTTGTGGTGGCCAAAAATTGGAAAATGAGGGGATGCCCTTCAATTGGGGAATGGCTGAACAAATTGTGGTATATGTTGGTGATGTAATACTATTGTGTTAAAATGAATAATCAACTGGAGGAATTCCATGGAGACTAGAATGACCACCAGGAATTGTTGCAGAGTGAGAGGAGCAGAACCAGAAGAACAATGTACACAGAGACTGATACACTGTGGTACAAATGAATGTAATGGACTTCTCCATTAGTGGCAATGCAGTGATCCTGAACAACCCAGAGGGATCTATGAGAAAGAATACTATCCACATTCAGAGAAAAACTTTGGGAGTAGAAACACTTAAGAAAAACAACTGCTTGATTACATGGGTCGAGGGAATACAATTGGGAATATAGACTCTGAATGAATATTGTAATGCAAACATCAACAACATGGAAATAGTTCTGATCAAGATCACATGTAATACCCAGTGGAATTGCACGTTGGCTATGGAAAGGGTGGGGGAAGGGTAGGGAGGGATAGAATATGATTCTTGTAACCAAGGAATAATGTTTGAAATTATCCAAATAAAAAATAAAATAAAATTTAAAAAAATAGAGTCAGAGAATCTGTGTTAAAAAGGTAGTTTTATAAATTGCTATATGACCTTCTTTAGGTAATAATAAAGCAAAAAAGTGATATGTAATTCATGTAAAAAAAAGAAGCTTGTGGTCATGGGGAAACAAGAAACCTAGTCCCAGTAGCAGAGCAGAAAATAATTCTTGTATTCTCCCACAGTCAAAGCATAGTCCAAGAGAAGGAAAAAAAAATATATATATATATATTCTTACATAATACCACCTTAAAGGAATAGAAAACTTACATACCCCCTAGAACTAGCTCTGGAAAAGGGTAGAAAAAAAAACATGAAGATTGGAACTGTGCCTCCACTATCCTAGGAACAGATCCCAACTTTAATATAAGGTTAAAAGTGATGAAATTGCCTAGGTAAATGAGTAAACAACAACAAAAAGAACAACCTGATCTTAGACAGTTACTGTGATGATACTGAGGCTCAAAACACAAACTCAACAGAAGACAATGTCCAAAAATCTACATATAAAAACTCATAGAAAAAATTTTAATTGGTCATAGTCTCAATAAATAATTACTGGAAAGGCTCAAAAAGGATTTTAAAAATCAAATAAGAGAGGTAGAGAAAAAAATGGGAAAAAAATAAAGTGCTGCAAAAAAAATCATGAAAAGAATCAACAGACTATTAAAAAAAGGCACAAGAAAATACTGGAGAAAATAACATCTTCCAAAGGAGAATAGGTCAAATGGTAATAGAGGCATAAAAATACACTGAAGTGAAGAATTTTAAAAAGCAGAATTGGCCAAAATGAAAAATGATGAACAAAAATTAATTGAAGAAAAAAAAAAAAACTCCTGACAAAATAGAATTGACCAAATGGAAAGGGAGCTATGAAAATTCATTGAGGAAATAATTATTAAAAATTAGATTTGGGCAAGTAGAAGCTAATGACTTCATGGGACATCAAGAAACAATAGAACAAAGTCAAAAGAAGAAAAAAAATAGAAGAAAAAGTGAAATATATCATTGGAAAAACAATTGACCTAGAAAATAGATCAAAGAGGAAAAATTTAATAATTACTAGACTACTTGAAAGCCATGATTAAAAAAAAAAGATCTTAGACATCATCATTCAAGAAATTATCAAGCAAAGTTACCATGATATTTTAGAACCAGATCAAAAAAGAAATTGAAAGAATCCACTATTTATCCTCTGAAAGAGATACTAAAATTAAAACTGCTTGGAATGTTACAGTCAAATTCCAGAGTGCTCAGAGTGAGCAGAACCAGCAGTATATATTACTAGCAATATTATATAGTGAATGACAACTATTCTCAGCAATACAATTATCCAAAACAATTCTGAAGGGCTTATGACAAAAAATTCTATATACCCTCAGAGAAAGAACTGATAGAATCTGAATGCAGATTTAAACATACTTTTAAAAACTTTCTTTATTTTTCCTTTATTTTGATCTGTGTTTTCTTTCACAAAATGACTAACAGACATTTGTTTTACATGACTGCACATGTGTAATATATGTCAAATTGCTTGCCATATTAAGGAGGGGAGAGAGAAGGGAAAGAGAGAATTTGAGACCTACTATCTTTTAATAGATGTTAAATTATTTTTATATATAATCAGGAAAAATAAGATATTACATAATTTAAGAGTTGCAAAAGCTCATCATACCTCATTATGTAAAGGAAAAGAATTAAGAAGAGGATGAATCAAGTTAGCTCAAAATATTCCTGTAGGGATACTTGTGTCTTACGACAGAAAGGCTACTTGAAACCCAGCTGGAATAATCCCACCCCCTAGAGATTACTCAGAGCAGAGACCTTTGTATTTTTAGTAATTCTCAATCCCTTCCTCCCCAAGCACCAAGAAAATTTTCTGCTCATTCCCACCTATGTGAAGTAATGGGGGGTAGAGGGAGGAATCAGATTGGAAATGGATGGTAAGGGCAAAACTAAATTGGATCTGAGGTGCAAACAATTAGAAACCTAAATGGTACCAGTTCCATCTTCTAGAGATTATTCATGGTAAAGACCCAAGCCAGTGTATTCCATATCTCCCAGGACTGAGGCTGCACTACAAGTGAAGAGGAAAATGTTAGAGAGCAGATTACAAGGAAATATGAGAAAGAAATCTAAATATCAAAAATATGAAGAAAAAAAGACCTCAGTGAAAATTCAGAAAACAAATAAAGCAAATTAATAGAATCCTAAAAATAGAAGAAAAATGAGTAAAACCACAAAGAAGCCAAAATACAATTAACAAATACTTTATTATGCAGGAGAGTGTAGCAGTAGTACCTGATGAAAGACAGAATCCCATAATCTCCCCAGAGATCATGGAATGATAAGTAAAAACTTCAAATTTTCTCTGAAAAGAAGTCAAACTCATAAAACAAGGCATTAGGGATGAATTTAGTTCAGAATAAATTAGAGTTCTCAGTACAGAAAATAAAATTCTTAATGCAGAATTTAAAACATAATCAATGAAAATTGAATGGTTTGATTGGACTATCTAAAAAATAAGAATCTGTGGGAAAAGATAATTGATTTGAAACAAAAAATGATGCAGATATGGAAGAAAATTTGATGGAAGAGAAACAAAAGGCTATAATACAATCAAACTGCATGGCTTTGAACTAGTCATTTAACCACTCAGGTGCCCAAGCAACTCTAAAACTGTAAGTTGTATAGCAAGTGTCTATCTTCATTAGGAACAGAAGTTTCCTTACCAAGACTTCCCTATACAAATTAAACCAAAGATCTAATCATAACTATGTATAGATAGAAATAGGGGAGGGAGAGAGAGAAACAGAGAGAAACAGAGAGAGAGAGAGAGAGAGAGAGAGAGAGAGAGAGAGAGAGAGAGAGAGGGAGGGAGGGAGGGAGGGAGGGAGGGAGGGAGGGAGGGAGGGAGGGAGGATTATTAATAAGCCCTAGGACATAGATGAAGAGAAAAATTGTAAGGTAAAAAAAAGTGAATGACTAAGTTCAAAGCCTTGAGACACTCTTACATTCAAAGGACAGAATATAGATAATTATCAGGCAAAGGAGCTTCAGAAGAAAGCCATGAAGATAGGAGGAAAACTAGTTGAGATTAATGTCACAGAAGAAATAAAAAAGGGAGAGATCCTGAGTAGAGATTGGACAATGGTGTCAAAAATTGCAGAGATTTCTTTGGTTGAATAGTAAGATTAGAAACCAAATTGCAGAAGTTTGAGACAGGATGGTATGGAAATAGACTTGATGGACTCAAGATACAGAATGAAATATATTTTTGAACATGGACAATGGAGAAATTTTTTTTGTTTCATTATACATACGTGTTACAATGATTTTGTATTTCACTTTTTAAAAGGGAGATGTGGAAGGAGATGGGAAAGAATGTGATTCTCTCCCCAACCCAAATCAAGGAGAAAAATTTACTGAGAAATGAATGTGATATAAAATTTAAAAATCAATATAACTATTATGAATGGAACTAAAGAATTAAGTGACTTTAACAAGTGATTAAGATAGGCATTCTAGATCTTGAAGACCAACAATTACAAATACTTTGACATGAGACTATGGAATAGGGGTCATAGATTGCTAGTGAAGTGAAAATGCAAGATTATTGTTTTCAAACTCTAAAACTCTGAGCTAACTGGTCACCAGCCACACTGTTGGTTACACAATTAGGAAACGAGAGTCTTCCCTTTAAAAGATGAAGGAAAAATATTTAACAAGAGAAGTACGTAATATTAAAGAATGTTCTTTTTTTTTTTTTAAGTTTAGATGTGTGGACCATGTGTCCAATGAGAAGTGGAAAAACACTGGATTTTAATATAACTGATCTATAGTACATCCTTAATATACAATGGTACCAAAGATAAGTGATTACTTTCCCTTACTGGGTTTTAGAGTCTTTCTTCCCTGAGATAAAAGAATTGGATTACATGATCACAAAGGCTCCTTCCAGTCCTGACATGCTAAAAGGTCTGTGTTCTAACATCTATAGTGTGAGGTCATTTTTGAGGCTAATTTCTATTATTCTAACACCTACATCTGTGAAAGATTTAGAGGAAAGATCAATTGTCACTCAGAGTTGGGTTAGTATTGGAGGGAAAATCTGTAGTTAAAGCAGATGTATCACATGGTAGTGAGAAATATCCAGCATGCTCTGGCCACTTAATGCCATTAATAATCATCAAAGATGCTAAGGGGAATTACTTGCAGGTATTTTCATGCATTACATAAAACACAGGGTTATGATTCAAACATAAGTTAATTTCCATGTCATTCCTGGCCCTCTGAAGTTTTCTTTAGTGGCTTGAAAAGGAGTTAAATATTGCAAAGTGAATATGTTTTAGAACTACATATATTTGCTGATTAATCTGTATATGCACTCATGGAGAATGAGGCAAAAGACACCAGAAAGCTATGCAATTTGGATACTATAGAGCAAATTATAATTAAATCAAAACACCAAAATGATCTTGGGGACTACTTAGCATAATCAGAATTTTATAAGATCATTCATTTAGAGCTGGAAGTGACCTTAGAAACAGCTGAGTCCTACTCCTACATTTTATACATGAGGAAACAAAGGCACAGAGAGATTATGGGACTTGTCCAGGACCACCAGCAAATGTCTGAGTTGGGATTTAAATCCAGATTTTCCTGACTCCAGGCATAGTCTCCTATTCATTATACTATGTTTCCTCCTTCAACTTATATATGGGGAAACTGAGGCCTAGAAAGATAAAGTTAGGAAACTGGGCCATATGAGATTCTTTCAAACTCTAAAATTCTCTTACTATAGAATTACCTGATGTCATAGAGCAAGTGACAGAAGGGGTAATAGATATTTATCTCCTGTCTTTCAATCTGGTGTTCATTTCAGCATATCAACCTACCTCTCTTGAAATAAAAGACAGAAAGTAAGCAATTTATTTAAACTGTAGAAATGAACAAAACACACTCTGTGTTTTGTCTTAACCCTGCTGTGACTTTTCTCTCTCTCTATTAAACACACATATGATCATGTATATTGTCAGATGCTAAGGATGCTGGTCCAGGAGGCACAGCTGTGTGCCTGAGGCTACTGATCCATGCAGCTGCCAGTACTTGCCGGTTATTCCCCAGGCCCATTTATGAAGCCTTGGGATGCACCCTTATCTCTGGTGTTAGACTGGTGGGAAAAACTAGCCTCTGGGTGAATAAGAAATTTAATGTGTGGACTATTTAAAGGGAAGCTGGTGCCAAGACTTGGTATGGACTCAAAGTGTATTCAAGAGAAACAAAATGTGTTCAGTAAAGGAAAGTTCTGAGAGTATATGGAAGAGAAGGAATGAGTTTTAGAGTGGAAGAGAGAGTGAATTAAGAAATTATCAACCTGTATGAGGGATATCTGGATCCTTGGAGCCCTGGGAGACTTGCAGGAAAGAAACAAAATGTATTCAAGAAAAGCACTTTGTGTCTGGCAATTTGTTTTTTGTTGGGTTTTTTTTGAAAGCCAGCAAATGTTCATGGCATGGGAATAGAGGGGAGGGGAGAGAACTGGTGAAATTCTAGATTCTGGTACTGCTTCTAGAATGGTACATGAATTGGGGAGTCATGGTGAGCAGCCTACTCAGGTTCTGCATTGCTCTGTATGTTTGAATGACAAGTTTCAGGGCTCACTTTAATATCTATTTGAAGAAGGAGGAAACAAATAAACCAAGAGGTGTGGGGCTTCAGGGACAGTAAAGGATAAGTCCCTAGTAAATACACATGCATACATACAACAACTCGTATGCTCATATTCCCTCTCATGTACACATTGTCTTTGTGGTCAAAGAAATATAAGTTACTGGACTAGAAGAAATGAGTAAAGCTTAGGCCACTATTTAAATTACTAAAGGAATATCAATTTGACTCAAAAGCCTTTCTGCCAGCAATATTGAGAGATAAGGATGAATGTGTCATAGACAATGGTCATATATATTGTGGAAGCAAAGGAGATGAAGACATTGTGAAGAGTGAATCTTACTCTCTTTGTCTATCAATTAGCAACTTCTAAGTTCATCAATCAAAAACTTAAGTACCCCTACTTGGTACCTTACCAGTCACTAAGTATGAGAGTTCACAAGTCACTTGCTAGAGTGGGTGACAACTCCAGAGGCCACTACTCCCCTCCCCAAGAAAGTGCTAGGCAAATTGAAAGACTGTGATTGGTTTCTGTAAAATGGGGAAGGGACAGGAAGTGACATGGAAAAAGGAATATAAAACGTCTTAAACTTCCAGTCCAAGGGACTTCTCATTTGAACTTCGTCCCCTTTGGAGTTCTTCTTTGGAGTCTCTCTGTGTTGGTGAGCCAGACTGAAGGAGGAGACTCTTTTCCTGTGTTGGCTTGCTAGGTGAGTAGCTGGCCTTCCTTTCCTGGCTTTTGGAGAGAATGGTTCCAGAGATACTTGTCTTGGCTTTGAAGGAGGCTGAATTGGTATAACGCTGCTAAAGACACCAAGGGGACTTCTGGCTGAGAATTACTTGGAAAATCCATTTGGAGAGAGAGACTTGGGGAAGCTCTGCTGGGCTAAGCCTGGCTTCTCAGGAGAAGGGCTGGTAGACTTATTAGAATACCTCTCTTTATCTACATTTTCCCACTTTTACTCTTTCCGCCTCTTTGTAAATAAAGCTGCTAAAAGTAATTTTGTCTTAAGCTATAATATTTTTAAACCAGTGACCACAATATTACTTTAGAATTCTTATATTTAACATAAAACCCAAATTTAAATTCTTATGGCATGACATCACTGGGAATATACTTTCTGGGTATCTTCAGGGGTGTGGGTTTTGTTGAGCTGACTTGTTTTCCTTATCAGATATCATCTTTAGAAATGGTTCCTTGTCAGGAAAACACCCCACAATCTTCAACATTTGTTGCACAACTTCCCTGGAAAATGATCACAATGATGACCACGCAAAAACATTTCCTAATCTTGGCATTGAAAACTACATATTGGATACTCATCTTAACTATCTTTCCATTGAGTATTTTTGTTCATTCCCACACTATCTACTGACCAATCAACAAGAATTTAAGTACCTATTACATGCAAGGCATTCTGCTAAAGACTGGATCTACAAAAAAAAAAAAAGAAATGAAATAATATTTGTTTGCCCTCAAAAAGCTTACATTCTATATAGAATATAGATTTAAAAAATACAAATTAATTGAGTAGGGGGAGACTTTTTAGCCTGAAGAATTGTTATGGGGAAGTGGGAGCTAGGAACTGGGAGGGATAGAGAAAAAGATGTTTCATGTTAAAGGTGCCATGAACTCAGTCTTAAAATGATCCAAGGGATTGCAAAGAAATACAGAGAATCCAAGGGGTAAGAAGCATTTAAGTGTGAAACAGCAAATGGGCCAATATGGATGGATTGAAGTAAGCATGGAAAGGATTAATGTGTGAGAAGACTGAAGAGATGGGAAGCTATGTTCATAAGATTTTGCAAGGAAGGAAACAAGAGGAAAAGAAAAAATGGAAGGTAAGAAAAATAAACAACTCCATCCTCCAATATTTTGTATAATAATAGGAGGGTGTGGATATTGAAAACAAAACTGGAAAGAGGGAATGGAATTTCAAGACCAAATTAGCTACTCATTTATCAGATTAATTTAAAATGTATCCAGCATTTTTAAAGAGTCTACATCCAGATGTGCAGAAAAGAAATCCAAATAGTTTAAAGGGAATGACTCAACAAATCTCAGCTATATCAAGGCATGAACTCAGGCCCCACAAACACCTCAGAAAGAGATTCCCATGACTGGTTTGATAATATGCCAAGAGGGTTCCAATTATTTAATTTGGCTGAGGATGGGAGGATTATGAGATTCCCAAGCACTTCTTAAAAAAAAAACACAATCTTAGTTCTCATTAACTTTAATTTTTAAAATACATATGTGCCTTACAGCAATTATAGAAGAAGAGGAAATGGAATATTGTGAAATCAAACTAACCACAATTGAAATATTGCAACTTCACAATGGTTGGGAATCATCAACCAAAGCCTAGATTTGGGAAGAGCTTTAGAAGTCAACTAGTTTTCCACTCAATGTGGAATCCCTTCTATAGACCTTCTGACTTTTCTGAAGTCCTTCCCCAAAATAGCCATTCTTATCTTAACCCTTAAAGATGAATAGACCTGACCTCTGTCAGTCCTTCACTTGGTTATTAAGTTAAGGATTTATTAAGTACCTACTATGTTCCAGACACTGTTTTATTTAGTGTCCTATCACAATAATACATTCTTATGGCAAGCAGGACTTTGTACTTGACAAAAACATGTTCACATCATGTCATACTCAATTGAGAAAATAATTGTGGTAGGCAGAAAGGGCACTAGTTATGAGGTAGAGTACTTGAATTCAAATTGTATCTCTGATGCTTTCTATCTATGTGATCCTGGGCTAGTCACTTAGCATCTTTAGACCACAGATTTGGGCCACAGCTTTTTGCTACAGATTCCTCATCTGTAAAGTGAATGAATTTGTCTAGATATTATCTGAGGATCCCAATTCCTTGAAGACCACAAGACACACAAAAATAGAAGTTATCTCTATTTTACAAGTGAAGAAACTGAGGCTAAAAAAACCCAGTGGCTTGCCTCTGGTAGGCCATCAAAATATCAAAAGAGTAATAGACTTTAGATCTTCAGTGAAATTTCACAGGCTACCTAAAATTCTTAGAAAAGTATTTGTTACTTTATGATGGCTAAGATTTGGAAACAAGGCAAATGCCCAATGTAGCTAAACAGTACACAATGGTCTCTTTATTTTGAGATGATGACTATGAAGAATTTAGAGAACCATAGAGGATTTATATCAAATGATACAGTGAAGTGAATTGAACCAGAACAATATGAATGACTATAACAATTTACTTTCAAAAAACAATAAAATTAAACTTCAGTCCTTCCTTGATGTTGTTTTCAGCTTATTTTCTGGGTTTTAATCAGTTTAAGTTCTTCAGAGATGATGTGATAGTCTGAGAGCTGAGAGTTCTGAGAGCTCCCTTCCCCTACTAATTCAATTGACCCTTAAGATACTGATAGCTTAAAGACTTGCCTCAGACTTGGGTGTAAGCCTGTGGTCTTACTCTGAACTAGAACAGGTCTGATGAAATTCTAACCCCAGGCTTAGGCTCAAGTTTTTGGTCTCACTGTGTACTTGATGCAATCAGGCACACCCTTGATTACCCTGTCTTGGACCTCTGCCCTGAGCTTTAGGCAAAAAGATCAGTACTGTTTAAAAAAAAATAAAAGAGAGAAAGGGAAGGGAATTTACCCTTGAAAGGGAGGTTTGGACTTTTGGTACGAGAAAGAGGGGGGGAAATAGAGGAGAACCTCCCCTTTTCCCACAAAGTGGGGTACATGGGAAGACAGCAGATGCAATGAGTTGGTTCAGAGAGAGGAGAGGGGGTTTGAAGATTTTTCCCTCTTCTGCCTTCCCTCCTTAGCTAAAGCTGCTCTCCCCAATTTGCACTTGTCCCTCTTGTCTCCCCTCCACTACTTGAGACCAAAGGGTTAGAAGGGCTCCAAAGGGGAGCCTTGATCTGTTCACTCACACTTAGCTTGGAGAACAGATAACTTTTAATGTTAACTCACTAAGGTAATACAAAAGGAATAACAGGCAGGGAAGAATGGGAAAAGGAAAGTGGAGAAAAGGGGTCCCTGTCACTATCTAAACCCTTTTCCTCCCTCCTCAAGTTTGGGGGGAACTCAGGCCTTGGCAGCTTGAATCCCCTAAGAGAAAGTCAGGTTGACTCATCCCTGGGCAACAGGAGTTGAGGTAAAGTCTGCTCAGGTTTCTCCCCACAAAGTCCCTTCAATTGGGAAGTGTTGGGAGAAAGGATTTCCAGTCACTAGCAGGAAAAGTGGGTAACCCTCAGGAGAAAGTCGTTGTCCACCTTCTCTCTTCAAAGACTCAAGATGGAGAGACCCTCACTACTCTCCCAGCCAGAATCTTCTCTCCCTAGGAAATTCACTCCTGGGGCCCCTCCCCCATCATGGTGATCAATTTCATATACTCTTCAGTCTGGCACTTTTTCTCTAATGCTAGCCTCTCTCACAGTACTTAATTCTATCAGTCACCCAAAAGTCTGAACTATGTCCTCATCCCAAGCCCAGACTGGGATTCCTGGCTTGGTTCTGGGCCCACATGGATCAGCCCACATTAGCCCAGACTGACCTGAAGATCTTCACAGTTTTGAAATTTCAAGGAGTATGGGCTGACTTGTACCACTATTTGCCCAGGCAGGAGCTCAGGGTCTGAATGTTAGCTTGGACAAGAACAATAAAATTAAACAGAGATCAGTATAATTAAAAATCTCTACCTTTGTGAAGGTTCAATATCCTATTGTTCATTTGATTTCATGGTATTCTATTCTTCTTACTCATAAAAGTGCTATAAAGTACCTATGTATTTTAAAAATTAAAGTTAATAAGAATTAAAGTATTTTTTGAGAAGTATTTGGGGATCCCATAACTATCCCATTCTTATCCAGTTGAGATAATCAGAGCCTTCCCAGCACATCATTAAACCAATTCTGAGAAACCCTGAGTGAGGTATTTGTGTGGACTGAGTCCCATTCTTGATATAACTAATATTTGTGAAGCCTTTGCTTTTAACTGTCTGGATTTGGTTTGAAGTTTGTGCTGTTTCTACACATTTGTCTGTAGAAGTTGTTGTGTTTTTTTTTTAATGCTGAACATATTTAAAATTAATTTGGTCCTAAATTACAATCTCCTTTGAGTTTAGCATTTCAACATCCATACCTTCCTATATTATAGGGAATATCCAGTTTTATTTGGATTTTTTTTTTACATTTGGAAATCTTATAACTATAACTTTCTATCTTGTTAATTAAAATGGCCAAACTTGGCCCTGAAGAAGAACTGAGAAAATGTTCCTCCTTCACTTTGTTGCAAAGCTGGATTACTAAGGAAATGAACTCCTGCATACATAGCCAGGCACAGACAAAGCATTGACTAGTTTTACTGTGATCTCATCAATTCAAAGGTTCATTCCAGTGATGAAGACAACAACTCATCCATGCCTGTCCATCCAGTGAAACTTTTTCTAATTCCATGTCCATAAGTTTGACACAATTTGTTCAGCCAGTGTGCCAAGGACCTTCTCCCCTAACATCCCAAAGATGCGGGTGTAATAATCAAGTTGACAAAAATCCATTATCTCCTTCTCTCATCACATGTTCATTTCCCTTTTTTTTTTAAGTTCATATTTCTCCAATGATATTCCTGATTTCAATTCTTCTTCATAGTTCTTTATTTGTTAAGTATTATAGACTGCTCACACCCACCATGACTCTCCCTATTGCCCTCCATGTGACACTCATTTTTAATCCTTCAGACACTATTGTGATTCAAACCACAAAACATTACAAAGACTCCTGAAAGAGATGGAAAAAGATACAGATATTTTGAGTAGCATGATTCATAATAATTTCTTTTGGCCTCAATGAGAGCATTTCTGGACACAGTAAATCATTCCTAACCCAAGAAGATAAAATAGAGAGACAGAGTGGGATAGGAGAAAAAGGCCTGGATGTGGAGTCACAGGAATCATGTCTCAACTCTCCCGCCATTTGTTAAAAAGTGTAAGTCTGACCATGTCAATACTCTATAACCTCTAATTGTTCCCTGTTACCTCCAGAATCAAATATAAAATCTGTTTGGCATTTAACAGTCTTTCACATTTTGGGTGCAACCTAATTTTCTGACTTGATTATACATTACTCCCATTCATACCTATTAGTTTGTTGTTGTTTTTTAATAGAAAGCTTGGTGCTAAAGGGCTCAATGTCCCTAATGAAATTTTTAATGGAAACAGCTACTCCATATTCACCAGTAGTGCTTTTCCGAAGGAAATCATGTTATGCTAGGAGCCATAAATGTTCTCTATTATTAAGTATACAGAGGTATTATCAGCTGCATCTTGAAGAGAGAGAAATTGCCAGTGAAAAGTTCAGGGATGAAGTTAAGGAATGGAGTCCAGGTTCTCATTACCTGATATCAATGTTACTCTGTGGCAATTTCAGGTTAGGAAATCCATTTTCCCTTATTCTAAACATAGTATTCTTTCTAGTTCCTAGAATTTATTTACTAAATGTTTGATATATACTAACATAGATACACACTGAGTAGCTAAGTAATATAGTAGATAGAATACTGGGCCTAAAATCAGGAAAACTTGAATTCAAATTTGGCCTCAAACATTAGGCTACATGACCCTGATCAAGTAATTTAATTCTGTTTGCCTCCATTTCCTCATATGTAAAATGACCTGGAGAAGGAAATGGTAAAGTACACCATTATCTTTGCCAAGAAAACCCTAAATGGGGTTACAAAGAGTTGAATATCTGACTGAATAACGAAAAATCATATGTTGTCTCCCCTAGTAGAATGTAAGATCCTCAAAGGTAGAAATGTTTTATTTTTTTGCCATTTCAGACTCAGAGTCTCTAATGATACCTGGAATTTAATAAATGCTGGTTGAAGTTGTGGTATGTGAATGTGATGGAATATCTCTAATCTCTAATAAATAATGAACATGACTATAAAGAAGCATTAAAAAACTCAAATGAACTAATGCAAAGCGAAGTGACCTAAACCAGGGAAAAAATACACACAATGACTGCAACAGTATAAATGAAAAGAATAGCCACCACAAAAAAATAATGAAAATAAATGCTGCAAAATTATAAAGAACAAAGTTGTCCCCCCAAAAAAGATACTAGAATATATTTCCTCTGCAGAGGAACCATAGGCACTGAATTTTGCATATAGTATGAGATTTTTTTTAATGTTCTGATTAGTTTTCCTGAATGTTGTTCTCTTTCCTTTTTTTCTTTTCTTAAAATTTCTTTTTTTTAAAATAAAGGAGAGTGCTCTAAGAAGCAAGGGGAAGATTCCAGGGGGAAATCTAGGTGATAATAAAACAAAAGATAACAATAAATGTTTGTTTAAAATTAATTCTTATTGATTTATTTCTTAAACTATAGCTTCTAGAATTTCCTCCTTAGTTCTGCCACTTCTTAGCAAGTCATTCAATTCTTATGAGACTCAGTTTCTTCATTTATACTTGGACACATGTGTCTATGATATCTGTGTTGCTATTACCATCATCTGCCTGCCTCATCAAATTATAAGTTTAGAACCAGAAGAGAACTTAGGAAACATTTAATCTAACCCTCTAATTTTTAGAAAACTAAAGTCCAGAGACCATGTGTGATTGTCCTAAAGTCACACATGTAGTAAACAACTAGCAGAGACAAGATTTGAACCTAGGTTTGCTAATTATAAATGCATTACCATTTTTACTATACCATGTTGTCTCCCAATCTCATAGGGTTTTGGTAGATAAAGCATTTTAAAGAGCTATGAATTTTATCTACTAGTATTCAAGGCTACCCATTACACTTATAAATTGCCCCAACATTATATCACTTGATTACAATAATATTTAGCACTTGATTATATGTTATCTTTTATTATTATCTAATTGTATTATATGAATAATGTTACCTTCTCAACAAATTTCTAAGGTCACTGAGGGAAGGGACCATATTATATATATTTTTGGAAAGGGGTATTCTTTGCAGCATCTGGCACACTGTTGGACATATGGAAAGTGCTCAATAAATAAAAATTGAATTAAAATGCTGACACTCTCCTTAAGTGGAAGGAAACGTATAGCAAAATGTAGGATTCACTCACTGTGGAGGACCCACTTAAAATAAGGGGAAGACATATATATACTAATATCGCACACTCAAATCAATATTCACCCTCATTTTTCTTATCTCCTAAACCCAGGAGATTCCAAGGAGATTTCCATTGCAGACCACAAATTCAACGTACAATCAATCTGTGCAGAGGCAAAATGAAATTCCTTTTTCTTTCCTGCTGGAAGAAAAACCCTTTGGCAGTAATCCTTGGATTGTTTTCTTTGTAAATTACATTCATGCTATTTTCAAGATGTTTCTTGGACTTTCTTGAAATTTGACCCATTTTACGTGTAATGTATAACTTAATTCCATGTCAAAATTCTCAGGGTTTCTTGACAATAATTATTAAATGCCTATGTGTGCTAGAAAGCAAGTCACATCTTTCATAAGAGCAAGGAAATAATTTCTTTCCCTTGGAGGACACATATTTTCCCCTCAGTCATGGGTGTTCAACTCTGCTACATAGAGGCTTCCATAAGTTATTTCTTTAGGGAAAACAAGGTTGTGGCTCACTTATTAGGAATCTGAGCCATTATTTCACTGATTTACCATTTATCCACCAAGGGTCTCAAGGAGCTTATCCAACACAGACCACCAAACATCACTAAGAAATGGAGAAAATATGGCCCTGGGCAAAGTTCCAAGATGCAATGGTTTCATTACAGCTAAAATCCAGGCTTCCATAGACTGTTCTGTTAGCTAAATTCTACTTTTCTCATATACTTCTTTTCACTGAGCCAAAAAGCTTCAAGTAGATAAAAGAATTAATTGATCAACAAACGTTTGTTAAGTATTTATTACATATAGGTAATGTGTTAAATGATGGTGTTAGATAGAAAGTAAAAAGCATAGTCTCATGGAGGATAAAACATGCAAATAACTATGTACATACATGATATCTACTATATAAATGGAAAGTAATCCCAAAGGGAAGGAACATGAATCTTACTTACACTTATTTAACTCCATAACATGGGAAAAGAGTTTATTGATGGTTTGGAAGAGTTAGAGCTGAAAAGAAACTTAAAGACCATCTAACCTAACTTCCTTTGCCAGGCAGGAATTCCTTCTACAGAAACCCAGAGAGGTCATCATCCAGCCTTTGACTAAATATTTCCAGCAAAGAGCTCATCACAACACAAGACCATCCTTCATTGGTGGAAAACTATAGCCAGGAAATTTTCAGATTGAGACAACATCTGCCTCACAATAGCTTTCACTATGTGTCTAACAGTGCAGGTTTTCTATCAGTCGACTGCCAGAGGGAACCTTTGTCTTTGCCAAAAGAATGATGCTTTCCTAAAATTCAAAACCCAACACTTTCTTTAATCTCGAGCACAATGGAGGGATAGAGTGGGTAATTAGATATTTGGGTCTCTAGTTGTAGGCTGAATTCTATTTCGAATCTGTTTGTTTCTTGGGTTTGCCATATACTAAATAAATTAAACTTTGCTCTTTTCTCTCCACTAGTGGTGACTAAGAGCTCAGCAATTAAGAAAGTACAGGGAGATATCTAGAAATCAGTGGCAAAGAGAAGCAGGACTGGAGAGTAGATCTAATTAGATAGACTACACCATGTGAGTTGGCTTCTGTTAATTAGTTCAGTACTAGAAAAGTGCTGATTGTTATTGCTGTTCAGTCATTTCAGTCACGTCTCACTCTTTGTGACCCCGTTTGGGATTTTCTTGGCTAAGATACTGGAGGGGTTCACCATTTCCTTCTCAAGCTTATTTTATAGATGAAGAAACTGAGGTAAAAAGGATTAAGTGACTTGCCCAGGGTCACATGACTAGAGTCTGAGGCCAAATTTGAACTCAGGCATAGGAATCTTCCTGACTTGGGGCCAAAAGTCTATCCTCCATGCCACCTACTCACCTAGCAACCCAAAATGTGTACACTACCATTTAAAAGAGGCCTTCCAGAGTGTGCACTTCTATTTCCAGAAAAAGTCACACATCCTGCTCTATATAATAAAGTCTCTCCCAGGAGCCACCAGAGACTGAGCCCTTAAGAAATTAAACAGGCTATGAGAGAACTTCCTTAGAAAAAAGCATCAGTACCAGATGGATTTACAAGTGAATTTTATAAAAAATTTAAAGATCATCTAATTCTAATATTGAAGAAATTATTTAGAACATTTGGTAAAGGAGTCCTGCCAAACTTTTAATAAGACAATTATGGTGCTGATAAATAAACCAGTAATAACAAAAACAAATATAGAAAATTATAGGATAATTTCATTAATGAATATAGAGGCAAAAAACCTAAATAAACTATTAGTCTGGAGACTACAACAATATATCACAAAGATTATATACATTATAACCAAATAGGATTTATACAAGGTATGCAGGAATGGTTTTATATTCAAAAAACTATTAACATGATTGATTATATCAACAAAAAAATAACTACTAACATCCTATGATAATCAATATTTGCAGAAAAAGCTTTTGACAAAATACAATACTAATTCCTATTAAAAAAACACTTGAAGGGAGCAGCTAGGTGGCTTAGTGGATTAAAAGCCAGGCCTACAGATGGGAGGTCCTCAGTTCAAATCTGGCCTCAGACGCTACTAGCCATGTGACCATGGACCTAGCCCTTACTGCTCTTCTGCCTTAGAACCAATGCACAGAATTGATTCTAAGATTGAAGGTAAAGGTTTTTATTAAAAAAGAAAAATACTTGAAAGCATTGTTGCAAATGGAAGAAATATTTACTTAAAATCATTAGCAAATATCTATAATGGGGGTAACTTAGACATCTTTGTTATAAATTCAAGAATGAAATGACACCTGTTATCACCAATATTATTTAATATTGTACTAGAAATGTTAGCAATAGCAATAAAAGCCCAAAAAGAAATTGAAGGTATCAGAATGGGCTAAGAGGTAATAAAACTCTCTTTTCAGACAATATATTTAGATAGATCAACACATACACATAAAATCCTAGAGATCCAACTAACAAAATGAAGTTATCAATAATTTTAGCAAAGTAGCAGGCTGTAAAATAAATCCACATAAATTATCAGCATTTCTATATATCCCACCAACAGTTCTATAAGAAGAGATAATAAGGATAGCCTATTTAAATCAACCATAGGCAGAATAAAATATGTAGGAGTATGTCTTCCAAAACAAATCCATAAACTATGTTAACATAATTATAGAATACCTTTCACACAAATAAAGTCAGATTTAAATAATTGGAGAAATATTAATTGTTCATGGGGTAGGCAGAACCAACATAATTAAAATGAGAATTTTACCTAACCTAATCTTATTCAATGCCATCCCAATTAAATTACTAAAAAAATTATACTGAATTAGAAAAAATAATAACAAAATTCATTTGGAAAAATAAGAGTCAAGAATATAAAAAAATAATGAAAAAATGCTAAGGAAAGAGGTCTAGTAGTATCATTTTCAAACTATATTATAAAGCAGCAATTATCAAAACTCTGGAACTGGCTAAGAAATAGAAAAGTAGATTAATGGAACAGAATAGACATGCAAATTGTTGTAAAAGATTATAGTGACCTTGTGTTTGACAAAGGTAAAGACCCAGATTTTAGGAATAAAAATTCACTATTTGGAAAAAAAATTTATTGGGAAATCCAGAAAACAATTTGGCAGAAACTAGTTATCAACAAATAGCTTATGCCATTTTCCAAGATAAGATAAAAATAGATATATGATCTAGGTATAAACAAAGATATTATAAACACATTAGAACAGGGAACATATCAATTATCAGATTTATGAAGAGAAGAATTTATGAATAAATAAGAAAAAAAAATTGTGAAATATAAAATTGATCAATTAATACATTAAATTGAAAAGTTTTTTATATATTAAAAATATATAACCAAGAATAGAAGGAAAACAGTAAGTTAGGGAAACATTTCATAAGAAGGTTTTCAGATGGAAGTGTCAAATCTAAAAAATGTAGTCAACTTTGTCAATTTTCTAAGGATATGAGCCATTCCCCAAATGATAGTCAAAAGATGAAAAGGTTTTTGAATAAAGAAATCAAAGCCATATAAAACTATATGAAAAAATGCTCTAAATCATCATTGATTAGAGAAATGCTAAACAAAACAACTCTGAGACATCATCTCTTACCTATAAGATTGGCTAAAATGATAAAAGGGGAAAATGATAAATGTTAGAGGAGATGTAGAAAAAAAGGAACATTAATACATTATTGGTGGAACTGTGACCTGATCCAAATATTTTGGAGAGTAATCTGGAATTATACTCAAAGACTTTTAAAGCTGTATATACCTCTTGATACCACTATTGGGTTTATTTCCTAAATGTGATCAAGGAAAAAGGAAAAGAAACAATATGTTTTAAAATATTTGTAGCAGCTCTTTTTTGTGGTGGCAAAGAACTGGAAACAAAAGGGATATACATGAATTCAGGAATGACTAAACAAGTTGTGGTATACAATTGTAATGGAATACTACTGTGCCATAAGAGATGTCAATCAAGATGATCACCAAAAAAACTGGAAAGACATATAAAGTGATGAAATGTGCAATGAGTAGAACCAAAAGAACACTGTACACACTAATAACAATATGTGATGATCAACTGTGAATGACTTAACTATTATCAGCAAGGCAAGGGTTCAGGACAACTCCAAGAGACTCATATTGAAAGAAAAAATCCACAACCACAGAAGGAGCATATGGGGTTCAAATGTAGATTGAATCATACCATTCTTCACTTTATTTCCTCCATGAATTTTTCTCTAGTATAAGTAATATGTCTTGTTTCACAATATGAAAACATAAAAATATGCATTATATGATAATATATGTATAACCTATATAAAATTGTCTGGCTTCTTGGGGAGCATTAAAGGATAGAAGAGAGTGAAATTTTTTCATTAATTTTTTTTTGTTCTTGAATTTTGTTGTTGAATGGGGAGTTTTGAAAAGAAGTAGGGTTAATAATAGCCACACACACACACACACACACACACACACACACATATATATATATATATATATATGAATCAGTGAAAAATACAAATAAGAGAACAAAAGAAAATGCAGAATGGGATCCAAACAAACAAAGCAGTGTTGGAACTGCCATGTTAAATTGGAAATAAATGTTTTAAAAGTTGTATACAATGGAGAGTTGATTTCGTTTGAGTGTGGAAGTATTCATGTTTGTTCATGGTTATCAAATTCATAGTAATAAAATAGAAAAAAATTTTAAATGAATAGTTATTGCAAATGTATATATAGTAATGTTCTCAAAATTCCCTAATTTCCTTCTTTCTTGGTCTGCTTAATTCCTGTGATCTACTCTTTTTATTTCACCTTAGCTATAAGACAGAGTTGCTTATTTCTTTAATCTTGGCATATGATTCACTTCAACGTTCATAAGCACTAAAACTCCTTTATCTGACTATAACTTTTTATCATTATGGTCCCAACCTTATCCTTCATTTTTACAGTGACTTCTGATTCCTTCCCTATCCTCATTTTTTCCCTCCCAGGTCACCATCTAATCACTAGTTTCATTCTCTAGACTTTCTAATTTCTAACATAGTGACCCAATTCAACTCCATAACATCCTAGTTAGTCCCTTTGTCCCATTGCCAATGACTCCTTGACAAAGTATAGACCTAGATTGTTCTCTATTCTTTCACTACTATTCATATATTGCTGAATAAAGCTGGAGACTCACACAACTGTGTTAACTGGGTCCACTATACATTTATATTATCCATTTTCAATTGAAAATTAAAAAGGCACTCCACTCCTTCCTAATCAGATCTCTATTCCATTCCCCACAGCAGCTGTTCCAAACTATTTGATCTTTCATTAAACTTCCCACATCAGCCACTTTCCCGCTATCTCAGCTCAGGACCTTATTTTGTACTTCACAGAAAAATGTAGACCTTTCACCAACACCTCCTGTTTCTTACCTCACATTATTCAGATATCCCCAACTACTATCTATTTGTTTCAGAAGTAGCCCTTTTACACTCCAATAATAACCTTTCTACATTCTCTCAATAACAAAATGTCCCCCCGACTTCCCTAGTTTATTGTCTCCACTCCACTATCCTCTCTCCCACCTCTATTTCTCTTACTTCTCTCCCCCAATATCTTTAACATGCCCATCTCTCCCCATCCTCAACAAAATCACTTGTATCCCAACCATCTCCACTATTATTTTATCTCTCCCCAGTTTTTCAACTAAGCTCCTTGAGAAAGTCATTCAGACCCAGTAATTCCACTTCTCTTACTCTTTTCTAAATCCTCTCTACTTTGTGACTTTTAGTCTCATCATTCAACTGAAAATGTTTTCTCTAGCATTACCAATGATTTCTTAGTTGCTATATTTAATGATCTTTTCTCAGATTTCATCTGTATTGTCCTCTCTCCATTAGTTGACACCATTGATTACCTTCTTCTCCAAGATATTTTCCTCTCTTTTGAGTTTTTATGACACTGTTAACTTTTGGTTCTTTTCCTACATGTCTAGCCTCTCTTTCTAAGTCTCCTTCACTGAATATTTATTGATGTCATATTCAACAATTGTTGATCCTCCCAAGACTCTGACATTGAACCTTTTCTCTTTTTCCTCTATTACTATAGTCTCTCTCCCAAGTTTTCAGTCCTACATTATCTATGGCATATTTCAAACAACATATCCCATTGGTTTCTCAAACTTAACATGCCCCAAACAACACATTATAGTTCCTCTACACCTCTCCTCTTCCAAATCTATTACTGTCAAGGGCACTACCAACCTCATAGTAACCCAGACTCCCAACTTCAGTGTAATACTTGATTCTTTGCTCTCATTCATCATATATCCAGTTGCCAAATCTTGTCATTTCTACTTTCACATTTCTTGTATATGTCTCCTCTCCACTCATACAGTTGTTGCTTAGTCCTTCAGGCACCTCTCATCCTTTGTAATGCCATAAACCATAGCACAGGCCTTCCTCTCTTCTATTATCTCTTAAAGTCTTCCCAAGTTCATATTCATTGTTTCTATGACATTATCTATCCCCATGCCCTTCTCCTTTTGCCTTCAATATTTCCCAAAATCAAGGTCTTTTCCAATGAGTCTTGTCTTTTCATTATGTGACCAAAATATTTAAGCTTTAGCTTCAATATTTGACCTTCCAATGAACAAAGAGTCTGGAGATATTATAGCATTTTTCAAGTATGTGAAGGACTGTCATATGAATTAGGAGAAACCTAGGTGGCACAGTGGATAGAGTACTGGTCCTAGAAGTCAGGAAGACTTATCTTCTTGAGTTCAAATCTGATCTCAGACATTTATTAGCAATATGACCCTGGGAAAGTCACTTAACTCTCAGTTCCTCATTTGTAAAATGATCTGGAAAAGGAAATGGCAAACTACTCCAGTATCTTTGCCAAGAAAATCCCAAATAGGGCCACAAGGAGTCTGACATGACTGAAACAACCAAATAACAATAACATATGGAAAGAAATCAGACTCCTTTCCCACCCACCCACCCCCTCCTGCCCTCTAAGCTCATATTAGAAGCATCAAATTCAGACTCAATGTAAGGAAAGACTCCTAGCAATTATAGTTATTCAAGCATATAGAATAGACTGCCCTGGTCTCTTCAGAGAAAGTCTTTAAGCAGAGATTGAATGATCAGCGGCCAGGATATTGTAGAGAGGATTCTTCATCTTGTTTGGATAGACACAGATATTTTCAACTCTGTGATTCTATGAATCACTTATTCTACTCTTGACATCGTTTTTAAGTGGATTCTTGTTCTGTGATGATTGTTACAGGCCCACGTAACTACTCATCAAAGAGCCTCATCTATATTGGTAGAGGGATGGCAAGAGATATTTGATTCAGAAGGAAGTCACTGGTACTACTTAGAAGAGGAAGGCAGGGAAGAAATTTCATCTTAGCTGGATGAGTTGCTCCAAGCAAGAAGGCTAGAGATGTATGTATGTATGTATGTATGTATTTATGTATGTATGTATGCTGTGCAGTATTCTTGGTGAAGGAGCAGGAACCTGCCTATTTGTCATTCAAGCATGAAGCTGCAGCCTTCACCCTGGACTTACTTGTAAAGGCAGTGAGGAGAGAGCCTTCTGTGTGTGTATTTACTGATCTGAAATATAGAACTTGACATTTTTATGACTTTCATAATGTCTGTGAGTAAGTGGTATATCCAGAACAGAGTCACTCTTCTTCCCCCACTTTCTAGACCTTCTGCCTTGCCCTGCTTTGATGATAGGCATGAGGAAAAAGAAGTGTTGGGAGACACAGAGACTTTCTGGTATAAGGATACTTTGGTCATTTCATTGGAGAATCAAAGAAAGGCACGCTGCATTGGCCTAGCATTATGGTGCAAGCTCTAGTCTCTTGGATGGTTTTGACCCACTGAAAGAAAGAAATGGTTGTAGTTCATGGAAATGACTCCTCCTCTTTCATTGTTTTTTCCTCCAAGCAAACATCTGGCTCTGATTCTTCTGGACATAGAAGCAACCAAAACACTAATGACTACATAATAGATGCCTCAAGCCACAACTCTCTTCATCCTAATATTAATTAAATGACTTGGAACAAAGCTGGGACTATCTACATCATCTCTGTTTTAGTGATAGGTGATGGTAGCTTAGCTGGTGTTATGTTGAACCATCCAAGCTTGTCCCATAAACTCTTTTACATTTTATTAATAATAACACCAACAAAATGGACCAAATTATTGTTTACAATCACTCAAATATAACAATGATTCATAAAGATTTAACAGCAACATTTTAGTAGAGGTCACCATTCCAAATACTCACAATGAGTAAGCTATATGGAAGGAAAATTTTTCAAAGTGTGGAGATCCCAAGAAGAGAGATCAAAATCATGTAGGAAAAGAATAAGATCCAGATCAGTCCCACTGTCCTGACTTCTATTGGATGATTCTAGATACTCTACAGAAGATAAGCTGCCATTCTAATGCTTTTTTATTCAACTACAAACAAAATATTTATTTATCTACCTGTGCAATAATCCATAAAACACTGAACATAAAAGAGTAACAGCAGAATATGGCTTCCTAAGGTTGTTTCTATCTAAAACTCATCCCCAAAAAATGTGAATAATAAAACAAAAATGATTACTTCCTATACTATACTTTAAGGTGACAAAGCCCTTTACCAAGATTATTTTATTTGATTGGACAGCCCATAACACTAGCAACCGATAAAGAACAATAACGATAAAAATTCACATTTTTGAGAACTTCAGTGTTTAAAGAACTGCTTTCATAAGGGATAGCTAAATGTCATAGTAGATAGAGAATTGGACCTGGAATCAAGAAAACCTGAATTCAAATCCAGTCTCAGATTATTTACTAGCAGGATGGCCCTAAGTAAGTCATTTAAACTCTGTCTCTCTCAGTTTCTTCTCTGTAAAATGAGAATATAAGTGTACTTATTTCCCAGGATTATTAAGAGGATAAAATGAGATAATCTTTGTAAAATATTTTCCAACCTTAAAGCTAAATAAAATAATAATTATAAATATAAAATATAAAAATAATAAAATAAAAATGCTATTTCTTCCCAATAACACCATATAGTAAGTAATGCAAATATTATTATAATTTGTAAAAAATATCTATAAAGTGCTTGACACAGTGACTAGTACAGTAGGTGTTAAATAAATTCTTGTTCCCTCCCCTACATTTGATTTGATTTGATTTTTTTGAATCCTTACCTTCTTCCTTAGAATCAATAAAGGCAGAACAACCAAAAATGCTAAACAGTTAGGGTTAAGTGACTTGCCCACGTAAGTGACTCACACAGCCAAGAAGTATCTGAGGTCAGATTTGAACCCAGGTCCTCCTGATTCCAAGTCTAATGCTCTTATCCTCCATTCTACCTAGCTACCCTGCTCCCCCTATTTTAGAGATGAGGAAACTAACTCAAGTCCAAGAGCTAGCAAATGAAATCTGGAATTAAACATAAGCCTTCTGATTCTGCAAGCTCTCACCTTATTTCTTATAGCTTATATTCAAAGATATTCAAAGGATCTGCACTTGTCATCATAGGGACTTAAATCCAAGTCTGGGAGCAATTCTCTAAAAGTAAAAGTTGCTGAGCTGGTGCTGATCTGCACAGTCGGAAGCAGTCCTTCTTGAGGGGCTCTCAGCACCAATGAAATCAGAGAGAGGTTCAGTCAAGAGTCAAGAAAAAAACATGGTAGAAAACTGCCACCAATAATGATTTCAATCCTTCTTTGACTTAGTAGGTAAGCATTAAGGAGTTTTCAGAGCCTCAGAGGGAGTAAGTGACTTGCCTAAGGTGATAAATCTAGTAAGTATCTGAAGCTGGGTTTGAAGCCAAGATTTTTCTAACTGAAAGCCCAACACTCTATCTACTAGTCCTTATTGCTTCAGCATAAAATAACAATAAGTATTAAATAATAATTCACATTTACATTTTAAGTCCTTTCAAAGGACTTTTAACACAACTACCTGGCAATGTAAGAATATTAGTATCTCCATTTTCTAGACGAAGAGATGTAGGCTCAGAGAGATTAAGTGATTTGACCACCATTACTCATTCGGCTAATAAAGGTTTAGAGCTGGGACACTTAAGGCCCAATCTCTGATTCAAAGTCTCCTTACCATACCATGCATAAAGGTAAATGGATAAAGGCTCTGAAGAAAAGCCACACTTACTTCACAATTTTGCCTGGGGCCATCTTGGGTACCCCTCATTAATGGTCCTTCTAAAGACCAGTAGACCATTCCCAACAGTTGGCCTATTACTTCTCCATTCTTTACTGGACTCAGTAACAAGATGAAGCCTACAAATTCAAGACATCAACAAGATGTGAAATAATATTGGGGATCATTATGAAGGGTCCCTGAGAATTCCCCTTCGATAAATTAAATGTTCATAGAAATTGTTCCATTTTTCACAGTGCAGTCTTTGCCTAGGCATTGAGCCTCCAACTCTCCTCCTACCTTAGTTCACTAAAGAACTTTGAATGATTATTTAGGTAGTCTCCAAAGTCCCTTCCAGTTCAAAACTTCTCTGAATCACTGAACAATGAAACAGAACAGGAAGAAGAATTTCAGCTGACAAAGGAGACCTGGTGAGGGTGTGAGGGAGATTGGGCCTGGCAGGACTTTGATGTCCTCATACTGTATTATATTGATGTGACTTCCTGCTCACTAATATGTGATCCTGGCTTGGGTTAAGCTAAACAGATTTGTCTATATTGGCTAAAGCCTTGAATAAGATTTAGGACTATCCCATAAGACTATTACAAAATTTAATTCCTGGGTCTAAATATTAGGCAATCAGTTCCTTGCACAAAAATACTAGCTTAATAAAGCTTCAATAACATGAAATAAGCCTCTATACTTCCTTCCTTCATGCCACCAGACCCACAAACTCTATGACCATTCATTAGATCCCTTTACTAAACCATCAAAAAATGTTAGTCCTCCCTCAAATTTTTAAAATTCTACTTAAATACAATAAAAAAAAAAAACATTAGCTCATTTTACACAATTATACAGATGTAATGGATTGGAAAATGGCAAAAAAAAAAGTCATTGGTTTCCCTTTATAATATTATCCAACTAAAGTGACAGATCCTACATCTGAATGGTTATTAAAATTCAGACTTGCCCTAGTATGAATGGCACATATTTAAAAGGAGAGTAATTTTATATGACTTGTTCTCTCATTTTTTTTCCCCATGGTGACATGGAAAGATCAGTGATTTCAGAAACTTTTTATATTAACTTGTTTCTCCTAGCTTAGTATCTTAAATGAAAACTAAAAGTGGTTTGAATTCTTCTCCCCCAACAAATATGGCTGAGCAAAAAAGTGGGAAGGAAATAAAAGAGAGTCAGAGAACCAAAAACCTAGAGAGGGATATTTTCTAGCACTAAGTTCTGACTTTTCCCAAGGTACTTTGGTTCAGAGTACCTTCACAATTGGGCATTTCAACCTTCCTTTTATGGTGAAAGGATCTCTGTGCCTTCTTGTAGGATCTGATTTGACTGAAAAAAACTGATTTTGCTATTAAAAAATAAAAACAGAAATAAATTTCAAATTTCAAATCAATTCATCAGCATTTACTGATAACCCATTAAGTGCAGAGGACTGAACAAAATAAAGAACTAGTTTTACTGTCTCTGCTTCTGCTTCCCAGGCACTTACCCTCCAGGTACTATAAAAACAATTTTGTATGTTGTATTTTTGTTTTTGAAAACTATTGTGGTATAACAGATAGAGAGATGGCCAAGATTTCTTGGCTTCATGTCTGACCTCTGACACATACTAGCTAGACAACTCTGGGTAAGTCATTAGAACACTTAAGGGGAGTCCATACCAGTGAAATGATGGTCAAGTCTCAAGTCCAGTTCCCATCCCAAGTTTTATCTTAGGAAGTTGAGTAGAGGGCTGACATGATTAGTCCATTTATCAAAAATGTCCAACTGTTTCATGCCTATGGATACCTCTAGAATTAGACTTCCACTGTTGAACAAATAAGACAAGTTCAGTGATGCCATATCAACAAGGGAAACTTCTTGGTGCATCAATTTCCGAGGCTAAAGACTAAAAAAGATGGCTTTCATTCACAGTGAAATAATCAGAAAAAGTGTACCTGGGGCAAATAACAAAGAAAAAAAGCATGGATTATTTTTTATTTCTTGATGGGTTTTTTAATCCATGTTGTTTGTTTTTACATAACTTTCATTTCTAATAAATCTTTCCCCTTCCAGAAGAATGCCATTTGTTGTATAGTGCATGCTGAAGAGCTACTTGCTAGACTTTATCTGAAATAGCAAGTTAGAGAGCATTTAAGTGGCTCAGTGTATTAAGGGCCAGGTCTAGAGATGGGAGGATCTGAGTTTAAATCTGGGCTCAAACATTTCCTAGCTGTGTGACCCCAGGAAAGCCACTTAACCCCCATTGTCTAGCCCTTACCACTCTTTTGATTTGGAGCCAATACACAGTGTTGATTCTAAAACAGAAGTTAAAGGTTAAAAAAAAAAAGAAAAGAAATCCACTACATATAAATCATGAAATAGATAACCATGACTTGTTTGTATCTTCTCTGTCTTAGAATCATATCATCAAAGGTTTAGGACAGGGAGGAAACCTTAGAGGTTCTCTGGTGAAACATCATCATTTAACAAATAAGGAAGTTGATGTCAACAGAACTTAGATGACTTGCCCCAGGCCTTATAGATATTAAGTAGCAGAACCAGAGATGAAATTCAGATCCTCCAGCTTCAAATCCAGGATTCTTTATATCCTTTATTCAAAACTTCAAGGCTAGGTGACCAGCATGATGGAGAACTAGATAATTTCTCTAATCCCCACAATCTTTCAAAACTCTCCAAAATAAGAAGTATGGAGAGGTAGTATAATTATAATTGTCTCTGCAAGCTAAGATACCAAGAAGGGCAATGAGGTAGCAATTTAATGGATTAACATCAAAAAAGTTTAATCTCTAATTGCCAATATACTTCTTCAATACCCCCTTACTCACTAGCCTCTCTGCTTTAACAGTACATGGGCTTATGCTCTTGAGATTCACTCAGTAATTTCCTTAATGCTGTTATTGCTACCACATTCTCTGCTAGAACACCATGGCCCACCTTCACCCACCATTCTGTGACAAATAGCAGAATTTAATTGTCACTTTCCTCCCTGTGCAGAAAAAGATGGAGGTAAAAAGCAGGAAAGAACCATGGTTGCCTGGGTCTGCAATATGACAAGATCACAACATTCAGACAATAAAACATAAGAACAGCAGAAACTAGGGCAAAGCACCAACTGTATAGGGAACTCTATCAGGCCTGAAAGATGGGGGATTTCCATTCAATTGGAGCCATTTTTGTCTCTGTGAAAGTCACTTGGGTCAGTGACTGAGGCTATTAAAAGGTGAATCTCTCAGTGAAGAAAGAGGATAAGAGAGCTTTGAGGTCCATCCCTAGGAGATCCATGAGAGGTACAATGCAAGAAAGTGATTGATAAGGGGAAAAGGAGGGAAAAAATTAAAATGACCAAAGATCTCAGGAGAAAAAAAATAACTAAAAATCGTGAGTACCAGTAGATAAATCAACACGTAAGATATTAAAACAGAAAGGAAGGGGGCAGCTGGGTGGCTCAGTGGATTGAGAACCAGGCCTAGAGATGGGAGGTCCTAGGTTCAAATCTGGCCTGAGACACTGCCCAGCTGTGTGACCCTGGGCAAGTCACTTGACCCTCATTGCCTAACCCTTACCACTCTTCTGCCTTGGAGCCAATATACAGTATTGACTCCAAGATGGAAGGTAAGGGTTATTAAAAAACAAAAACAAAAACAGAAAGGAAGGATAGTTACCAGTATATCAAAACAAGTCCAAACATCTCTAAATAATTATTGAAACTGAATCAACTAATTAGGAAACTGAATCAACACATTTGATGAAGCTGGACACCATGTAGATTCCCAAAAAATACTGGAAGTACAATGAGATGTTCTAAATGATTCAAAGAGAGATGAGAATTAACAAAGAATAACTTATGAACTAAACAAAAGCAGTAATTGCAAAATGGTGAGTCTCTCCAAAGAAGAGAAAGACAGAACAAGCAATTGGGAATACGAAAGAAAGAAAAAGAAAGAAAGAAAGAAAGAAAGAAAGAAAGAAAGAAAGAAAGAAAGAAAGAAAGAAAGAAAGAAAGAAAGAAAGAAAGAAAGAAAGAAAGAAAGAAAGAAAGAAAGAAAGAAAGAAAGAAAGAAAGAAAGAAAGAAAGAAAGAAAGAAAGAAAGAAAGAAAGAAAGAAAGAGAGAGAGAGAGAAAGAGAGAGAGAGAGAAAGAGAGAGAGAAAGAGAGAGAGAAAGAGAGAAAGAGAGAAAGAGAGGAAGAAAGAGAGGAAGAAAGAAAGGAAGAAAGGAAGAAAGAAAGGAAGAAAGAAAGAAAGAAAGAAAGAAAGAAAGAAAGAAAGAAAGAAAGAAAGAAAGAAAGAAAGAAAGAAAGAAAGAAAGAAAGAAAGAAAGAAAGAAAGAAAGAAAGAAAGAAAGAAAGAAAGAAAGAAAGAAAGAAAGAAAGAAAGAAAGAAAGGAAGGAAGGAAGGAAGGAAGGAAGGAAGGAAGGAAGGAAGGAAGGAAGGAAGGAAGGAAGGAAGGAAGGAAGGAAGGAAGGAAGGAAGGAAGGAAGAAAGAAAGAAAGAAAGAAAGAAAGAAAGAAAGAAAGAAAGAAAGAAAGAAAGAAAGAAAGAAAGAAAGAAAGAAAGAAAGAAAGAAAGAAAGAAAGAAAGAAAGAAAGAAAGAAAGAAAGAAAGAAAGAAAGAAAGAAAGAAAGAAAGAAAGAAAGAGAAAGTGAAGAACTATCTGGAAGAAGAATGAGGCAAAACAGAAAAAAAGGCAGAGTGGCAAAATCTAAACAGCAATAACACAGAAAGTGTTCAGAAAAAGGAACTCAAAACAGATACTTTATAAGCTTTAATGTCATGAGAGACACAAAGACTAAAAAATAAATCAATAAATATAAGGACCAAGAAAAAGGTTTAGAACAAATAGAAAGTAAAATGAATTAATGAAGAAAAGATGGAAAAGAAACCAATTTTTAGGGGGAGAACTAACAAAAAAAGATTTTAAGGGGAGAAAAAGGAGATTTTTCTAAACTATTTAACTAAAAGAAAAGAGGTTTTCTTACAATAATTAGGGATGGGGCATCCAAGTGGCTTAGTGAATTGAGAACCAAGTCTAGAGATAGGAGGTCCTAGGTTCAAAATTCTCTTTAAATACTTCTTTGCTGTGTGACCCTGGGCAAGTCACCTGACACCCCCCCCCCCATTGCCTAGCCTTTATTAGTCTTCTGCCTTAGAACCAATACACAGAGAAGAAGAAAGAAGAAGGAGGAGTAGGAGGAGCAAGAGGAGGAAGGGAAGGAGATTGATTTGTATTTAGGCAAAAGAGGAAGCCCCTTAAAAAAGTTATGATTTTCTTTAAAAACAGTATGAGAGAAGCAGAGTGAAGATGGTGGCTTAGAGAGAGCAGCAGCTCAGACCTCTGTGAACCCTTCCTCACTGATCAAAAACACAATGCTTCAAGGAGACTGAAAAACAAATCTAACAACAGGACAGAATTATGGAACCCTCCTCCTAGACCCAACTTAAAAGGTATGCCCCTAAAACCCTGAATTCCAGAACATGAGGGTTTAAAAGGAAGGAAGAAAAAAAAAGAAGGAAGAAGGAAGATCCCAGTACCCCTGCCCCACCTACAATGCTGAGCCTCCAACAGTGGCTAGAATCTCTGGGCAGGCATGGGTGCTAGGCTGGAGGGAGTACTTTGCCAGAAAAGCTGTGTCAGGCTCAGTACATCGAATACAGATGGAATAGAGGCAGCTGGAGGAAAAGAAGTAAGGAGGCAGCCCAGCCAAAACTCTCCATCTTGCCTACCCCCCCACTTCTGGAGGTTTTGGCCTCAGAGAACATCCAACTTTGCAGATCAACCTCTGCCATGGCTCAATCTAATAAAAAGGTCAGATAAGAAGCTTTCACAGGGCAGGGAAGCTCAAGCTCCAACACCCCTCCCCCACAGGCTGATCTAGGAGCCTTGCTGACTAAGCTCCAAGGGACAAAGGCAGCAACAAACTACAGGCAATAAACTTGACAACAGGGCAGGAAGCTCAGCTCCTTTTCAGCTTCTTCTGTCAGCCAGGAAAGACCTTACCAACCTGATCAAACAGCACAACAGAGAAGAAGCCCTTTCAGGACAGAACAGCCCAAACCCACAGATCCAGCACATAATGAGAGGAGCAAGACTACAGGCAACTACAGGGGAGAAAGAAGGGGGAAATGTGAGTAAACAACAGAAAAAGAAAAAAAGAAATTACAATTGACAACCTCTATCCAGGCAATGAACAAAGAGCAACAAAACAGAGGAGGATCAAGGGAAAAAATAGATTAATATTAAGAGAAATGGGAAAAGAAACAAAATTGGGTAAATGTATATGTCATAAAGAAGTACATGGCAGGAGTGGGGGAGAACACCAATACACTAGAAGGGTAAAGAGGTTAGGGACAAGAAATAATTAAGTCTTACATGCACTGAAATTGACTCAGAGAGGGAAGAACAATAAAATTCATTGGGGGCAGAGAATCGATTCGCGCCATATAGAGAAGTAGAAGGGTAACAAACAGACTAGTGGGGAGGGAAGCAATACAAGGGAGTGAGAGGGTGGGGGGGGTAGTGTAAAAAGACCATAAAGAAAATAAGAGAGGAATAAGAAGGGAAGGGGGGGGGGAAGGGAAGCAAAATAAGGGTAGGGATTAGGGGAACTGATTAAAAACAAAGCACTGATGCAGAAGGAAATAGTGAAAGAAGAAAAGGAAGGACTAGGAATGGAAATCACAATGTTGGGAAATACACAGCTGGTAATCATAACTCTGAATGTGAATGGAATGAATTCACACATAAAACTCAAGCAAATAGCAGAGTAGATTAGAAACCAAAATCCTAAAATATGTTGTCCTCAAGAAGCCCACATGAGGAATGAACACACACATGGTAAAGGTAAGTGGATAGAGCAATATCTATTGGGCATCAACTGATAAAAAGAAGGCAGGAGGAGGCAGAATCAAGATGATGGCATAGAGGCAGCAAAACGTTCAGACCTCTGAAAACCCTTCCTTACCGATTGCAAACTAAATACACCAAGGGGAATGAAAATCAAACCTAACAATAAGACAGAATCAAGGAACCCTCCTGCTGGACTCAACTTAAAATGTATTCCCCCAAAAGCCAGAATTTGAGAAAACTCCGGTTTAAGGGGAAGGAAGAAGGAAGGGCCCAGGACCCCCCCCCCCCACCTAGAGCAATAAGCCTCCAGCAGCATCTGGAACTCCTGGGCAGGCAAAGGCACTGGTTTGGAGGGAGTACCTTGTGGGCAAAACTGTGCCAGGCTCAGAGAGCCCAACACAGGCAGTGGGAAATCAGATAGAGGAGAAACACAGAGAAGGGGTCATAGTTGCAGTAGCAGAGACACACCATATTGCCCCCCCTTTCCAAGGTTTTGGCTCCAGGGCACATCCAGCAACCCAGTCAACTTAATCCCATCAAAGCCTCCAGAGGACAGGGAAGCTCAAGCTCCAATACCCCTCCCCCACAGACTACACTCAGATTTACTGACAAAACTCCAAGAGTGAAAGCAGAAAGAAAAGCCCAAAACCACACACAAAAAAGAGAGGAACAAGAGCTCAGGCAACAGCAGGGAGTAAAGAAGAGGTAAATAAGAGCAAACAACAGAAAAAGAAAAAAGAAATTACAATCGACTGCTTCTATACAGGCAATGAACAAAGAGCAAACAGAACAGAGAAGGATGAGGGAACTCGAAACAAAAAAAAACAGAAAACCCAGCAAATTGGATACAGGTTCTGGAAGAACTCAAAATACAAATCAGAACACAATTAAGAGAGGCTGAAGACAACTTAAAAAGCAAGATAAATCATCTGGAAACAGAAAACAGGGTCTTAAAAGCTAAAATTAATCAGCTTGAAAATGAGGAAAAGGAGATGAAATTTGAGGCAAAGAAGGTGAAAAATGAGGCAAAGGAGATGAAAGATGACCTCCAAACAAAATCAGACCAGAAGGAGAAGGATGACCAAAAAGTCAGGGATGAAATTCAGTCTTTAAGAATGAGAACAATTAGAAGCAAGTGACTTCACAAGGCAGCCGGAAACTATAAAACAAAATCAAAAGAATGAAACAATTGAGGAAAATATGAAGCATTGCATTCACAAAACATAAGATTTAGAAATTGTTCCAGGAGAGACAACATAAGAATCATTGGTCTACCAGAAGACCATGACAAAAGAAAAAGCCTGAACATCATACTACAGGAAATTATCCAAGAAAACTTCCCCTATATTTAGAACAAGAGGGAAAAGTGGAGATTGAAAGAATCCACAGATCACCTCCTATACATAATCCACAACTGACAACACCCAGGAATGTTATAGCCAAATTCAAGAATTATCAGACCAAGGAAAAAATATTACAAGGTGCTAAGAAGTCATTTAGATACCATGGAACCACAGTGAGGATAACATAGGATCTGGCTGCATCTACACGGAAGGACCAAAAGGCATGGAATATGATATTCCAGAAACCAAGGGAACTAGGTCTACAACCAAGAATCAATTACCCAGCAAAACTGACTATATTTATACAGGGGAAAGTATGGACATTTAACAAAATAGAAGAATTCCAAGCATTTGTAAAGAAAAGACCAGACCTGAACAGAAAATTTGATGCTAAAACAGAGAACTCAAGAGAATCATCAAAAAGTAATTAAGAGGGAAAAAAAGAAAAAAAATTTTAAAAAACCTTTTTTTTAAGAGACCCAATAAATTAAAATGATATGTATCCCTATAAAAAAAGAGGTCATTAGTAACTCTTAAAAAATGTTATTATCACCTGGGAAGCTAAAAGAATTACACTTAGAGGAAATAATGACAAACTGTATGGTATGAAATGCCAAGACATAAATATGTGTATATATATATATATATATATATATATATATATATATATATATATATATATATATGCATAAATACATATGTGTGTGTATACAACAAGAGCTAAAAAAAGAGGTTAATACTAAAAGAAATGGAAAAGAAACAAAAGGGGGTAAATTTATATGTTACAACGAAGCTCATGGCAGGATGGGGGAGAACATCAATACACTAGAAGGGTAAAAAGGTTGGATATAGGAAATACTCATCTCTTACGTGCATTGAAATTGACCCAAAGAGGGAAGAACAATCCAATCCACTGTGGCAGAATATTGATTTGCACCCTATAGGGAAGTAGAAGGGTAACAAATGGACTGATGAGGAGGGAAGCAGTATAAGGGAGGGAGAGGGTGGAGGGGTAGTTTAAAAGACTGTAAAGAAAATGAGGGCAGAAAAAGAAGGGAGGGAGTAGAAGGGGAAATAAAATAATAGTAGGAATTAGGGGGACTGGTTAAAAACAAAACATTGGTTTAGAAGGAAATAGTGAAAGAAGAAAAGGCAGGACTAGGAGTAGAAATCAAAATGCTGGGAAATACAAAGCTGGTAATTATAACTCTGAATGTGAATGGAATGAACTCACCCATAAAAAAGCAAGCAAATATCAGAGCAGATTAGAATCCAAAACCCTACCATATTCTGTTTATAAGAAACACACATGAGGAAGTTAAATACACATAGGGCAAAAGTAAGAGGATGGAGCTAAATCTATTGGACATCAAGTAATAAAAAGAAGGCAGGAGTTGCAATCATTATATTTGACAAAGCCAAAATAAAAATAGATCTAGTTAAAAGAGATAGGGAAGGGAATTATATCCTGATAAAAGGCAGTAAAGACAATGAGGAAATATCAGTACTCAACATGTATGCACCAAATGACATAACATCCATATTTCTAAAGGACAAACTAGTGGAGCTCAAGGATGAAATAGATAGAAAAACTATACTAGTGGGAGACCTGAAAGTTCCACTATCATAACTAGATAAATCAAACCAAAATATAAATAAGAAAGAGGTAAGAGAAGTGAATGAAATCTTAGAAAAATTAGAGTTAGTAGATATGTGGAGAAAAATAAATAGGGACAAAAAGGAATACACCTTCTTTTCAGCAGGACAGGGTACATTCACAAAAATTGACCATGTATTAGGGCATAAAAACATTGCAAACAAATGCAAAAGAGGAAAAATAATAAATGCAACATTCTCAGATCACAATGCAATGAAAATAATAATTAGTAAGGGTACATGGAGAGGCAAATCAAAACTTAATTGGAAATTAATGCAATTCTATAAAATTGGTTACAGAACAAATTATAGAAATAATTAATAACTTCAAAGAAGAAAATGACAATGATGAGACATCCTTTCAAAATCTATGGGATGCAGCCAAAGCTCTACTCAGGGGGAAATTCATATCCTTGAGTTCATATATTAACAAATTAGAGAGGGCAGAGATCAATGAATTGGACATGCAAATTAAAAAATTAGAAAGTGAACAAATTAAAAATCTTCAGATGAAGACTAAACTAGAGATTCTAAAAATTAAAGGAGAAATTAATAAAATTGAGAGTCAAAGAACTATTGATTTAATAAATAAGACTAGAAGCTGGTACTTTGAAAAAAGAAATAAAATAGACAAAGTCTTGGTTAATCTAATTTTAAAAAGGAAAGAAGAAAAAGAAAGAAAAGGGAGACCTCACCTCTAATGAAGAGGAAATTAAGGCAATCATTAAAAATTATTGTGCCCAATTATTTGGCAACAAATATGGCAATCTAGGTGATTTGGATGAATATTTTAAAAAATATAAATTGCCTAGACTTAACAGAGGAAGAAATAGACTACCTAAACAACCCCATCTCAGAAAAAGACATTGAGGGGGAAGCTGGGTGGCTCAGTGGATTGAGAGCCAGGCCTAGAGACAGGAAGTCCTAGGTTGAAATCTGGCCTCAAACACTTCCCAGCTGTGTAACCCTGGGCAAGTCACTTGACCCCCATTGCCTAGCCCTTACCACTCTTCTGACTTAGAGCCAATACACAGTATTGACTCCAATATGGAAGGTAAGGGTTATTAAAAAAAAACATTGAAAAAGTCATCAAAGACTCCCTAAGAAAAAATCCCCAGGTCCACATGGATTCAAAAATGAATTATATCAAACATTCAAAGAACAACTAATCCCAATACTATGCAAACTATTTGACAGAATAAGCAAAGAAGGAGTTCTACCAAATTCATTTTATGACACAAATATGATAATGATTCCAAAGCCAGGCAGGTCAAAAATAGAAAAAGAAAACTATAAACCAATCTCCCTAATGAATGTAGATGCAAAAATCTTAAATAGGATACTAGCAGAAAGACTCCAGCAAGTCATCACAAGGGTTATTCACTATGACCAGGTAGGATTAATACCAGGAATGCAAGGATGGTTCAATATTAGGAAAACCATCCACATAATTGACCATATTAACAAGCCTACCAACAAAAATGATGTGATTTTCTCAATAGACGCAGAAAAAGCCTTTGACAAAATACAACACTCATTCCTATTGAAAACACTAGAAAGCATAGGAAGAGAAGGGCCTTTACTAAAAATAATAAACAGCATATATCTAAAACCATCAACAATCATCTGCAGTGAGGATAAACTAGAAGCCTTCCAATAAGATCAGGAGTGAAACAAGGATGCCCATTATCACCTCTATTATTTAACATTGTTCTAGAAATACTAGCTGTAGCGATTAGAAAAGAAAAAGAAATTGAAGGCATTAAAATAGGCAATGAGGAGACCAAGCTGTCACTCTTTGTAGATGATATGATGATTTACTTAAAGAATCCTAGAGAATCAACCAAAAAGCTAGTCGAAATAGTTAACAACTTTAGCAAAGTTGCAGGATACAAAATAAACCCACATAAGTCATCAGCATTTCTATATATCTACAATCCATCTCAGCAGCAAGAATTAGAAAGAGAAATTCCATTTAAAATCACCCTAGACAATATAAAATGCTTAGGAATCTATCTGCCGAGACAAACAGAGGAATTATATGAACACAACTACAAAATACTTTCCACACAATTAAAACTAGATCTACACAATTGGAAAACCACTAACTGCTCATGGGTAGGATGAACTAACATAATAAAAATTACCATCCTACCAAAACGTATTTACTTATTTAGTGCCATACCCATTGAACTACCAAAACTTTTTTTTACTGAATTAGAAGAAAACATAACAAAATTCATTTGGAAGAATGAAAGTTCAAGGATATCCAGGGAAACTATGAAAAAAAAAATGCAAAGGAAGGAGGCCTTGTAGTATCAGATCTCAAACTATACTATAAAGCAGTGATCATCAAAACAATTTGGTACTGGCTAAGGGACAGAAAGGAGGATAAGTGGAATAGACTGGGGCTAAGTGACCTCAGTAAGACAGTCTTTTATTAGGCCAAAGATCTCAGCTTTTGGGACCAAAAACCCACTATTTAACAAAAACTGCTGGGAAAATTAGAAGACATTATGGGAGATATTAGGTTTGAATCAATATCTCATACCCTACACCAAGATAAACTCAGAATGGGTAAATGACCTGAATATAAAGAGGGAAACTATAAGCAAATTAGGCTAACAGAATGGTATACATGTCTGATCTTTGGGAAAGGAAAGACTTTAAAACCAAGTAAGAGCTAGGAAAAAATCACAAAATGTAAAATCAATAATCTTGATGACATCAAATTAAAGAGGTTTTGTAGAAACAAAACCAATGCAAACAAAATTAGAAGGGAAGTAACAAATTGGGAAACAATCTTCATAACAAAAACCTCTGACAAAGGTCTAATTACTCAAATTTATAAAGAACTAAACTAATTGTACAAAGAATCAAACCATTCTCCAATTGATACATGGAAAAGGGACATGAATAGGCAATTTTCAGTTAAAGAAATCAAAACTTTTAATAAGCACATAAAAAGTGTTCTAAATCTCTTATAATCAGAGAGATGCAAATCAAAACAACCCTTTAGTATCACCTCACACCTAGCAGATTGGTTAACATGACAGCAAAGGAAAGTAATGAATGCTGGAGGAGGTGTGGCAAAGTTGAGACATTAATGCATTGCTGGTGGAGTTGTGAATTGATCCAACCATTCTGGAGGGCAATTTGGAACTATGCCCAAAGGGCACTAAACGACTGTCTGCCATTTGATCCAAATATAGCACTGCTGCATTTATACCCCAAAGAGATAGGGAAAAAAACTTATACAAGAACATTTATAGCTGCACTCCTTGTGGTGGCAAAAAATTGGAAAATGAGGGAATGCCCTTTAATTGGGGAATGGCTGAACAAACTGTGGTATCTGTTAGTGATGGAATACTATTGTGCTCAAATGAATAATAAATTGGAGGAATTCCATGGGAACTACAATGACCTCCTGGAATTGATGCAGAGTGAAAGGAGCAGAACCAGGAGAACATTGTACACAGAGACTGATACACTGTGGTACAATCAAATGTAATGGACTTCTCCACTAGTGGCAATGCAGTGATCCTGAACAACTTTGAGGAATCTCAGAGAAAAAGCATTATCCACATGCAGAGGAAAAACTGTGGGAGTAGAAACACAGAAGAAAAACAACTACTTGAATATATGGATCGAGGGGATATGGCTGGGGATGTAGACTCTAAATGAACATCCTAATGCAAACACCAACAACATGGAAATGGGTTCTTATCAAGGACACGTGTAATATCCAATGAAATTGCGTGTCGGCTGTGGGAAGGGTGGGTGGAGGGGAGGGAGGGAAATAATGTAATTCTTGTAACCAAGGAATAATGTTCTAAATTAACTAAATAAATTAAATTTTCAAAAAGGCAGGAGTCACAATTATGATATCTGATAAAGCCAAAGTAAAAATAGATCTAGTCAAAAGAGATAGGGAAGGTAATTACATCTTGATAAAAGGCAGTATAGACAATGAGGAAATATCAGTAATCAACCTGTATGCACCAAATGGTATAGTATCCAAATTTCTAAAGGAGAAACTAGTGGAGCTCAAGGATAAAATAGATAGAAAAACTATACTAGTGGGTGACCTGAACCTTCCTCTATCATAACTAGATAAATCAAATAAAAAAATAAATAAGAAAGAGGTAAGAGAAGTGCATGAAATCTTAGAAAAATTAGAATTAATAGATATGTGAAGAACAATAAATAGGGACAAAAAGGGATACACCTTTTCAACAGCACATGGTACATTCATAAAGATTGACCATGTACTAAGGTATAAAAACATTGCAAAGAAGTGAAAAAGAGCAGAAATAATAAATACAACCTTTTCAGATCAGAATGCAATGAAAATAATAATTAGCAAGGGTACATGGAGAGGCAAATCAAAAATTAATTGGAAATTAAATTGGAGTTGGGGCAACTAGATAGCACAGTTTAGGTCATGGGTTTGAATCTAGCCTCAGACACATCCTAACTGTGTTATCTTGGACAAGTCACTTAACTTCAATAGCCTAGTCATTGCTGCTCTTCTGTCTTCGAATTAATACTAAGATAAAAGGTAGGAGGTTTAGAAAAGCAAACAAACAAATATCATTTGAGAGTTTCTTGACAAAGATACTGAAGAGTCTTGCCACTTCTGTCTCCAATTTATTTTACACATGAGGAACTGAAGCAAACAGAGTTCAATGATTTACTCAGTCATACAGCTAGGATTTACATAGTATCTTTTTAAAAAAAATTTTAATTAAAAACAATTTTTAGATACATAATTTCCATCTTGGAATCAATACTGTGTATTGGTTCCAAGGCAGAAGAGTGTTAAGGGCTAGGCAATGGGGGTGAAATGACTTGCCCAGGCTCACACATCTGGGAGGTGTCTGAGGCTAATTTGAACCTAGGACCTCCTCTCACTAAGTCTGGTTCTCAATCCACTGAGCTACCCAGCTGCCCATTTGTATAATGTCTTAAGATTTTAAAAATGTCTTACCTAAAATATCTCTCTTGATCATTATAACAGTCATTTGAAGTAACTGCTAATATTATCTCCATTTCATAGATCAGGAACCTGATGCTGAGAGAGTCTAGAATGTCCCAAAGGTAGATTCTTGGAAAGGAGGAGCTGGCAGAGACTTTAGTATATGAGACAGAGAATGTCAGCACTGAAACAGAACTTGAAGACCATCTAGCTTAATCCCCTCATTTTACAATGAAGAAAATGATTCCCCAAGAGGTCAAGTGACTTGCCCAAGGTCACACAGCTTCCTAATTCAGTTGTCTTCATATAGAATCCACAATTTCCCAGGGAATTCCATACTAAATATGTTTTGGTGGCAATATGCAATATCAATGGAACCTAGCAGTCATGAAATATTTTCTGATGTGTATACTTTATCCATTCTATGATATGAAACTCCGTATGATGAAGGAAAGAGAGTATGAGAACAAAGATTACAAAAGAAGGGAAGGGTGAGGAACAATAGCTACCTAGCCCAAAAGTTGGGGGGGGAGGGTGGGTGAATAGAATGAAGACTTAGATGGCTCTACCTCAGTCCCATCCCCACCCCCAAAAATATCCTTAGTCACATTCCACTAAATGGAATGGAAAGTGCCATTCCTTATAAGTATCCAAATGTCTGACATCCAACCCAGGACAGTATAATGTTAAAGAGTATTGGACTGAGAATCTGGAGATCTGAGTTCAAAATCTAGCATTGCCACTAATTGTCTGACCTACCTCTCTGGTTCCCAGTGTCCTCATCTGGAGAAAGAGATTTGATTGGATGAAAACTAAGGTCTCTTTCAGATCTGTTATCTCCGTGTTGGTCTCTACTTTCTGGTCTTCTACTTTTCCTTCAAGTCTCAGCTAAAATCTCAAGATTGTCCTGATTACCCTTAATGCTAATGCTTTCCCTGTGAGGAAAAGATGAATACCTGTAAAATGGGGAGATTATGTTGGATGGCCTTTAAATTCTATTCCAGTTCTGGCATTCTATGTTCCATGTTCTAAGGTTATTTGAAATAATCTCCAAATTATCCTATATATATATATATATATATATATATATATATATATATATATATATATATATATATATATATATATATATCCTGTGGGCACAGAAGTGTTTGTATGTTGCTTCTCCCATGAAACTGAAAGTTTCCTGAAAAAAGGTACTGTTTTTCCTTTTTTTTTTTGTAGTCACAACACTTAGTTGCAATGCCTGGCATTAAATAAGTACTTATAAAATTCATGCTGACTTGACTATTCATTCTTCTCTGGCCATGAAAAATACCTTGTATTTGACTACAGGATGGCATGAAGCTGACTACACACAGCCAAACACAGCAAAATCTTAATAACATTGGTAAGCCCTCTAAGTTTGGGGTATTCATTCCAGAAAGGACTTTGCTGCATAGAAGGATGAAAAATCAAATCTTATCTCATTTGCAGTTAACTTTTTCTTACCACTCCATGAATGATGGCTAGTATAAAGTGTGTCAGACATGATAGCAGGGCTTCAAATGCCAGTGCTACAAGAAGAGGTTTTTGGAATTCTCAAGCACTTGAGAAAAGCATTTCTAGGCAGGTCACATCATGATCTATTTGCCATTTGTAAAGTAAAACACCATCATGAAAAAGAATATTTAATGCTATAAAGAAAAAGCCTACCTTCACCAGCTAATAAATGTCAGATTACCCATTCCAACAGCATGAAAAAAAAAAAAGAAATCATAAAATAAGATCACAGCCTCCTGTGATTTTTTGAATCAAGATGGAAATTAAGAAATGAAGGTTTAATAACCCTTAACATTTTCTCTTTGGGAAGTCTGCTATTTGTTGAGAACAGTGCTAGCATATATTAGAGGAATGAAAAAGACAGACTGCAAGACACTTCCATCCTAAAGCCTCCAAAGGGCAGTAATCAGTTTTGTGACTGCATATGGGTGGCACAAACAAAAAAAGGTGCCCTTAATGCCATGATAACAGAGCTTTTAAAGTGAATCAAAGAGATCATACCTTTATCATGCTGATCCTTCAGGTGGGTTGTGACTCCTTTTACCTTCTTTTGCAACCATGTGCTCCAAATTTCATAGAATCCTAAAGATGAAAAGCATCATAAGAGATGGCCTATCCCAAAGACTTCAAGGTATCCCTGCAATGAATCAGATAGTCACTGAATCCAATCCTCTATTCAATGGATGAATGAATGAATGAACAAATGAATGAATGCATGAATAGAAAGAAAAAAATATTTATTAATCATTTGCTGTAGATGATGCACTAGAAATTTTAAATAAAAAGTAAAACAGTCTGCTCTCAAGGACATATTCTAATTGGGGAGGCAACATATGGAAGGTTTCAGTTGCAAATCAGATGGAAAGACCCCCATGGTCCTACAAGTATAGCAGTAAATCAGATGGCAATGCCCTTTATTAATGTCATTTCCACTGATGAAATCATACCCTTTAATGTGAACTATTTGGCAACATCAAGGACTTTGGTGGCAAGAACTTTGTTTTCTGTGTCCTCAATAGCTATGGATCAACTAGCAACAGTAGCCCCATCTTTTCACCCTCCCACATCCCACAAGGACTCTCTTAGGGTTGCTTCCAGGATGATAGCTAAAGGCAGTATAGCCTGGAGGCAGTGATTCTGGGCTATCTCCATCAAGGTTTGAAAGGAGATGGTGGTTAAGGAAGTATCAGTAGTTTCCTGGTATATACTTCTGTCTTTCCCTACCCAATGTTCCTAAAGCAGATATCTGACCATGTCACTGTACTGCTCAAGAAATTTCAGCAGTTTCCTCTTGCCCTTAGGACAAAATAAAAATCTCTGTTTAGCATTTAAAGCCCTTCACAAACTGATTCTGATCTCTCTTAGAGTCAGAGGTCAGGGACAGCTAGGTGGCTTAGTGGATAGAGCACCAGATCTCAGGCACTTCCTAGCTGTGTGACCCTGGGCAAGTCACTTAATTCCAATTGCCTATCACTTACCGCTCTTCTGTCTTGGAACTTATACTTTGTATTAATTCTAAGAAAGAAGGTAAGGGTTTAAAAATTTAAAAAGAACAAGACTAGTTTCACATTGCTCTTTCTCTCACCAACCCCAGACAATCTGGCCTACTCACTGTCCCCCAGAAATCTCAGATATTGCCCTCCCTATGGTGAATGCCCCAAAATGGAATTTATTACCTTCTAACTCCTGCCTCTTAGAATCCCTAACTCTGTTCACGATTCAGTTGCAATGCCACTTCCTCATGTGGCTTCTCCTGACTTCCCAGATGTTATTGTTTTCCCCCTCCTCATGGGTTCAATTATTATCTCCAGTCAAATGATTTCCAGAGAAATCTCTCTAATATCCCTAATCTCTCTCCTCTATAGATACATATCGATACATGGCTTTTGAACATCTTAAATTCAACATGTCAAAAATAGAACTTCTTCTCTTTCTCCCATAAAGTTTTTCATGTTCCCAACTTTCTAATTAATTGTTTAAACCTTTATCTTCTGTCTTAGTATCAATTGGTTCCAAGGCAGAAGAGCAGTAAGGGCTAGGAAAGGGGGTTGTGACTTGCCCAGGGTCACATAGGAAGTATCTGAGGTCAAATTTGAACCCAGGACCTCCTGTCCTGGTGCTCTATTCACAGAGCCACCTACCTGTGCCCCCCAATTATTGTTGAAGGTTTCATAAACATTCCAAGTACTCAGACTTGAAACTTCAGTGTCATAATCAACTCCTCACCCGCACTCTAATTTGTTATTGAGTATGATCCGTTCTATCATATTTTCCCTTGAATATGTCCCTTTCTCTCCCCTCACATGGCTATCCTGGCAAAGGCACTCAGAACCTCAGGCAAGGACAACTACAATAGCCTGCTGGTTCCTCTCTCTGCCTTAAGTCTCGCCTCACCCCAATTTATCCTCTAATCATCTCCCAAAATGACTTTTGTAAAAGTTCAAGTCTTATTATGTCTCTTCCTCTCCTACCCCACTCTGGTAGCTCCCTATCCCAAAATTAATTGTAAAATCCTCTGTTTGGCATTTAAAGTCCTTTACTTAAATCTCTGACCCCTTTCCCATCTTTTCTATGTCCTCCCATACTCTATGATCCCATTGCCCTAGCTTTCTTGATCTTCTTCACATGAAACCTTCCATCTCTCTATGATTCACACACTGGCTTCCTTGTTGCTTCCACCAGGTCCTCCATTTCCTTCCTTTATATTCCATTCCTGGAAAAATCTCCCTCATCTTTGCCTCCTTGCTTCCTTCAAGCCTGAGCTCAATTTCCACTTTCTGTAGAAGGTCTTTCTACATTTTCCTCTAACTCACATCCCTCTACAACTCTACTTCTAGTGCTTTCCCTATGAGATTACCTTCCATTTATACCATACACAACTTGCATGTTATATGTATATTGTCTCCACCTCCCTACCCCCATGGAAGTCTGGGCTCCTGGAGAACAGGGGCCTTATTTTTTCATTTCTTTCAATCTCCAGACCCATAACAGAGTGACTGGGACATTGTAAGTACTTAATAAGTGCTTTTTTACTATTTCTAACAGAAAATAATATCTGTGTATCTTTTACTTCCCCAAAGTAAACTCTAATAGGCTCTTTGAGGCCGGCCAGAGCTAGGTTTGTATTTGTATCTACAAGAATCTATTTCAATTTATGATATATGGTAGTTGCTACTTAATAAATCATTGATAATTGAATTGAACTTAAATCAAATACTAAATGCCTATTACATGTAAGGCAGATAGTCCAATAGAATAACAGATAGAAAGTCCATCTTAGAATCATGCTCTGCAACTTGATCTTTCAATGTTCTAGGTAACTCTTCAAAACTCTCAAGTTGCTGAGTAGATCCTGGTCTCAATTAGAAGGAGTTTCTTCAATGGGAATTCCTCAAATCAGTGAAATCATAGGCCAAAGGAGAAAAAACTTACAAGATGTTCATTCTGCTAATCATGGTAGTATAATCTAGTGAAAGGTGATACAAAAATGGAATTGTCCTTGCTATACAGAAACATATTGTATTAGGAGACCAAAAAATGTAGACAAATAGGTAAATATAAAATAGTTACAAAATGCTTTCAGTACTAATAATTGGGAGAGCAGGCCTAGGTAGGAGGTAGCATCTCACCTGGGGATTCTATGAAATGTAATTGAGAAGGTTGTGATTTCAAACATGAAGGCCTGCTTGTGGAGGGGCACCATTGTTTGGCAGGTAAATTTCATTATCTGTAACTAAATTCTATTTCCACTTGTACTTCCCACAAGGAAAGGAAACAACAATGAAAGAACAAGCCACCTCATGGAATACGTTTTATAGAACTGAGCATCTATTTCCTTTCTATTAAGAAACTCCAAATCATCCCAAGAAAATTAAACCATGGGAGAAGAGTATTCTAGTGCCATGCAGCACTAGAAAAATGCATTCCCCAAGATCTGAAGAATGGCAGGCCATATCTAATAGAGTTCACAAAGATTCCTTTTCAGATTCTGATATCCAACAAGACAATTCCAAAAAATAAGCCAAGACCTGGCACCAGAGAAATAGAGGGAGGAAAAGAACAAAACAACAAATGTGAGAGTTTAAAACAAACAACCTTTCAGCAAGCTATGCCTTTTAACCTCAGGAAATTCCATGACGCTTTGGAGATCTTCAGGTCAATGTATCAGTCCTCTGCTTTATTAAATTATGAGTATTAAAAGAACTCTGAGCAAGCAACAAAACATACCACAAGGCTTACTACAAGTACAATTTAATTTGCTATCTCTGGAGCTGCTGGCTTTTCGCACCAAAGATTGTAGCTCCATATTTTCACAGAGGAAGTTTTTTTTGTCTAGTTTAGAGGAAACATGGCCAACATTAGTTCCAAATATTTTATTTCAAACATAAAGCAAGAACCAATACTAATAAACAACAGGCTCTTATGCCAGCATCAGTGCATGTTTTTGTTATTGCATTATATTCCATGAGAGTTATTGCGCATAATTAAATAGAAAAAACTTGAACCTGGAATTATAAAACCGTCACCACAAACCAACAATTCCACTTGATGTGTATTAAGTCATTAAATTTATTATTTTTTTAAAAGGAGAAAAAACTATCTTTTCCCTGTAAATCATTAAAAATGCATGAAGGCTGAAAGCACACCAAACAGCCTAGGAGTTTGCTTATGAAGCAACAATGGAAGAAGCCATAGCAATTCACAACAGAAAATAAGGTTTTCGGAGATCCCTGTGGCAGGTTATCAAAATGACTACCACGTGGGCTGGTTAGGAAAAGGAGTTTATGGGGTGGGGTGAGGGGGATGGAGTAGGTAGGGGGGAAAGAACAGGATTTATACAAGAGGGGAAAAAAACCTAATAATCTTATGCTGAGCTTTGTCTTGTGTCTACAAAGGTCCCTGAACTAAAAGGCAGTAGAGCCAGAAAAGTGGCTGCACCAATCACATGAAAAATGCCAAGTACTGGGACCTTGGGGTTGATCAATCAATCAACAAGCATTTATTTAGCAACTACAATGTTCCAGGAACTGTGAGACTATGATCTTGCAAGGATGAATATTGGAAGGGATATACAAAGCCAGATGTAATAACATAATTGTTTTATGACCAAAAAGAGTTGATAAGAGTTAATGATAAAATTTGTATCAGCCAACTTACAGTCTCCCACATCAATGGAAGGATGACTGGGAAATGGAAAATGGGTAACCAATTATAAGTATAACCTATGATCAAACACCCATAGCCAAATTACAATTCTGTGGCCTGTTGTCCCCTTCCAAAGATACATCATGGAAATCTCAGAATTTACCTTGAGCATATCCAAGGTTTATCTATAGTCAATATTTCATCATTGGTCCCAATGTAGAAATGAATCTAAACCATCCTAGAGAGGTATTAAAAATCCTAGGGTTAGAATCACAGAATGTAGGTAAGAGTCTTCAGATCCTGTACAGGCACTCAAGGTAACAAATGTATCTCTCAATATAGGACAGCCTAATAAATAAGTGGAGAAAATTTTTTTAAAGAATCTTAATAACCCATAATCAATCGCAATTCTTTTTCCTTTGTGGTGAATTCCAGCTTTCCCCAGGGTCCTAAAATCTTATAGACTCATAGCACCACCCTGTGGTTTGAACTTCTTTAAGAAGCCAAGTAAACAGGGTTGCTAAGAAGGCTAACAGTGATTCTATTTACATCCCACAGACCCAGATAAGCATACAACTATATGGTTGGAACCCTTCTGAGGGAAGCAGCTTTGAGAATAATAAATAGGAGACAACTTTGCATATAAATTAATCCCACTCTTACCCCCAGTAACTATACAGACATTAAAATTTACTATAGTATTCTAAGGAGCTTGGACTCTCCTTTGAAGGAAATATAAGTAGGGTTATTGGAAAGGTCATCTCCTCTCTCATTGGATCTACTAAAGAATTCATCACAGGGGGGACTGTTAGGTGGCTCAGTGGATTGAGAGCCACACTTAAAGATTGGAGTTTCCAGGTTCAAAGCTAACCTTAGACACTTCCTAGCTGTGTGACCCTGGATAAGTCACTTAACCCCCATTGCCTAGCTGGTACCACTCTTCTGCCTTGGAACCAATATACAATATTGATTCTAAAATGTAAAGTAAGGGTTAAAAAAAAAAAAGGAACTCAAAGCACAGGGAAAAGCCCAAGTCTTTTTCCCTCCCTCTATACTGTGGCTTAGACTCCTCTTCTTCTTCTCCAGCTTAAGTATTTAGTAAGCAATCTTCTGCCTCCTAAAAACTTTTGTCAATCAAAAAACTCCCCTTTCTCACTAGAAAACTACAGTCCAGGACTTTCAAATCCCGAGTTGCTGTAATGTTCACCAACCTTGAAGTTAATATCAACTAGGAAATCTTCCCTTCTAGAGGAATTGGGGAGAATTCCATCCTTGGGTTCAAGAACATTCAACACTACTCTACACTAAACTAGGATTCAATCACTCCCACATTCAGACCACTTGATTTGCCCTTTCCGTTGAGCAGTCATCTCTCAAATGATATCACTACCTCTTTCCAAAGCTAGGGCTAGAAATGTGAGCCTGGGGTCCCTGTGAGTAAAAGAACATGTAGGTCCTCTGGACCTATGCCCCAAATTATAGGAGTGGTTCCTGCCCAGAGAACCATAATTCTGGAAACTCTGCTCTGGTTTACACTTTTAAAAGGGGGGAGGAGAAGTGGGTGGGGTGGGGTGGAAAGGCATATTTATAACTAAAGACTCCCTTTTATATACTATCTCAGAAAGGGCTGGCTTCTTCACATACTCCTTTCTAAACAACTCATTCCCATTCAATGACCAGACTGACATGGGACTAGTCCTGCCCACCAGAAAAATGCTATTAAGCATACCTGAATGTTTCCAATCTTCTCAAAGAAACTATCTATGGCCATATCATACTTTCCTTAGGATGATACAATCATTCTTGAACAAAGGTTTATTAAATTGGTCAAGGGACCTCTTTGATCAAGTCTTAACATGAGCAAGAATTATTGTCTCTTGATATGGTATAAGTTTAGTAAAGTAAAGAAGTAAAAGGATTAATTTTCAAATGATCTTTTTTTGGGGTGGGAGGTGATCCATGTTACAGATTTGCCACCAAAAACCTAGTTCACTCAACAAACATTTATTGGGTACCTCTTACCTGATAGGTACTGTGGTGGGTGCTATGGGCTACACAAAGATGAAAGAATCTCTACCCACAAGGAGTCTACAGTTCCAAAGAGTAACCAACAAGGTTACCTCAACAAGAGTTTGGCAATATTTAATAAATTATGTTTTGTCCATAACAATCCTTTAAATTCTGTATGTCATCTCCATTTATGGGCAGACCTTAGTTTAAATAGCACTTGATATATTAATAACTACAAATTACTTAGCAGTTGATAATTCTGCTTTTCTGCCCCCATACCCAATGCCAGTTCACATCTAACATTACTGTCTTAGAAGGGCTCAGAGAGGATATCCTCCATTCTGGTTATTTGTTGCTAATCTAAAAAGCATCTCACTACTTCTGTGACCAATTTGTTGGTCTTTCCTGTGGTGCTGTTTTTGTTTCTTTGCTTGTTTATATCCAGTCTAAATAGTTTCTTCCTGTATTAGCTCATTATTCCAAATTAAAGACCCCACTGAATGCCAAGGAGGCATCCCCACTTTTTGTGACAAAGCTATAAAATGAATTGCTTCAATCTTTTTTTAATAAATCAGTTCCTCATCCCTTTAATTAAAGGTTACTTTTCCTCTGGATTCACTCCAGTGTTGGTGCATCATTCTGATTGCAAAGCAGTCCCAAACCAGAGTATGAGATTCCAGATATTAGATGGCAAAAAATATCCCAGTTCTGACAAAATGGCTCTTGATGTTTAGCCCCAACAAAAATGGCCATAAGACATCACTAGCATAACTAATTTACAGTTTGTATTGTTCTCTAGTCAGTAGAAGTACTTTCCAGGATTTCTCCCTCCTTTGAATATTTCCAGTTCAGACTCTTCCCACCCCAGGGACTTGACTTTACAATTTTCCTGACTTGAGTTTCATTTTGTTACTTTCTACCTCTGGAATTATTTCTTTGGCCTCATTAGGGTTGGCAACACATGCCCTCAATTTGGCATCCTGGGGACATTTCATTAGTGGCCTGGATAAAGCTTCAGTTCAGAAACCAAGAGTTTAAAATAAATATCTGTAATACCTCCCTAACTCTGCAAAAATGGATCATTTCCCTTTGCCATAGTCCAGGTGCTAGGAACATTGGTGAAGTGATTATTTATGGCATCCAGCTTCTGATTCAGACCAATAAATATTTAAAATTATAAAATCATAGATTTAGAATTCATTACAAAAGGAAGGGAGGGATGTTTTGGAATTGAAATTCAGTTGTGTTTTATTTCATAGGATCTCAGACCAACAACATTTTCCTTCTGGCAATACCAGACATAAGTATACTTTTTTGGCCAGAGAAGGAAGGAGTTTTATAGGACAGAGCACTAAAATGCTAGAAAGATAGGTGGCCTACTGCAAGGAGTAATAGACCTGGAATCAGGAAATTTGGCAGAGCCAAGTTCAAATATAGCCACAGATACTTTAATAGTTTTGTGACCATGCTCGTGTAAGTCATTTTAGCTCTATCTTGTCTTAGTTTCCTCATCTATACAAAGGGAATAATAATGGTACCTATTTTCCAGGGTTCTTGTGAAGTTAATATGAGATAATATTTGTATAGGGCTGTGCAAACCCTAGAGCACTATACAACTGCTATCATATTAGTGTTATTCCAGAGGTCCAAATAATAATAAGAAATTTACCTGAGTGGGATTTTTCATCTTCTCACAGGATCTTAGGTTTAGAGCTGGGAAGTATTCAAAGCCATTGCTTTGTTTTTTGATCATTTCAGCTAGGTCTGACTCTTTGTGATTCCATTTGAGGTTTTCTTGACAAAGATATCCAAGTAGTTTGCCATTACTCCTTCTCAAGATCATTTTACAGATGAGAAAACAGAGGCAAACAAGGTTAATAAATAAACTTGCCCAAGGTCACATAGCTAGTAGGTGTTTAAAGCCAGATTTGAAATCAGGAAGATGCTGCCCCAGAGCCATTATTAGGATGGGACATTCAGGGCTTTTGACTCAGGGATGTCTAAGGGAGATGTCAGCTATCTTACTCCTTCAGTAGGACACAAGCAATAGAATTTAGTACCTAATTAATAATTTGGTTAAACATTTATCCAGCACCTATTTTAAGAGCTACACCAGGAGCCAGAAAAAAAAAGGCAAAAAGAAAATATTTCTGCTCTGGATGCATTTATAGACTACAGAATTAGCTAGTTAGAAGAGGAAGCCTCTAGACTGCTGAAGTGAACCTTCTACCACACCCATCTCTGTTCTTCCTCTTCTCCCTTAAATGAAGATGTCCTTGGATCTTTTGTGATGTCTCTTCTAAGTTTTTGCTCAGAAAGGACCTTTGAGGGAGACCCTATCCAACTCTCTCATTCTATAGATAAGTAAACTGAGGCCCAGAGATGGAAAACAATTTGATAAAGTCAGGGAGATAATAAAAAGAAAAGCTGATATTCAAACCCAGTTATCCTGATTCCAAATCTCATGCTCTTTACATAAGAGTTTCCATTTAATTTCCTTAATAGGATTTTCTCTCTGGCCAGTTCCCGTTATCTATCCCTTGCCTTTCCTTTACAGTGTTTGCTTTTTGAGATTTTCCACTTGAGGCTTAGTCTCATTAACTGAGATCACCCAGACCTGAAGTACATGGTAGCCAGTAGACTGACTCTCTCCCATTCTGAAGATATACTCCATCAGTGAGGTTTGTGGGAATATCCCAGACCCCTGTTCTGTTTAGAAAAAATAAACAATTGCCAGTGGTTTAATAGGTATGTTATCAACTCCTTTAATCTCCTAGGAAGCATATCATCCTGACCTGCTGATTCGTACAGTATGTGTTATGTTCAAATTGCCCAAGAATTCCCCTACCTACTTTTTGTCAATAGCTATTTTTGCAAGGTCTTCATTACTTCCTAATTGACCAAATTTATTTTCTTCATACCTCTCTTGTTAAAGACAGATTTAACCTCTTGCCTTTTTTCCAGAGTCATCATTAGTTTCAGGTCCATTCTCATCTGTTAGTAGGCCTTTATTTTTTCTCATTTTTTTTGTCTGCCTCTGATAGATTTACAAAGTCACTTATTTTTCACTTATCATTTCTTTAAAGCTATTCATTCACTCTATCTCTTCTTGCCCTGAACTCTTCCCTCCAAGGTTCAGTCTTTATGAAAATGACTATTTTAATGCAATTGTTTGGATAGTCAATGTATCAATGATATAGAACCTGCCAGGTTGACTTTTGAGTTTGTTGGTATGTTCCCTCCCCACTTCCCCCTACTTCCCCCTAATTAAGGCTATATCTACTTGTACAAACTGACTTTTTAGTTTTGAATGACTTGAGTAGTCAAGCAGTTTAAAAAAAAGTTACATGAGTCCAAAATAAAATTAAAGCTTTTTTTTTTACACTGATGTGACCAGTGGTTTGTCTAAATTTAACTGAATTTAGCAGTCATTTTGTCAGTATTTGAGACAAACATCTCAGCCTTCAACAATGTAAACTATGATTTATATTACATTACATTAAACTTGCTTCCTACTTATAATACTAAACTTTTTTTACCTCAGTGTCATACTTTTCTCTTTCACAAGTCAATGATTGAAGTGGTCTGTAGTCTAGTGAAAATTTCTTCAACTAGCCAACAGGAAATTTGGTTTCTAGTTCAGATTCTGCCACTAATTTCTTGTATCACTTGGGGTTCACTTAATCTCCTTAGGCAGTTGCTTCCTTATCTTTCAGATGGGAATAATAACTTCTCTACCTCATGTAACTGCTGGGAAATACAATTCCAGTTCAACAAAATGTGTTTACCTCTGACTATGGAAGAAGAAAAGTATTACATTACATTAATGAGGATAAAGAATACACATATATATGCATGTATGTGTAAATATGTAGAATACACACATGTTTGTGTATATGTATTCCAAAGTAGAATGTTCAAGTTCCCAGGGGAAAAAATGAAAAAAATGGATGTGAAAACACTTTGAAAAGTATAAAGTGCTGGACAAATATAAGTTATCATTCTTTAGGCATCCTCTCCTCAAATTCTCGACCTTTTTCCCACACTTTGAGATTTTAAGATGCCTCCAGAGTGTATCACTCATCAGTCTTAAAAATAGATTCCCACAATTTCCTTTCTAGAAATCTAATGTTCATACAATATTCTGGGCTATGAGCCCATCACTTATTAGACTGAGCTGTTACTCTTTTGCTTTTAGTCCTAAGTGTTAATATAAACTTCAGAATCAGTTTCTCCACGCCTATCCATTCTCTGTCAGTGGGATTCCCAGTATTAAAAATTCCAAAAGCAATCCCTACAAAACTTCTAGACTGACCTTCCCACTCTTCCTGACCTCACCTCACAGGAGTCCCCAAGTCCCCAAGACTATTTCCCCAAACATTTTAAGTTTTGCTAAAAGAAGCCTTGCATAATTCCAACCTTGGCTGGCTCTATTAATGACATTGTTTCACACCATATGCATTGAGGTTGGTCTGAGTCAGCCATTTTCTAGCTTTTGATTTGCACCTTCCACCCCCCCCCACCTTTTTTTTTCAGTCAATATTCATTTTAAATGCAAGAAGTCAGGTTCTTTTTTAGCTGACACTGCTCAACATATGCACACCCTTCAGGTACATAACTGACAAGTGTCCACTTTACACGTGGGGCTGACTTTAAATGAGTCTCCCAAAGTATTTGTATAAGGAAAAACAGGGCATACTGAGATTTTGCTGAGTGGAGGATATATGGATAATTATAGCAAAATGATTCCAAAATGTTTTTCTGTAAAAGTCTCTTGATTAGGAATTCAGGGGCTTGGCAATGCCCACATATGAAAACTCTAAAGGTCCATGTTCCCTCAGAAGAGCTACCTCTTTTGACTAAAAGAAGTGTCCTCCATCGAGGCCAAACCCATCCTTTGTCACTCATGTCTATTTATTGAGAGAATTTGTTTGGCATGCCTATACATATTTGTAATGGGTTTGATTTTTCTTGTCCTTTCAATGCATAGAAGGTGAAGTGAGAATTTGGAATCAAAAATAAAATAAAATTGAATTCATTTGTGGGCATTTAATGACAAAGCAAAAACTAGAACCCATACTTCTTGAACCCAGATTCCATTCGAATTTCAATTCCTTAAGAGCAAGGGCTGTTCTTGTCTCTCTCTCTCTCTCTCTCTTTTTTTTTTTTTTTTTTTGGTATCTCTAGCATAAACATCATGCCTGGGACATAGTGAAAACTTAATAAATGCTTATTGACTATTTACTATTGACATTGTTTTCTCTACTACCCCATTTCTTATATATAACATGAGAATCATAGAATTACTATACAATGAGTCTTGAAAAAGACCTTAGAAATCATCTGGTCCTACCCACTCAGTTCTACAGATGGTAACACCAAAAAGAAGTAATTTGCCCATGGTCACTTAGTTAAATGGTGCTAAAATTGGGACTTGAATTATTTGGGAACTTCTAATATTTGGAATCATATCTCTTTCAAATTGTTCCCAACTTTTTCTCGTCTGCTTTTCATTGAGTGGAAATTGTAAGGGGGTGGCAGCTGGGGAGGGGAAGATAAAGGAGACTGAGGAATAAGGAGAAGGATTTATCAAGAGAGAAGTGTATCCCTAAGTGTTCCCCAAGTGGAAGGGTTCTTAAAGGTTGAAGGGGACTATAAACTTGTTCTTCAAATATTTTGATAGCTATAATTCTATTCAATTCTTTTTGTAATCTTATATATTTTATGTTATGAATTTAAAAATAGTATTCTTAGAAGGGGTCTATATGGGTTTCACCAGATGGACAAAAGACTTTAGGACACAAAAATAACTAAGAATCCCAGCATGAATGGTGATTTCTATTCTATCAGCAAACTCTGAAGTTTGAAAGAGATAATATGTACCCTTGTCTATGTTTCTTGATGTCTTCAAACCTAATCCCCAAATCCCAGAAAGTACTTTATTAAACTATACAAATCCCACCATTGAGTAACTTACAATCTAATTGTGTTCCAAATTTCTTGACTAGAAATAACTTAAGAAATAACATAAGGATCTATATTTATGTTTCAACTTTCACTTACTTTAGTGTTTAGTGTTCTTAATTTGTTTCCACCACCCCCACCATAACCCCAAAAAAGAATAATCATTTGTTTCATTGTGGGGAGCATTCTGAAACTTTCCTTCCCTGATGCCTTGGAAGGTCTCTTTTATTCTAAATCCAAAGGTCATCACAGAGAGCTTCCCAACAACTCAGGTCAAATAAACAAACAAAAAAATCTACCTCAGGAGTCTCAATTCAGCTACTTTGGTGAATAGTGGTAAATCAGCTGCTCTCAGATAAGAGGCTCTGTTAATTAACATTTTAAATTTTAATGTGTCAATAATTTAGGAGTACTGTTTGCTTGGGTCATGGTTTTTCTTCTTTGAAGAAAAAAATGTATAGGGACAGAATCACCTACCAGGGGATTCCTGTGAGGTTCATTAGGAAGGTAATACGATATGAGACCTAGAGTTGCATTGTAGTATCTATATTTGTGTAGCCAGGGCTGTTCCTCAATTTTTTATAAATGATAACCTACCAGCTACCTTGCAGTAAAACTAGTCAACTTGGCTATGTGGAGCAGCCATTTTGGAAAACCCTTAACTGCAATCAATAAAATAGATTCCCTAAAGTAGACAAGAAGGTGAGCCATACAATAATTAGCTGAATTAGTTCATTAGGGTATCATACAAGGTTCCATGACAACAAAGATAAGCAGTATGTAGATAAGTAGAAAAAGATAAGTAGAAAAAAAATGCTGGTTCTGGAATCAAATAACCTGGTTTCAAATCTAGATTCTATCACTTCATACTTCTGTAGCTGAAGGTAAGTCACTTAACCTTTCTGTTTCTTGGTTTCCACATCTGAAAAATCAGAGTAATTGTATTTTATGACCTCTGAGGTCTCTTCTAACTCTGTTTCTATGATTCTAATGAACCAAGCAAAAAAGTGAAAAAAATCAATGGATAAGTCAAGTCTCTAAGACACCAGACAACTGATCTGAATCTTTTACTGTTGTAAACGGTTGTTTGACATGATCTAGCTACAGGGTAGAAGTATTAGCAGATTGATAACTTTTCCACACATATACAAGAGCCATGTAGTAATTAATTATAATAGGACCACAGATTAATGGTATGTTTACAACCACATGACTGACAGCATACCTCATTACAAAAATAAGGTTCTTCTGCCCAATTCCCTATTATTTAGAATAAAATATTTTCATAGATGAGTAATTTTGTTTCTGATATTTGTATATAAAAGACAAAAAATTACCTATACACAAAACTGTTAAGTGGTTTTATTGAGCAATATAACAGCATTGACTTGATTCCATACTTAGGGTAAAAGGGTGATGGAAAACAATTCCCCCTAGGCATGTGACAATCTTAAGATCTCTATAATGATAAGCTCTCAGGTCAGTGGAGGGCAGGCAATATGCATGAGAGTTCAGCTCCTAGACTTTTGTAACCTAATAAGTCCATTTTGGAGAATTATTGTTTGATTTCCTGCTTGTCTATCTTACCTTTCCAGGATTCTAACTGGCCAGGAAAGAAAGCATTATCTCTTGCCTGTGTTTCCCATTTTACATTTTGAGGTTTTTAGGCATTGCAGTTAGTTGAAATAGTGAAGAAGAAAAAGAGAAAAGAAGGAGTGGGGGGAGGAGTTAGCTCAATCAGTGGCTGACCTTGCAAATTTATCATATACTGCAATCAGATGGGGACTGCTCTTATGGCCTTGAGATGAGGAACTTATCTATAAACCCATAACTCTTTTGGAGTGGTAAGCCTAGGCAAGAAGGCTTTTCAGCTCAGGAATGTAAGGAATAAGCTGATAGGAGGAAGGGAAAAAAAGACAAGGGTGCCATTAAGTCTGTCTATGGTCTAAGTACATGACTTAATTCTTAACTCTTACAAGCTAGTCTCCAAATATTAAAGCATGGTCTATGGGTAAGATAGCTCGATATTCATTTATGGTTCTTGTTCATATTTCATGTATTAGGGTGTCTTGCAAATATGGTTGGACCAGCAGGCAAGCATAGGGAACTAATAACTGCCTCCCCCTGCATTGAGTTATTTGGCTTTTTCAGACTTCACTTCCCTCAAAGCCAAAATGAGATCATAGATCTCATAGATCATAATCTAGCCAGTGGCACAAAATAGCAATTCTGTGTTTACACTGGCCTGGTTCTCTCTGGAGGGCTTCTCACAATTTGCACTTTTTGGTTCATATCCTAAGCAGGATTTCCCCTGAGAATATCAGAATATATCTACTTTTGTCTCACCCAAATTTTCCCCCTGGAAACATCAGATTATAGCTTGTATATATTTTTCTACTTAAAAAATGAAAGGAACTTCACCTCCCATACAGTCACTAATTCATACAATATATTACTTCCTAGGCATCTCTGTACCTTGTGGGCTACACTCAGGTAGTCTTTGTCATCTTCCTCATATCCTCCCCATCTTCTACTCTTGGACTCCACTCCTGAGTCACTGGGTTCAAATGAGCTTCTTCCTTGTTTTTGCCTAGAGACAGGTTTCCAAGATATTTCCGGGTCCTCTCTATATCATGCTACAGTCCACACTCCCCTCCTACCACCACCTCTTTCTAGCTTGCCTTTATTCATTGTCTTCCTGTATTCGAATATAAATTTCCTAAAGGGAAGGATATCGTGTTTGTTTGTACCTGTAATCCCAGTGCTTAGCAGAGCACTAATCATATAGCAAGTATTTAATAAATGCTTTATCTCTCTACCTATTCATCTACTTGCCCAACCATCTACCTACCTACCTATTTATCATCTATCTATAAGTTTCATTTAATGAGAGAATTGCCAAAACAGAAAGAACTCATAAATTGTCTTATACTATTATTCTATCTTCTCTTTTTTTATCCTATACTATCCTACCCTAACCAACCCTACCCTGTTCTATCCTAGCCTTTCCTATCTCACCCTACCCTATCCTATGCTAGCCTATGTTATCCTTTTCTGTTACATCCCTCTCCATTCATTAACATATAATTTAAAAATTTTAAGACTTCCCTCTTTTATTGCTCTTTGCCAATTCATTTTGAACTTTAGTGCTCCGAATCTAACAGGACCCATGCCTTGTTTTTCTACTTCATTCTTTCTTAACTGCCCTTGGTAACACAACATTGTCTAACAAGCCTCCTTCTTCCAGGATTCTTGGTCCAGTGACTCCTCTTGCTCACTCTTCCATCATGCCACTATTGCCATTCCATCCCTGTCAGTTCACACTCCTGAAGCTGCAGGTATCCAAAAGAATCCTCAGGGCTCTTCTGATGTCCCCTTATTGTGGATATACCTCCAAGGTTCTGTTCTGTGCCCTCTTCTTTCTATTTGCTTCCTCTGTAGATAATCTCAACAACTCTGAGAAGCTTAATTACTATCTCTGTGCAGATGACTTCCAGATCTTTCTTGAAATCCATTCTTGCCTTACTAATTGCCAATTGGGCATTTTGGACTGGATATACCATAGATGTCTCAGACTGAACATATCAAAACAGAAATTAACATCTTCCTCACCCAAACCCATAATTGTCCTTTTTTTTAATATAAGGCATACCATCCTTCCAGTCATTAAAGTTATTTATCTCAATGTCATATTTAGCTTCTTAATTTCACTCACTCTATCATCGATCAATAAGCATTTATTAGCCATATTCCAGGTAGTGCTCTAGTTGCTGGAGATACAAAAAAAAGAGAAATGAAATAGTCTCTGTTATCAAAGAGCCTGTTCTTTTTCACACCCTTACCTTCTGTCTTTGAATACATATTAAGTATCAATTCCAAGGCAGAAGAGTAATAAGGGTAGGCAACTGGGGTTAAATGACTTGCCTATGGTCATACAATCAGGCAGTGTCTATATCCACATATGAATCCAGGACCTCCTGTCTCCAGGCCAAGAGCTCTATCCATTGAGCTATGTAGTTTCCCCTACACTGCTTAAATTTTATACAGTCATTTCCATGGTAGGTCCCCAATTAAACTGTGAGCTACTGTTATTTTGAGAATACTTTGTATCACCAGTGCTTAACACAGTACCTGACACATGGTAAGTGCTAATAATTGTCAGCTACTGACTGCCTACCTGCCTAGTACTACTAGATTAAATACAAACTTTTCCAGCATTTGAAGCTCCTCTCTACCTCACTCAAACCAGCTTTCCTGTCCAATTTGGTCCCACATTACTCTCTATCATATATTCTCTGATCCAGCCAAACTATCAACTGTGAATGGCTTACCCATTATCAACAAGGCAAGGATCCAGGACAACTCCAAGGGACTCATGACATAAAAGGACGTCCACCATCATAGAAGGAACAGACGTAATCCAAATGCCGATTGAAATATAGCATTCTTCAATTCATGTCTTAATTCACAACATGATGAATGGGTGAACATGCATTATATGATATTATATGTATAACCTATATCGTATTGCATGACTTCTTGGAGAGAGAAGAGGAATGGAAGGGAGGAAGGGAAACATGGATTTTTTTTATCATACTTAATGTGAGAAATTCTTTCTCTTGGATAAGCGGGTTTATTTGTTATTATTTATTACATATTTATAACAAATCATGTATTATATTATTGTTATATTACATATATTATGTATCAAAAAATAAAAATAAGTGGTAACAAGAAAAGTTCTATGTGACTATAAGTTCCTTTCTAGTTTTAAAATTTCATTACTTACATGGAGAAGACATAAAGACATTTAAAGTTAGAAGATAATGTAAAATCCTAAAGGAAACAAGGTATCCTTTTATCAGTTGTCCAAAGGAAGACCTCTATGCTCATTAAGAGGAATATTTTGGGAAGCTCACTAAGTTTCATAGCTCTGGATTTGAATGGTATTTTTTTCTAATGCAAACATGGCAATATATAATGGCAAGATAATGCATTTAACAAGCATCTTCTTTAAGTTATGCTGTTTGAAGACCTGTCATATAAAGAATTATCTTCCAAGACCTCAAAAAATAGCTTTTTGTAAAATTCCAAGTACAGTCATTCCTTGCCATATTGCAGTTCACTTATCATGGCTTCACTGGTTTAAAAAAAAATCTAATTCTTTATCATGGAGTTACACTTATTGCCACACAGTATTAGCTGATGGAATGAAAGGCGACCAACCACAGCACTGTGTTCTGTATCCAGGGTGCCGATTGGCTCAGTGACTGTAGGTTAATAAGAATATGGAAAAAGTTTATAGGAGAGTGGGAAGGATTTGTAAAGCCTTAAAATATATATATATATATATATATATACATATATATATATATATGTATATATATATATATATATATATATATATATAATTAATATAATGCCGCTACTTCATGGATTTTCACCTATCATGGGGGTCTCTGGTATAGGTGAGGGATCACTGTGATGGTTCATTTGAGCACTGAGTTTGTTACCATTATCTCTGTTTTACCTATATATAGTATGCATCTCCCTGGTTATGTCACTCCCTTTTTCTTCTGCTTCTTGACTTAACTGACAAGCATAGAAACAGAAGAGCCAGGCAACATGTGACTGAGGAAGGGAAATTATTCCATTGGTAAGTGTTCCAAGTTCAGTATCCTACTTAACCTTGCTACATTCTTTCTGGTTGGAAGAAGGATATAGATGGTTAGCATTTTCTTTATGAGTAATAACAAAACAATGAAAAAAATACTCCAAAATGTACTGTTATTCATCATATTCTTTAATATCTTCGTGAAGGGAATTCTACATACATCCTATTAATAATCCCATTTATTACCTCACAATCCATAATCAGACACTACTGTGCCTCCTAAAGAGCAAGGGGCCTAGGAGCCCTGAGACATTCTTGTATAGGAGATAGAGTAATATACATGGGGTGAGTTCAAATCCTACCACTTGAAGTTGTTTAACTTCTCTGAGGCCCAGTTTCCTCATATGTAAAATGGGGATAATAATTATAGGACCTGTCAATCAATCAAAAAACTTATTAGCAGCCCCTCGTGTTCTATGGACTGGAGATGCAAAGACAAAAATGAAATAGTTTCTGTCCTCAAGAAGTTTATATTCATTCTGTGGAGACAACTTGTGCACATATAAATTGAACAAAATAGATATTCTGAGCTTCTGTACTTGGAGTGTTGGAGCAAACCAGGAAGCCTGGAAGAACTTTGTGATCTCCAGAGGAAGAAGCCAATGCCTGAGGTGAGTCCATGGCTCTAAATTCAGGCTGAAGAAAACACTCAAAAAAAAAAAAAAGGAATATGGATTCTGTCCTACTGCTCCAAAGTCTCCAGGAGGAGATCACCTGCAGCATCTATCTGACATTCTTCTCAAAATCTGTCACTCTCAACTATGGACACAACTTTTACCAGTTTTGTCTGACCAGGAGCAAGGAACCTGGGGTCACACTTTTCTCTTGCCCTGGATGCAAGGGAGTCTCCTAGAACTTCCTGATCTCAGTATACACTTCTCAAAGCTGGCTACCATTTGAAAGGGGCTCAACCCCATGAGACAAAGCTGCCATCAGAAGCACCAGAAAATTTCTGAGCTCTTTCATAAAGAGGATCAGAACTCCCTCTATATAATCTGTACAAATCTCAAGAATAGCTTGTGGCTCAGTGGTTAAGAATGCTGGGCCTGGAGTCCAGAAGATCTGAGTTCAAATCTAGCCTCAGAAGCTTTCAAGCTGTGTTGCCCTAGACAAGTCATTTAACCACTAATTGTCTAACAAAACAATGCTTGGGAGAAAGATGTAGCGAACCACTCTAGAATCCTTGCCAAGAAAATTCCATGGATAGCAATGGTTCATAGTGTCATGAAGAGTTGGACATGACTGAAAGATTGAACATCAGCAAAGCTTAGGAGAATGTGGGCAATACCCTTTCCCCCAATGAAGAGGTTGTTGATACCTGCAGAAAGAAGCTCCAGGACACTGTGCTATGCCTTATTTGAGAAAGAAGATCAAGGAAATGAAGGAACTTAATGTTTCAAAGAAGGATAGAGGAGTTAAGAGGAGAAAGTCAATTAGAGGTGACTTTCAAGCCAATAGCAACTATCTAATAGAACACAGCAAAATTTTAAAAATACGAAAGATCCCATCTGAGAGATGGAAGAAACAAGATACACACCTGATCTGGAACTCCTTCAGAAAGTCAAAGAACTCTTGCAAACAAGTGGGTCACTGCTTCATGTAGGACCCAGATCTTTCAGATCTTTCTCTGCAGAGTTAATAGAATAGCCTATCAGTGAGATGAAGGACATGCTAAAGAAATTCAGAATGAATATCACTATAGATCTTACTCTAACTAGTCCCTATGTCATTCTATCTGATAATGTAAAGAGTACAAGTCATGGAGATGACTGTCCAAACCAGTCTAATAGTACTGAGAAATCTCCATATTATTTTGCCCTTGGTCAGCAGACCTGATTCAATTCTGTTAGATACTCCTGGAAGGTGCATGTAAGTAGACAACCTTAGTCCCACTGGGGATCTCTATCAAGGACCTCAGGAAGAACCCAATACTCAGCCGGGTATCTACATATGCTTTGCTTTTAGAAGAGGGAAAAACTATTTCTACCTTGTCACTCAACCAGGACTAATTTGCCAGCAAATGAAAGTTCCTGACCCTATAATTGGGCAGTTAGGTGGTACACTGGACAAAGAGTCAAGTCTGAAGTCAGAGAGATCTGAGTTTAAAATCTAGCCTCGCACATTGCTGTGTGACCATAACCCTTTTGCCTCAGTTTCCTCAACTGTAAAATGAGTTGGAGAAGGAAATGGCAAATCACTTCAGTCAGACATGGAATTTAGACATGAAAAATGAAAGAACAACAACAATAACATACCTATAAATGGAATATATCTAGATTATATTGATAGTAGTCTTCTGTTCAAAAATGCTATAAAAGCTATCTTCATCTATGGAATACAAAATACGTTACTCCAAAAATTTGTCAGGCTTTTCTTCTCTCCTTGTTCTCCTAAGCCAGGAACAAAAGTTGTTCCAATGACCATCTGTCAAGTGGAATGTAAAATTTGTAGGAATTCATGGTCTCTGACCATGAATATTTTTTGTGTGAGGGAACTCTAGGTGAAGCCAAGCTCACTGCTGATGGTCACTGTAAACTATAAAAGCAAGAGGGTCACTGGCAGAGACAAAGAGTCATGTTCAGCCTCTGCTAAATATCAGCTCTAAGGAGGAACCAAGGAGCTATGCTAGCTTCAGTATCATTCCCAAGTTGTTTATTTTCCATAATTCTTGATGTATAGTATGCAGATTTATTATCACAATAATCAAATAAATCAAACTTGATTGAATAACTTCATTTTTTAAAAAGAAGCAAAATAAACAAAAGTAATTTTTGTTTTATTTGAGTGAAGATGGAAGGGGTAACATACTAGCATTTAAGGCAGGAGCTGGCAAATGACTATCCCAGGGTCAAATCCAGCCCTCTACCTATTTAATACTGTCCTATGGGCTAAGAATGTTTTTTTATATTTAAAAATGCAATATATAAAAGAAAACATTATTAAATAAAAAATAAACATATGAAAATATTAAAATAAATATAAATGTCATTAAATATACAGTATTATTTAAATTTTGAAATCAATTTTGGCTCCTAGATATATCTAAACAAGAAGCAGGCCTGCCAGGCTATACTTTATTCCCCTTGACATAGGGGATTTGGGAAAAAGGTGACACATAGAAGGTGGCATTTGAGTGGAGCTTTGAAGGAAATAAGAAGTCCATAAGAGGCAGAAGCAAGGAAGTGGGAAGTTTCCATTTTGGAGAATGGCCTGGGCAAGGTGCAGAAGTATGCAAAGGGATTTTATATATGAGTAATACATAAGAAATTAAATAATACATTTAAGTCACTTTGAAAACCTTAAATACTATAAGAAAGTCAATTATTATTAAGATCCCTATGCCTTGGCTCTTCTGCTGTTAAACTTTGTGACTGGATAAAATCATGACAGAAATAAAACTCACTACATCTCAGTTCTGTAAGATGGAAGGTTGAGGAAAATCATAAGTGGATGGACAAGAAAATTTTAAGATTCCTTTTTCGTTTTTTTTTTTGTTTTTTCAAAGAGATTTAAGTGACTTCCTTGCCCAGGGTCACATATGTACAAGTATCTGAGGCCAGATTTAAACTCAGAAAGAGGAATCATCCTGACTCCCAGCATGGTACTCTGTACACTGTGCTACCTAGCAAACCTTTAAGTTTTCCTTTTTATGATTTTATTGAACTCTAAGTTCATCCTTTCTCCAGCTGAAACTCAGTATAAATAGACATTGTTTATCAACACCCATTAATGTTTTACCAGAGGCCCACTGAAAAATGCTTTTCAGGACACAGAGATTTGTTCTATAGTACGGATAATATAGATTCATTGGGAAGGACCTTTGAAATAATCTAGTCCAAACCACTCATTTTACAGATACAGAAACTGAGTCTCAGAAAAAGGAAGTGACTAGGTTCATAAATCCCTGGGGACAATATTAACCAGACATAGTTCATGCCCTAGGGGTTCTACAGACAGTGGCCTGAGTTAAGTGGGAAAAATGGTACACATTCCTAGCCGCTTCAACTCTTCTGTGAATAAGATAAAGAGGTCACTCAGAGAATCTGAGTATCATGGTTCTTTACCTTTAATCCCATACAGAGATGCGGTAGAGGGAGGAGGGAAAAAGGAGGGGTTGAAAGTGAGAGAGCTGCCTTTTAAGGGTGATTATAGTCAGAGAAGGAACTTGAGGATGACATCCTGGTGTCCCATATTTCTTTCACCAACAATGGCTTCCAAATCAAATGAGCCCAATCTGTGGAGTCAAAATAAGATTTTTCTTATTGACTTCTCTGCAAGCTTAGTCGGCTCTCTGAAAATCAGGTTGTATGTGCCCTACATCATCATCAACTATCACCTATAGCAAAGACCAGGAACCTAGACTGGGTCTGGCAAATATGTCAATGATACATGAGGCAGGAGAGAATCCAGTCCTTATTGGCAGGGCAGTGCTGACCTAGTGTGTCCTTAAATGACAAGCAAATGCAATTTGCAAAATACATCTGGAGCTGATGTGGGTGGAAACAAGGTGTTGCAATGAGTCACTGTTCTAATGGCAGGCATATGCTTTAAAATAAGACAGAAGCAAGTCACACAGGCTTGGGCTAGGAAATATAGATTGGACAAGAGTGTCTCCAATTGTGGAGTGATAAAAAGAATGGTGAAACTAGGACTCAAAAAACCTGGGACCCAATTAAAAAAAATTTGTATATTTTTAATGAGAGCACTGAAATTGAGAATGCTTCATCATTTTTGGAAATCTTGGTTTAACAATGGCACAGTGATTCACAGATCTGGTTCTAAATTCAGTTCATTTAAATATTTGCTTTTAATATCTTTTACAATTGAAAAAGATGCCTCACAAAGATATGAAGATCCAAATGAACAAACTGCCTCATTGACTGTGCTTACTTAATAATGACACTCATTTTTCAGTCTCCTCCACCAAATATGTAAAGGGCTTTTTTTCCCCTTGAAATTCAAGTAGTAATTTCCATTTTCCCTGACATCTATCAATTACTGCAAACTAATCATCAGATATTGCATATAAAAGCAATACCTGCTGATTTAATATATCTATATGGGTATATATAACATATAATATAGATATTACAAATGGGCTCCAAACCAACCAAATTCCATCAATTGGAAGATTTTTAAAGAGGTAAAAAAATTCTATTTCTAAATTCTTCAAGTATGCAGCAATGGGTTTTAGACGTAACCCACACTAAGAAGAAACACTTTTTTGGTCACAAAAGCTGATTTTTAAAATATCTTCCTAATAACAATGGCTTCCTATTATCATTTGCTAATACCTCAAGATACAATATTCACTTCAGGTGAGATTCATCATTGATGAGAGTGAGTATTATTCCACACTTTAAATGATCTTGATAATTTCACATATTTTTGTCTGATGTCTTGTCAGCTATTATCATTTCATCATTGTCTTTACCTTAAGCTGTGGTTGATGAAGAGATTATACTTCTGTTGGGAGAAGTGTCAGCTACACATGTAGTTTTCTGGCTGTTTGGCTGTGCTCACATTAGTACTGTTATTTTCAATCCGTGGTTTCTTTGCAGGGGTAATTTTTAAGCTACTGTCCAGTTTGTGAAGGTTCATTTAGTGAAAACTAGGTAATATAAACTCACCTAACTGGAAACATGTAAACTGCAATAATAATAATATAAAACACTATTTAAAAATAATAATGACAGGGAGTTTTGCAAAGCACTTTACATATGTTTTCTTACATGGCTCTCCCAACACCCCTGTGAGGTAGGTACTATAATTATTCTAAGTTATGGCTGAGGAAACCAACATGGAGAAAGATTAAGTTACTTACCCAGGGTCACACAGTTAGTTGGTAACTGAGGAAGAATTCCAACACAGATTTTCCCAGTTCCAATTTTAGTACTCTATCCTCTATGCCATCTGGCTTCCTCCAATATGTCACAATCTGGGGGAAGGTGGATAAGTTAATAAAAGCATCACTGTCAACCCTTTCTTCCCTTGGAACATCTTACATACTATATGTGATATTTGGCCATCTGACACATGGATTGAGTAAGGGTACCATTATTATTTAGTATACTCCCTGTCTGTAAAGTGCCAAGCACACTGGGGGGTGAACTTTGAAGGAAACAATGGATTTGAAGTCACAGAGGTGAGGAAGAAGGATGTTTCAGGAAGGGAGCCTCTGGAAAATTAAGAAGACTGGAGATGAAATATCATATGTGAGGAATAACCAGAAGGCCACTTTAACTTGACCACTGAGGGCACTAAATAGAGTAAAATACAATAAGTCTGAAAAGGTAGGATGGAGACAGATTATGAAGATTTTAAATGACAGAGGAGTTTGCTTTAGTTCCAAAAGGCAATAGGGAGCCATTGAAGTTTCTAAAGCTAGAGAGTGCCCTGGGCTTTAGGAAAGACACTTTGGCAATCACTTGGAGGATAGTTTAGAGATCTTGACTGTCTCTACAATGCAAACCTTTTCAAAACCTTTCTCTGGAATTTCTTCTTCAATGTGATTGATATTGTGTTTGACTTCCCCTGGGTAAATGAGTGATGGATACTTTGACTAAGCCTTGCCACTCATTTTTTTTTTAATCTAGACAGAATTATCCTGTCTTACCTTAATAAAATTTGATTCCTTGGTGGCCCCTTCACAAGGAAACTCCCCTCAGTACCAACACTATGAAAGTGGTAAGTCAACCATCACAATGTACTAGTGAGGCTAACAGATGGTTGATGATTATAAGCTCCTGCCTATTGCCTTTTGACACAGCAACTGAGACTGCCTAAAGCTTTATGTTAGGAAAGGAGCATGGGCTGAGTAAGGAGAGATAGCCTGGCAAAGTGTGAAAAGCAATAGATTTTATCTCAGGAAGACCTGAGTTCAAATCCTGTCTCAGATTCCTACTAACTGTGTGATCTTGGGCAAATGGGCTCTTGTGTAAAATGGAGCCAATAATAGCAATTACATTATGGTATTGTTGGGAAAATCAAATGAGATATTGTATATAAAGTACTTTATAAGCCTTGAAACCTAGACATGTTTTATAATAGTAATTATTATTACAGAGAAGCTACACACAGACTTGAAAAGCTAGAGAGCTTTGGAAAAAAGAGCATGGACTGAAGGAAGAGGAGCTTGGGCTTGATTCCCTAGAGGAGATCTAAGCAATGATCTTTTCAGGGAACCACATACCCAGAAACCTCAGGTAAGGAAGAGTAGAGACAGAGAATAATGTAAGAACTTCTAGGTCTATCTAAGGACCTGGTTCAAGCCAGGAAACTGTGTGAGCCAGAACTGAGAAGTAATAAGGAACAAAACCCTGGTGAGAAGAAAGTAGCCTGGGCCACGCCATTCAGTGACCTGATGAGTTTTAGGGATCAAATGAGCCCACAGGGCAGGGATGGGTTCAGGTAGAAGGGTCATACAAGTTCTGTCTGACTGGGAACCTCAAACTCAAGGTAGAATTATAATTCTAGCGTGACTTTTATGGAGTGTGGGGTTCATTAGAGTAATGAATTACTTGAATTAACCCTAAAAGCTTTCCCTTAGCTGTGTAGAATACCCACACAGAGTAGTATTATAATTCTAAGGGACTGTGTAAATTCTTAGAAAAAGTCAAGGCCCACCAGAAAGGGAAGGAGAATTGACTTGACTGTTCATGGGTTCAGAAACGAGTTCTTTGTATTGATTCTGTCAAGTAAAATAAAATCTGCCTTCTATTTGATGTCCCACTAGCCTGAATACTTGCAAGGGAGCTGAGGACCTTTTTCATTTGCCAGGTGAGGGGGCAGAAGGAGAGTGATCTGGACACAAGCCCAACTGTTATGTTCCTAAGGGAAAATACCTGGCTAAAGTCATGAGCCAAAGAAATTTCGAAAAAAGCCCCAAAGATTATGCTTGGTGTAAATTAGCTCATGGTGGTACTTTGGGGCCATATGTCAGAGATAAAATTGGGTGAGTCAGACCTACACAACCCAACTCATAGGGCTTTTCTGCAGAAAATGTTTTGTAAACCTTAAAGTGGTATGTAAATGTAAGATATATAAAACCACAAATAATCCACATGATAGTCAATTTGTCAATGTCTTATCTACTGTAGTTTCCATGAGAGCACAATATGGTATCCCTATTATCCTGCATTTTAAGGTATTTTTGGTGACAAATATCCCAGAAAGGGGAGTGTCTGTTACTATCATCATTATTTTTTTTATTATTAACATTATTAATATTATTCTGTATGATGAACAATGAACCTGTCATGAAGACTTGCTTAGCTCATTCTGGAGAATATTATCACCAGTGAGGGCTCTGGCTTATGAATTCTGGGATTATTATCACCTTGTAGTTGTTGTTTCAGGGGGATTTTCATGGCAAAGATACTGGATTTGTTTGCTATTTCCTTCTCCAGCTTATTTTACAGATGAGGAAACTGAGGTAAATAGGATTAGATGACTTGCCCAAGGTCACACAGCTAATGAGTATCTGAGGTCATATTTGAACTCAGGAAGATGAATCATCCCAACTCACTCTATCCACTGTGCCACTAATTGCAATCTACCAGGGGAACCACTGACAATGAGGAAATCCCAGATTGTTACATTTGTATGATACTTTAAATAAAATCTTTACTTTCTACCTTAGATTGATATAAACATCAGTTTCAGGCAGAAGAGCAGTAAGGGATAGGTAATCAGGGTTAAGTGACTTGACCAGGGTCACACAGCTAAGAAATGTCTAAGGTCACATTTGAACCTATGTCATCCCATCTCCAGACCTAGCACTCTATCCTCTGAGCCACCTAACTTCTCATCATTTGTCTGAGATTTTAAAAAGTCCTTTCCAACCATCAGAAAAATTCTGTGAAATTATTTACAGTGGCACTATTATTATCCTTACTTTCCAGAGAGTTAATTGAGGGTCAAAGGGATTATGACTCACTAAGTAAAGCAGCTAAAAAGTGGTGGATCCAGGACTCGAATCTAGATTAGTTGAATCCAAATTCAGTGCTCCATTTATTATACCACTATTCATGCTTCTCTTTGAGCCTTCCATAGCAGCTAGCTAAAACCTTGCATATCATGGGTGCACAATAAATGCCTGTTGAACTAACACAAAAAATATAAGCTCAGATATGTTGATTTTTTTTCCATCTTCCACATTCCAGTTGGGAACAAAAATATTCTGTCTTCTCTGCATACCATACACTATCCTTTCCATCACTTGCATTCCAAAAAAGCACTTATTAAGTGCCAGATTTCACAAGGGGTTACTGTGCCAGGCACTGTCAAAGAGAAGTGCTCAGACATCATGCCTGCCCATTAAGCACTGACAAGGGGAAAACAGATGACACTGACAAGGGTAACGTACCTGCACAGTTCACAGAATGTTGGTGCTGAAAGGGGCCCTTAGACCAGAGGCTAGAGAATTTCAGAATGAAAAGGGATCTAGACATCATCCAGATCAATCTTTCCATATAGGTGGAGATACCAAGGTCGAGATATGGGAACAGACCTGCCCAAGGTCACCCAGTAGCAAAGCTGAAATCAGAACAAAGATCCCTTAGCTACCAAGCCAATCCACTGTAATTGTGGGTCATAGGATAAAAGGTCCAAACCAAAACATGCATCAAAATAAGAATAGACCAGTATTTCATATAGTTTAGATTGATTGCAAAGTCTATATCTGGGAATCAACTTAGAAGCGAATATTTTTTGTCAGGAAGTCTTTCTGGTCATTCAATGGCTAACTACCCTTAGGATATTACATCTAGGACACTCATGTGCTAGAGCAAAAATCATTATAGTGTGTCTGAATGTATTAGCAGCATCTATAGGTCAAGGCTGTTCATTTTAGGGAAGAATAGAAGCATCATATAATTTGAGGTGCCCTAAAATGACAGATCATAATGTCTTTGAGACAAGCATGATTTAATTGGCAAATTTTACTAGTTCTTGGACATATATTATTGAATATATTTTTAAGCCTTACTTTTTGTCTTAGTAACAATTCTAAGACAGAAGGGCAAAGGCTAGGCAAATGAGGTAAAGTGCCTGGCCTAGGGTCACACAGCTTAGAAGTGTTTGAGACTACATTTGAACCCAAGTCCTCTTGACTCCAGACCTGTTACTCTATCCACTAAGCCACCTAGCTCCCCACACCTTTTTTTTTTTTCCATATCTTATCATTATTAAAAGAACAGTCTTAGAAACTTAGATTTAGGACTGAAGGGGCAATAGAAGCCATCCAATGCAACTCCTTTGTTTTCTTTCTTTCTTTTTTTTTAAATTAAAACCCTTACCTTCTGTCTTGGAGTCAATACTGTGTATTGGCTCCAAGGCAGAAGAGTGGTAAGGGCTGGGCAATGGGGGTCAAGTGACTTGCCCAGGGTCACACGGCTGGGAAGTGTCTGAGGTCAAATTTGAACCTAGGACCCTCAGTCTCTAGGCCTGACTCTCAATCCACTGTGCTACCCAGCCACCCCCCTTTGTTTTCTAAATGAAAAAATTCCAGAAATATTATGAATTGCCTAGAAGACAAAATTAGGACACACTAGAGGCAGGATTTGAACACAGGTCCCCCAACACTAAAGTGACATAGTCTATGGTTTCTTTCATAGGGATAAGGTCTATAATTTTGTGCAAAGTGAAAAGAATCTCAGGATTAGAAACAAGAGAACTATGATCTAGGTCCATTTCTTCCAGTAAGGCATTATATGGCATTGGCTAAATGCTTGAATCCTCTGGGTTTGCATTTTGTTGTTGTTCATTTGTTTCAAGCATGTCTGACTCTTCATGACCCTATCTGGGGTTTTCTTGACAAAAATAATGGAGTGGTTTACCATTTCCTTCTCCAGATCATTTTATAGATGAGGAAACTAAGACCAATACAGTTGAGTAACTTGCTCAGGGTCACACAGCTAGTATCTGAGGTCAGATTTGAACTTGGGAAGTTGAGTCTTCCTGATTCCTGGTCCAGAGCTGTACCCACTGAATCACCCTGCTGCCTAGGTTTACATTTACTCATATATAAGATGACCTTGGACTTAAGGCTTCAGACCCTACTTACTACTACTTATATGTTGCTTTTTGGGGTCACTATTATACCCATTTTAGAGCTAACTCCCCCAATCTCTCTAAATGCATACATTACAAACAAGTGGTTGATCTACATCACTGAAGGAAGTCTCCATCTAGGGAATTGCCCTCACTGATGGAATCCCACATCTGGATCAAAAATTAATTAATTTTTTTAAAGCCCATTACCCTGCCTTCCTAATCTAGTTCATGCATGAATCAAATGTAATGTTTAATATGAGAGTATTTGGAGAAGGGGGTTTAATATGCTATATAAATGTAATGTCTTTGGTTCAATTCATGACATCCATGTGAGAGTGAAAAGAGTACAACACAAGGGAAAGATAGTCAAAAGAAAAGGTAAGGCTGGGGGAAAGGGGGGGATCAGAAGACTCAGTTTTGTCAGTTTCAAAGATGTAGGCAGCCAATCAACAGTTGATCTCCCTAATCCTGTGACAGGGGACATTGTAGCCTCTATGTTAGGCAAACTGGTCATGATCAAAAAGTATGGGCTACAGTACTCAGAAAGGGTTCACTCCTAATAGCAGCTTGGACATCTATGATGTTTTAAGATCATAAAGCACAAGAACTTCTAATAAAAAATGCTGCCCACCTCCAGAGAGAACTGATGGTGTCTGAATATACATCAGAGCATGCTTTTTATTTACTTTATTTTGGTCAGAGTTTTTTTTTTCTTTTTTGATGGGTATTTTCTTTCATAACATGACTAACATGGAAATATGTTTTGCATGACCACACATCTATAACCTATATCAAATTACTTGCTTTCTCAATGAGAGAAAAGATGGAAGGAGAAAGAGTACTTAGAACTAAAAAAAAAAAAAAAGTGGGTGGGGGGAGCTGGGTAGCTAAGTGGATTGAGAGCCAGGCCTAGAGGCGGGAGGTCCTAGGTTCAAATTGGCCTCACATACTTCCCAGCTGTGTGACCCTGGGCAAGTCACTTAACCCCCATTGCCTAGCCCTTACCACTCTTCTGTGTTGGAGCACAGTATTGATTCTAAGACAGAAGGTAAGGGTTTTTATTAAAAAATTTAAAAAAAATTTTAAACAAATGTTAAAAGTTGAATTTACATGAAATTAGAAGAAATATTTTAAGAAGGATGTTATAAATGTCATAATTATGAAAAAATTTAGTATAAAGCACTTTCTTCTCTATATCCCTGTGAGATAGAACAAATTTTATTATACTTGCTTCATTATGCTACATTATATTATATATTATGCAACTACCTGGCACAGTGGACAAAGTGCTAGATTTGAAGTCAGGAAGACCCAAATTCAAATCTGATCTTACATAGTAACTTTGTCACCCTCAGTAAGGCAATTAACTGCTCTGTGCCTCAGTTTCTTCATCTATAAAATAGGGCTAATTATAACACCGCTCTCCCAAGGCTGTTGTGAAGCTAAAAATGAGAGAATGTCTGTAAAGCTCTTTGCATACCTCAAAGAGCTATATAAATTCTGGCTGTTATTCTTATTTTCCCTAATTTACTATCATTCTATTTCAAGGATGAGGAAACTGAGACTCTTGAGATGTGAAATAACTTTCCCAGAGTCATATAAAGCGCCTGACTCCAAGTGCAGTGTTGCTTCCCTCTCCTCCGCCCGGGTGCCTCCCTGCCTGCCCCAGGGCCCCCAGTCCAACATCGTGGGGCTGGATCCCTAAAGAGCCACTCTGTTGGTACATCTGCCATGCTCCCATATGGGCGCCTAGATGTATGCAGGCGGATGAGGAAGAAGCAGCAGATGACTCGCTATTTCAGCCTCCCCGCAGCCCTCCTGTTCCAGCTAGCATGGGGCTCTCATTGATTTGTAAACGGGATAAAAAACCCGAAGCTGCCATGACCCTTAATGGTGATTTAATGCCGGGAGATCCGGCTTGCCACAAGATTGTGACAGGGCTGTATTTTTTTCTGTCAGGGTTAGATGCTCAGTAGTGCAGCCGCATTTAAGATGGGGAATGAGGGTTGGGGGGAGGGAAAATGGGCATTAATCATTTATGAAGCTGCCGAGCGTGGTCTGGACTGCAAGCCGTATTAAAGGGACAGGGAGGGAGAGGAGGCCAGTTAGAGCCCTGGGCAAACGGAGTCACTGGATTGGCCCTCCAAAGTCGGGTCAGCCCTGCGCCAGGGTAAACACTTGTTCTGCCCATTTTTATGACTGCATCCTACCTCATCATAGCATCCTGAGGTCCTCCCCAGGCAAAGCTTTTAAAGAGATAATTGAGTTTCTCAGGTGGTTGAAGTCACTCAGCCTCAGCGTGTGTAGAACCATCACATAAATTCTTTAAAATGTCCACGTCCCCAGGGTTCCCCCATTTAATGGGCATTTTCATCTTTCCCCACATCTACATGATTTTTCAATTCATACACATTTAGCCTCTAATTCTAGCAACAGCTATGACACCCCCATCTCGAAGCAGGCCTCAGTATTAGCCTCCCCTCTCTACTGAGTGCTTCCTGTTCCCTTCCCTGACTCCACCCCAGCCTATTTCCTGCCCTCGAGCGAAGATCTGAGTTCTGAGAATATTCCCTACTTTGGCACTGAAACAAAGATCTATATGAATTGATGTAGAATAAAGCAGAGTCAGGAAAACAATATGCCAAAAGATTATAATATTGTCAGTTACAAAAATAACAATAACAAGAAAGAAATGGGGCACTGTGTAATTATAATAACCAAGAAGTGTCCTACTAGAGAGAAACTGAGTAAATCTATATAAATGCTGGCTGTTATTCTTAATGGCCCTAGTTTACTATCACTCTTTTTCAAGGATGAGGAAACTGAGACTCTTGAAATAAGAAATAACTTTCCCAGAATCATATAAACCATTGTCTAACTCATTGTCAAAAAATGAGGAGCTAAGGCAAGTACTATCAGACTCAGCTAATGTGTTGAATGTTTATACTACAGTTTTCTCTTTCCTTTTTCACTCTATCTTACAAGAGATGGCTCCCCAAGTAGGGGAAGGAGAATTTGTATATTTGAAAGTGTTGTAAAAACAAGAGATATTAATTTTTTTAAGCACTTAAAAGAGGAGTAGCAAACATCTTTCTAAAATCTATACTTCTAAAGTATATTCAGCAGTGTAGTATTCTACCTTCAAACATGTTTAATGACTGCCAGGACTTCTCATATATGGTTAATTGCACCTGATTTCACTGACCTCCTACATCCCAGACCTGCTGCTTGCTCTTGGCTCTAGTAAACCATGCCTTGACCTCCAGGCACAAATTTGTAACAGACCTTCAGATGCCTGGTTCTTTCTCAACTCAAGCAACCCATCTGATTGTCTTTATTCTGATAGCCATACCCTGATGCAGAAATTCAGAAACAATTCTTTTTTGTAAAAAAATAAATAACTACAACATGTTCCTTGTAGGGTACATAAGCAATGGAGTGGCATGGTACAGTGCAAAGTTGGCAAACACATGGCCCTGAAGCATATGCAGAACCAGATTAAAATGTAATTGGAAAATGTTTAATAAAACAAATAAAAATACAATAAAACAGAGATAACATTACATTTTAAGACTAAGGCAATATGCATCCCCCAAGGATCCTTATGTACAGATTAGTGCTCTCTCCTCTCTCTGTTTCTATTAGAGTTTGACACCATTGATAGAGTGGAAAGAAGACTGTATTTGGGGTCAGAAGACTTCAGATGGCATGCTTGCTGTTCTCAGGATAGAACATTATCTCTCATCTCTATGCCTTTGCACAAGCTATCTCATGTGCCCCTTACCCCTATCTCTAGGAATCCCTAGCTATATCAAGGCTCATATCTAGTGCTTGATTCCAAATATCATTGTTTTTTAGTGATTTTTCAGTTATATCTCATGCTTTATGCCCCCGTTTTGGAGTTTTGCTGGCCAAGATACTGGGGAGATTTGCCATTTTCTTCTCTAGTTCATTTTACAGGTGATGAAACTAAGGCAGAGTTAAGTGACTTGTCCAGGGTCACCTAGCTAGGAAGTGTATGAAGCCAGATTTGAACCCATGAAGATGAGTCTTTCTGACTCCAAGTCAGAAATTCAATTCAATTCAATCCATTGTGCCATCCATATGCCCCTATTCCAAATGAGGCTTGTCCTGATCTATGCCCCCTTCTGTATTTGTTAGTACTTCCTTTTATCCTCCAGAAGAATGTGTAGGGTTGTTTTGGGGGGTGGGGGTAGGAGGGGAGGTGTCTAACTGACATTCACTTACCTTTGTGCATTTTGCTTTTTTTCTATAGAATATAAGATACTTACAGAGAGATCGTTTTCATTCTTTTCCTTTGAATTTCTAACCTCTGGTACTGTGCTTGGCATTGTTCTCTCCTTTTTGTTGGCATTAGTAAGTCCTGGTGAGGAAATGTTCACTGGTAATGCTCATCAGGCACTGTTCTCCTACATAGTTTTAGAGAATTTGCCTGGAACTCTGAAAGGTTAAGGGAATCCCAGGATCCTGTAGCCAGTTGAAGACCCACGTCTTCCTCACTATGGAAGGCCAGCTCTCTGCCCTAACAATCCATGCTCTGATGCCTTGCAGACATAACATGCACTTCAATAGATTTCTAATTTAACTGATCCTGACATCTTGGGTCTAACACTTACTGTATGAGGATATTGTATTATGATTATCCCCCCCCCCATTCTCTAAATCTCAGTTTTCTCATCTTTAAAATGGGGGAAATAAGCTTAACACCATCTTCTTCACAAGATTATTGTGAACAAAGTGCTTTGTAAATGTTAAGTTTGAGTTATTATTTCTGACACCAGCCATTCAGCTTTCTTCACTCCCCTCTGTCTCCTGGAAAGCCGTGTCAGGCAGACAAACTGAAATCTAAAGGGGTCGTGCACTCTGCTCCAAACTCAGCCATAAACTCATGAATAAGCCAGAAGCCCCCCAGCCCCCTTCCTCTCCTTTCTTTTCAGTTAAGCCCCATCTACTTTGCTGGCTCCTTCAAAAGACTTGACCTGGAAAATGGTCTTTAGTTTTAAAGGGGTATTCCTATGAAAAGCCCCCAGTCTGTCCAGCTGCCTCATAGCTCAAGTGGTCAACCCTTCGATGAGGGAGGAAGAAGAGCAGCTGGTGAAATTAATCAGTGTTGGGTAATTTGCATTTTTTTTATTGTCTCCCCTGGTACTGAGAGATTGGCTCTCTGTCTGGAGGGGACCATGAACAGCAGCTGCCACAGCGTTGTCACAGGGAATAGTAAAGGAAAGATCGTGGAGCAGAATTCATCTACTAAATATCCCCACAGGTTAACCAGTTCTGGAGCCAGACAGTCAAAGACAAACCTTGCTCTTGAAGGCATTTTGTATTGGGTGCAAATCATCCCGTGTGTGTATCTGAGAACTGGAAGCCTCTCTTCAAACATGCTCCCTCCATACACTCTATTCAGCAGAACAGAGCTTTTGGGTGAGGGTTGGTTTTTGTTCTTTTGTTTTTCCTTCCAAAACTCCCTACTGGTGGACTACTGACTAGAAAACAGCTCTAGTCATAGACGCTGAACTAGATTTCGCTACAATTATAGATACAGAGAGATGTGTCTATGAAGATAAGTCTAGATAGAGATATCTATGATACAGACATAGATGATGTAGAGATATGGCTATAGACACACAGAGAGATAAAGGTATGGGTACAGGCACAGCTGTAGTAGATACGAATATGGATGGTGGATGTAGGTAGCAATTTTTTACAAAGGCTAGGTGAATGAGTACATTCTGACTGAAAATAAGCTCAGAAGCAGTACTGAGCCAATATTTCTAAGACACTTCATTGCCACCACGAGCCCTCTGCTGGAGAACTATGCTTGACTTTTTGTTCTAAGTACTACTTACTGAACACCGTTTTGGCTGCTCTTTCTTTGTCTAGATGGTAATGATTACTTGCCAAACTAAACTAAGACTCTGACATTTCCTTCAGTCATTTCTTTTTCCCTCCCAGTTCCTTTATGTATTTGTTGTCAATTGCATCTAACTCTTAATGATCCCATTTGGGGTTTTCTTTGGCAGAGATACTGGGTGGTTTGCCATTTCTTCTCTGGTTCATTTTACAGATGAGAACACTGAGGTTTTTATAATAATAGCAAAAGGTGCTATTATCATCCTCATTTTGTTGTTGGGGTTAACCAAGGTAGAATGAGGTTGAGTGTGACTTGTCCAAGATCACACAGCTATTCACTGTCTGGGGCCATATTTGAACTCAGGAAGATGAGCTTTCCTGACTCCAGGCTCAGTACTCTATCCACTTGTACCACCTAGCTGCCCCTCCTGTACATATGGGTTCATAAATTTAGAACTGGAAGGGAACTTAGAGCACATCTAGCCCAAATCCCTCACTTTGCAGATGAAGAACCTGGGGAGGGAAGAGAAGAATTAAGTAATTTTATACAAACCCTTACACAGAATAAATGGCATAGTCACTTGGGTCCTCTGTGTCCAAACCCAGAGTTTTTCCCCTACTATATCATCTTTCTCCCTTTAATATTATTTCCACTATTTGGTTCCTTAATCCACATACTCAAGCACCAGGGTGCTACAACTTCCTTTTCTATGTTGAAGTTAGAGGCAGATAACTGGAACAGTGACTAGAGTCCTGGATCTAAAATGAAGAAGATGCTTACTAGCTCTGTGACCTTGAGCAAGTCATTTAACTTCATTCTGCTTCAGTTAACCCCAATGATAAAATGAGGATTAATAATAGCACCTGCCTCCTAAGGTTGTTGTAAGGATCGTATGAAATAATATTTGTCAACTAGCACAAGTCCTGGCACAAAGTGAGTACTTATTAAGCATTTGTTCCCTTCCCTTTCCTTACTGCCCTAAGACTAGAAATCATTTATCACCTCCAAAACTCCATTTACACACACAACTCCCTTTGACCTAGTCTTTGACACTATGGACCAATTTCTAGACCCACTCTAGTCATCATTTGCCAGTCTGGACAGAGCATAAACAATAGTGTGGCCCAATATAGACTATGGCATCAGAGATTTGTAAAAAGAACTTTAGAGATCATCAAAGTTGACCCCCACTTTAATAAATGAGGAAACAGACTCAAAAAAGATCAAATGATTTCGCTAAGGTTATGAAAATCAGTAATCATTTGTTAAGTACCTCCTATGGTCCCAAGATACAAAGACAAAAATCACACAGTCTCTGCCCCCAGAGAGCTTACATTCTATTGTAGAGAATAATATGCACATGCCTAAGTATGAGGTTGGAGATTCATATAAGTTGTCTAAATGCAGCTCACAGGGAAGCACCAATAATAATTTCTCTAGAATCTTGCTCACTGTTTCAAAGAAAATTTTATTCCTGCCTGGAGGAGAGCATGAGAAGAGGTCTAAAGACTGTCCGCTCTGTTCCCCTCTGAGAGAGCAGAGTACCAGAATAGAATTATATCCATCTTCTTCGCTGCCCATCAAATATTATTGGTGTAGAGAAATGATTTTTTTCAAGTTTTAAGCCACTTTCCTGACTGCTATTCTTTAAAAGGAAGGGGGATAGATACACTAAGCTTATATCTTAAGGCTCGATTCCTTTTCATCAAATGCTACTTACATAAAAAACCATCACAAATAGTGAAAAGCAAGTATTTATCTAAACAGACATAAATGGAAATCAGAGAAGTTATACAGATTAGGATACACCAGAAAATACAGTGATTCAGCTCTTCCACTGGGAGTGAGAAATCTCAGCTCATCCAAGAAGCCCTAATCTCACCCCAGGGGAAATTCTCCAAAGCCTCAAGGGAGGCAAGCTGAAAAGTGGGGACATGTGGAAGAGCCTGTCCTTTCGTACACATATGTCTGCCTTATAAAGTCTATTCTCTCTCTCCAGGGGTGATATTCCTGCAGGGAGTCTGGAACCATCTGTATTTTTCCTCAAAGTAAGAAGAAAGATAATGTCTCTTACCTTGAAAACTCTCACACCAACTCTGCCCCTCACATAAGCCTGTGCAATGTTAAGTCATCATGCTAATGAGAAATCATGCTAGACTCGAAGCCTGAGTTACTTAAGTACATATAAAATAAATAGTAAATCTTTGAGGGCTAGAGGGATACTAGTAGCTGGGACATCAGGAAAGGCTTCATGTAGGAAGTATTACATAATAGAGTTCTGAAAGAAGTGATAATCTTTGAAAATTGAGTCAAAGTGAGCATGCCTTTCAGATCCCAAGAATGGGAGCAGTTGGTGCAAAGGCACTGGAAATGGGAAATGGAGGAAATAATATGGTTTGGTGAGGCTAGAGATTATGGGAAGAGCAAGAGTCAAAGACAGGATTTGAACCTAAATCTTCCATTTCTAAATGGAGTAATCTTTCTATGGCACAACTGTTACAATGTGAAGGGACTAAGGAAAGGACTCTATTTCTCACTACTTATTTGACCTCAAGCAAACTATTTTATGTCTATAGGACTCAGGTTCTTCACTGATCCAAACCTTATCATCCTAGAATCCTGAAATTGTAAACACTATCCTCCTTATACCACCATCAAATCAGCACTAGCTCTTTGTAGATAGAGGGGAAAGAGCAGAACTTCCAAAGAGACATTAAAAAATGCTGTTGTAATCTCATTTTAAGAAGAATGTGTTGTCTAGTCACAGCTTTTCTCTGCTGGTCCCTTGGCAAATGGGCAAAATTTTCCTGTGACAATTAAGATTTTTCCTGCTTCTGGCTGGGACTTCATCTTTTTTTTTCTTTTCTTTCTGAGCCCAGGAAAGTCATTTCAAGCAACATGGCTTCTTGCTGTGCTCTGTCTCCCCTATGTTCTCCCCATACCCTAACCAAATTTCTGTATTACTTATACAAAGCCAATTGTTTTTTTTTTTAATCCTTCAAGTGAGCAGAAGGGGTCTTAGCTTCTCACCAATTTCCAGTTCTACATACCAACCTTTCAGCTGTTTTAAAGTATACATTTAATGACCAACTTATTCATTTTATTAAATAACAAAGATCTGAACTTTAGGTGGAGGTAATCCTAGGTTCTTTTTTTTTTTTAACACTTACTTAGCATCTTAGAATCAATACTATGTATTGGTTCCAAGGCAGAAGAGTGGTAAGGGCTAGGAAATGAGGGTTAAGTGACTTGCCCAGGGTCACACAATTAGGAAGTGTCTATAGTCAAATTTGAACCCAAGACCCCCTGTCTCTAGACTTGGCTCTCTATCTACTGTGCTACCTTTTTGCACCTGATTCTGGGTTCTTAAAGACTATGAGAATGGAAGATGAATTTTAGCTGGTTCTACCATGCTGGAAATGCTTTGAGAAGGGTTTGAACAACTGAGGTTGCTTTCCTAGAACCAGATGACCTAAGAATGGAGGGTCATTATCAGGAGCCAATATACTTTATGATGAATTATTGAGCCATGGCATGAAATAAAGGAAAAATCAAAGTGGCCCTCCAATCTGGATAACCTCCTTTTGTTTCTGCAGTGATTTTGCCAATAACTACTGAAAGCATATACTATAAGAAGAATGGAAATATATCCATCTTGACATTCTTGCTATAAATGAAAACCAGGGGGAAAAGTTACAGCTAAATGGAATGCTGGCCCCTAGATTCTCCTCAGAAAAACAAATTAAGCTAGCAGAGCTAGCTTAATTATAAGCCCAAAAGCAAGAAGAAAGATTACTTCATTGGACATTTGGCCATCTTGCATTTTAATGTTTGTGATAATTATCCTCAAAGATTATCAGTAAAATAACTTCAAACATTTCTCCCAGAGCAAGAAAAATTCAGTGAAGAACTAACTTGTCCTTATATGTAAAATCAAGTTTGACTAAATGGTCTCTGGTCCCTTCTAACTCTAGATCTAATTGAAGCCCCATTGATAACATGGTGACTTCGGTGCAAAAATGATGATGGAGAGAAATAAATTAGACAATGGAATAAAAATATGGAATTAGAGATGCTAAAACTTGCAGGCTGAACAAATGCTTCTTACATTTATATCACGAATATTTCTTTCAAGAGTAGAATCAGTTAAGTGCTAGGCATTGTGATATAATGTCATCAAAAATGATATGAATTATATTTTTACAGATAGGAAACAATTCTTTAGTGATATATATGCCATTTCTGAATTAGCCAACTTGTGAGAGTATCAAAATTAGTATACAGAAGAAAGAAGAAAGGAAAATATGTGACATGTAATGGAAATAATTCAGTTTTGACCTATTCAAATAAGTTATTAAATAATGAATAATATTAAAAGTGAGATAGGATGGGCATCAGGATATAGATACAAACTATAATAATTTCATATGGAGGTTTACGCAATAAAAACCAATTGTCATGACAAAGATAACCAAAGATCCTAAAAAGTGCCTTAGTTAACAATCACTTGACTTAAATGCCAAGAAAATAAATGTTGGAACCAAGTTTAGAATATAAGGTTATTTATAAAACGTTACAAAGAAAAGTGATAGCATATTATTACCATTATCATCTTGTAAATCAGAGAAACAATGGAGAGAAAGGCTAGTTGGGTATTTTTGTTTGTTTTAGTTTGGAAAGAGATCCAGTTAAAAAAGTCAGTTCAAGGGAACTTAATGATTAAAAAAAATGAAAGAAAGACAACAAACAAAAGAAAATGGAAAAGATCTGCAAAAGTTTTTATCTCCAATTTAAATCTAATCATTAATGACACTAGAGAAACCACAATTGGTCTCTAACCTCACAGTCATGGTTCTACTTATAGAGAAAGGAGAAATGAACTAAAGAGCACAAAGACAAGAAAAACATCTATATTAAAACATGTGCACATAAAAAAAATCTGTGATGAAGGTGACAAATAATTAAGAGTGGTGAAGGAGGAGGATATATCAAAAGTATAGGAAATCCCTTCAACTTTTTATCAATACCATCACCCCTACACATTCTCCCACGCTCCCTCTGTCTCTCTCTGTGTCTGTCTCTGTCTCCGTCCTTCTGTCTTTCTCTCTCTCTCTCTCTCTCTCTCTCTCTCTCTCTCTCTCTCTCACACACACACACACACACACACACACACACACACACACACACAAAGGAGATAGAGGAAAAAATGAACAATTACTTACCCATGTGTATAGTTTGTTTGCTTTTACTGAAAATCAACTACATGAATATCAAGGACATCCTCGATATTAGTTAATATTAGTTAAGGAGAGTTAGGCTTTTGCAGCTGTTATCACTTAATACACATTTTTTGCCATTGCATAATAGAATGACAGAAAATACAAGACCCCAATGAGTTTATTGTTTATTGACTTTTCTAAGCTGATATGGTATATCAAATGCTATCTTATATGGTGTCTTCTAATATGGTATCTCTCCCACACATACATTTAAAATGTTTCAGACTCCTTGAATGATGCTGGGAGAATTGACCAGGATACCTCTGATCAATTGAGTTCCCTCAGCCCACACTGATGAAATCAAAAGATGTAAGAGGCAGATAACATAGAGAAAGAGGTGTTAGTCAAATCTGCACCTGATAAGTGTTCTGCCTCTTTCATATTTTGAGCTGATCATTTTACACCTCGTAAAGAATGTGAAACCTTGAGTGGCTTCCACTCTGAGTGACCTATTCATTCATTAAAAATGGAGAGAAAATGGGAAGAAAATAGGAATGAGCAATTCACAGCTTGTGAAGAAAGTGTTTATATTTTGTTGCTTCTTTTGGAAGTATAAAGAAGTTCCTTCATTGATTTGATGGAATTATAGGGTGATCAAGCCACTGTCTGGCTAAAGCAGGGGTCCCCAAACTGTGGCCATGTATCCAGTGCACCGCACTTCCAGAAGGGGCACCTCTTTCATGGGTGGTCAGTGAGAGGAGCACTGTATGTGGCGGCACCAAAAAGCATGGCATCGCTCCCATACAGTACTACTTCCAGTGTTCTGAGAGTAACTGAACAAGAACGAGGCACCACGCAAAGGATTATGTGGCTGCACAATGGAAGACATCAGCATGATGAGCGGCAATCTGGGGAGGGGATTCCACACTGTGTGTACTGCTGCCCGGTATAGTGGTGGCAGTGCTGGGTCTGTGCAAGGTGTGGCAGGCCCATCACAGCCAGCACTGCAGCCTCCATTTATCCTAAACAATGGTATACAGATTTGTTCATAGATTTTTTTTTATAGTCCGACCCTCCAACAGTGAAGTGAGGGACAGTGAACTGAGCCTCTGTGTAAAACATTTGGGGACCCCTGGGCTAAAGGATCAACCACAGGCCTAATGGTCTTAAAAGCCAGACTTCTCCACAGATAAATATTCTCTAAGGAGTTCATCTAAATAGCCAATTCTTACTTGAGTGTTTCCAACAGTTTCAAAGGGAGGAGATTTCTTTTCCTACCTACCACCCTGCCACATATCTAATAGTGTCCAGCTTAAGTGGAGCAAGTTGGTTAAAAGAATCAAGAGAGTCACACTATAAAGAATTGCAGGGGATTCACCTGTTCACTAATGACACTGTACCAAGGAGATTTTAACACTAATTGTATGAACCTAGGCAAGTCATTTAACTTTTCTCAGTCTCAGCTTTCTCACCTATTAAAGAGGAGTAATAACAGCACTTAGGGCAACACTGAATAGAATACAGTAATGGATTCATCTTCCTGAGTTGAAATCTGGACTCAGATATTTCCTAGGTGTGTGACCCTGGGCAAGTTGCTTAACCCTATTTGCCTCAGTTTCCTTATCTGCAAAATGAGCTAGAGAAGGAAATAGTAAACTACCCCAGTATCTTTGCCAAGAAAGCCCCAAATGGGATTACAAAGAGTTGGACAGGAAAAATGACTAAACAGGAATAAAAATAGATCAAATAAGAAAATATATACCATGTAAAGTTTCTCTATCTTTCCTCTGTCCCTCTGTGTCTGTGTCTATGTCTGTCTGTATCTCCATATAAATAGATAGATACATTGGACACATACTGATGTGTGTACTAATAAGCAATAAACTAAGTCCAGAATATTTTTTAAACCCTTACTTTCTATCTTAGAATTGATAGTATTGGTTCCAAGGCAGAAAAGTGGTAAGAACTAGGCAACTGGGTTAAGTGACTTGCCCAGGGTCACATATCTAGGAAGTGTCTGAGGTCAAATTTAAACCCAGGACCTCTTATCTTCAGGTCTGGCTCTCAGACCACTGAACTACCAGAATTAAGTGGAGATGAACTAACTTACCTCAAGGAAATTGTGAAGCTCCTTTAATGACCCCAAACATTTCCCAGAAACAAATATCAATATTCTACTTTTGTTATTATAGTGTTTCAAGTCTTAGAATACTGCAATCTCTAAAATATTTTTAAAAGAACATTACATAGAAGACAAGTTCATAGTGGATGTGAACATACTGCAACCTAAAATAGGCAAGGAAATATAAAGAGCCAGACTAACATGTCATCAGGTAAAATATATCACTGAAAAAAAAAAAGATGTCCTAGCCACATGACAAAAATACAGGATAACCAATGGAAGGATCTATGTGCTCTACTAATATCTTTGGGATGCCAGGAGAAAATGAAGAAGGCTCTCAGCACAAAGAATGAGACTTGTGTGGCAAACTAATGGGAGGGCATGGAAAGGACTTGTACCAGATGAGCAGATATGGATGGGGTAGGTTTTGCACCTTTGAAGTGAATGTACACATTGCTAAGATCAAGGATCCATCTAAGCATTTGAGTTTGAATAATAATAATAATAACAACAATATTCACTAAGATCTCCTATCCACCATGTTAAGAATGAAGAAACCATTTCCCAGCTTGTACAGTAAAAACAGCCTTTCTCAGGTAGTTTGTTTCAGTTGGTTCATTGACACCAAACAACCAGTCGGGCTGATCTGTTTCACTAGATTGACCACTGCTTGTTGATTAGGTGTAGAGACTGACAATCGAATCAGAAGATTGTTTTCCACAAAAATTCTAAGTTATCCTTGCTAGGCAACCAGATTTTTGACAAGAGAAGAGAGGATACAGATGGTGAGTTTGATAAATCTCAAACCTGTCAAGGGAAACCTATGGGGTTGGGGTATTAGAAATAAGGGATCAGTGAGTCTAGATGGAGAACCAATCATGACAAGAAAATAAGAAAAACTATAAAATTCCTCATGAAAATTGAAATATGAGGCTTTAAAGATGAATTTTTTTTTTTGTTTGTCCATGAAAGATTGAAGAAAGAGAAGGAAGCAGGGAATGGAAGGGATAGAAGATAGGGAGGGAGGCAAAAAAGGCAGAGAGAGACAGACGGAGGGAGAAAGGACATGGGCCCAATAAATAAAGGATAAAATGTGGCAATGAGGGACATGGTAGGGGGGAGGGGGAACATATCAGGACAGACAGGAAGTTTAAATCAAGGCCTGTCCTGCCTAATATAGGCCATCTGTTCACCTTATCCTAAATAGATCTCCCAGGGAGATTTTCTCATGATAAATGCTTAATGTATAGCCCACCCCACATCTCATATTAGTAGAACCAATCCCAGAATTGCAGGGGAGGGGTGGTAAATCATTAGAAAAAGAAAGTGAGCACAGACTGGGAAAGGGAAAAGATTTGGGGAGCAAGATTCAATAAGGAAAAGTATTTCCTCCTCACATTTCTCTCCAGTCACTGGACTCGAATATAAGTCTGTGGTTCTGGAAATGGACTCATTCTCAAACCAAATGTCCAGCTCTCAGGCTCTGATCCCAAAGGCCTTCTAGCCAGCCTTGGGCTTTGTTTAGAAAGCTACCCAGCCCCCACTGAAGATTTAATTAATTTTGTGCAAGGAATGATTAGTTGACATGACAGCAATAAACATCAAATTCCATTAATTAATACCGAGGCCATAAGTGTCCGTGTTGTTTCTCAATTACACAGTCAGCTACATCCATCCACCCCGTCCTTGCTGGCATCAATTTGGTTGCAGAGTCCAGTTAGGACTACAGATGGGGAAAGGGACAAAAGGAAGGGGCCCATCTGCTTTCTAGGCAGGATAATCGTCTTGGAGCAGCACACGCTCTCCCTGGAGAAAGGCCAGAGAGGGCTCCTAGAAGAAAAGATGTTCCTGTGGACGAGTGGGATAACCTCATTTTCACTGATGGCCTGGACCAGGACTCTGGCCTGATGCTGCTTCCTTCCCATTCCAAGTCACCCTGTATGCACATCTATTCTCTCCTCAACAAAAGTAACTCCCTCTTTTCCAGCAGCTGACATTCTAAATTTCAGGGCAGTTCCAGCAGGAGAAAGAAAAGGAATCTTTGGTTCTTCCACTCAAATAAAACCCTAAAGGGATCACAGCTTCCATAGAGGTTCTGCCCCGTGGGCTGGGAGACAAAGGAAAATGCACATGCAAATGTTCAAGGTTGGGACCTAGAGATTAAGCAGTGTGATTAAATCTTGATAGATTTTATTTTAAGAGAAAAAAAATCCTTGTTTGCAGGGCTAGAGAGAGCGCCCCTGGCAATACCCTGATTAATCAGTATCTTGATGAGTATACAGTCCCTCTGAGGACTTAGGCACCAAGGAAACAGTAACATTCTCTGCCAGGCAGCACAGGGTCCATTCCCAGGTGGTCATTACGTCTCCACAGTTTCACTGAGCCCCGACCCATAAAACAGCTGCAGCATTATCCTAGAGATTTTTCAATAATTGCTTGTTACTTCAGTGGAATAATTGTGAAAATAAACCCCAGCCACACCCGGCCCCAGAGGACAAAAGGCCAAGAAAGCTAATAGGTAAATTTCTTCCATACCATTCTAGGGAAGAAGAATCATTCTCTTTCCTTTACCAAATTTGTAGAGTTTTCCCCATTAGGATAGAGAAAAAAGTAATGTACTGTCTCCAATAACAGCAGATCTGGGGGTTTACAGCAGATACAGAGCACTCAGCAAGAATGGAAGAGGATCAAAGATCCGGGGCCCATTTTAGTTCAATTCCCTTATTTTACAGATTAGGAAAAGAGATCCAGAGAAACTAAATAATTTACCTAAGGCTCCACAGCCAGGAAATATCAGAGTCAGAATATGAACCCATGTCTTCTGACTCCACATCCTACTACCATGTTCCATGAAATGAGAAAGAAAAGGTATAGAATGAGCTTACCTGATCCATATAATAAGGTTGGGACTAAGAGAATTCTGTCACTGTCTTTAACTGACCCAAAGCTGCAAAATGTTATAGGTAATATTGTACAGGACATAAAAGGGTTGGAAAACTGGATTTTCAATAGAAAAGATGTCTATTTGCTACCAGGACGTGGCAGAATCTGAATATGATATGACCCTATTAGGGATAAATGGCTTTTTTATTTCTTTTTTAATTAAAATTTTTTTTCTATGGTTATATGATTCTTGTGGTCTTCCCTCCACTCTTCTTTTCCCCTTCTGAAGTTGACAAGCAATTCCATTGGGTTATACATATATTATCACTCAAATTCTATTTCTGTATTATTCATTTTTGTAATAGAGCAATCTTTTAAAACCAAAACCCCCAATCCTATACCTATATAAACAAGTGATAAATCATGTTTTCTTCTGTTTCTACTCACACATTTCCTTCTCCAGATGTGGATAGTGTTCTTTCTCATAAGTCCCTCAATGTTGTCCTGGATCATTGCATGGCTACTAGTAGCAGAGTCTATTTCATTTGATCATCCCACAATATTTCAGTTATTGTGTGCAAATTTCTCCTGGTTCTCCTCATTTCACTCCACATCAGTTCATGGAGGTCTTTCTGATTCTTATAGAAATCAAACAATTCATCATTCCTTGTAGCACAACAGTATTCCATCACCATCAGATACCACAATTAGCTTGGCCATTCCCCAATTGATGGACACCCCCTCATTTTCCAATTTTTCTCCACTACAAAGAGTGTGGCTATAAATATTTTTGTATAAACATAACCTTTCTATTGGGGATAAATTTGAAAAAACAGTAGTAAATGTCAGTCAGAGACTCCTTAATTCAGTCAAGAGAACAACCCCATGTGGCTGGCTGAATGACTTTAGACAATCATAATCTCTGTCCCTCCATTTTTTTTATCTATAAAATTGGGACTGTACTATCTACCCTACCCTACTCATAGAGTTGTGTGTGTGTGTGTGTGTGTGTGTGTGTGTGTGTGTGTAAATTAACATGCATAAAAGCACCTTAGGAAATATCTGCACTACGAAAACATTTAGACCTGAAAGGAATCTTGAAAGCCATCTAATCCAACCCATAGATGAAGAACCTTAAAGTGACTTGCCCTTGATCTCATAGGTTACAAGTAGCAGAATCCCTCTGTTTTCATTATGCAACACCTTTTTAATAGAGGTAGATAGAGCACTTGGATTCATAAGACCTGAGTTCAAATATGGCTTCATATACTTTCTAGCTGTGTGACCCTGGGCAAGTCACTTAATCCTGTTTGCCTCCATATCCTCATCTGTTGAAGGAGCTGGAGAAGGAAATGCCCAATGACTCCAGTATATTTATCAAGAAAATCCCAAATGGAGTCAGGAAGGGTCCACATACTGAACTGACTGAATAACAATAATCTCCTAAACTCCCTCAGTCACCTCTCCTCTCTGATTGAAAGGCTGAAGCATTACAGTCATTAAAGTCCTCCCCAAACCCTCCTTTAAAGAAGACTCTTCACTTTGATGGTAGGTAACACACTTCATTTCTCATCTGCAGCCACGCTCACTTAACATTGAACATTATACCCCAGAGCTAAATAGCCCTTGGTGGTCCCTCCTTCTTGCCCCAATTCAGATTCCTCTTCTGTGTTTTCTTCCCCCCCATAAGATTAAAAGTTCCTCGAAGGCAGGAACTGTCTTTCTTATTTATATCTCAAGCACTTAGTACAGTTCCTGGTACATAGTAGGCACTTAATAAATGTTTATTGAATTGAATTGAACCAAAATTGAACTCAGGTCACTCTTCCAACATAGTCTCTCCACTGTATCATTTTAAAGCAAATGAAATTAAATAAATGAAAGGTATTATTGCTTCTACAAACATTAGTAGTTCCATAAACCAAATGAATCTAGAAGTAGAGTATTAGTATTGTGACCCAAACAGACCTTAAAGGGGTTCCACTGTACTTCAGGAATTAGTCAGGGGGAAATGTTTCCAAAACCCTGGGCTATATTTTAAAGGAAAAGGGCTCATCCCTGAATAAATCAATCAGACTCTTAGGTAATAACATCCTTTCCCTGCAGCTAGTCATGGCACAGGGCTGTATCTCTTGGCTAAGGGACTGCTAGGTGATACCACTTTACCTCTAAGGGCTTGTTCAGATAATGCCCTGGTACTCCTCAGATCTGTGCTCCGCTCAATGTGCTTGACTTAATTCCAAGCAAGTCCATTAAAGGCACTATCTCAATGAATATTTTATGCAGTTATGACATAGTGACTCCCATTTAGGGGGAGATCTGACTAAGAGCTGAGACAATGAACTACTAAAATAGCCAACTAATCATCAAGGCCAATAGAAATCCAGTCAGGAGGCTCAATGGTTTTCTACCAAGAAAAATTCAAGCCCTACATTCTCTCTAATAGCAAAAAGGATTATTCTTTTAATCACCTTCAGATACCATCAGGCACTAGCAAAAGGCATCTCATTTGATAATTAATTTTATTTTTCTTGATGTCTTCATTAAATATGGCTTCTAAAAAAATATATTTTTGTTACATTATCCTCAAACCCACCCTTTTCCTTTATAGTGGATATACCTTCAAAATTAAAAAAAAAAAGTTCTTCCCTCATTTCCAAAGTTACTTTCTCTGTCCCAATCCTTGCAGGTTAATTAGACAGGGATGCAGAAGGCCTAGAACAGTAATGGTAAACCTTTTAGAGACCAAGTGCCCAAAGGCAACCCTCTCACAACATGTGAGCCCCTGCACCCCCACCCACCAAAGTGCTTCCATTGGGCTGCTGGGAAGAGGAGAGGTGATGAGGGAAATGTCATCAGGTGTGTGTAGAGAGGGGGAGGGGAACAGCCCCATCTGGCATGAGTGCCATAGGTTCACCAACACAGGCCTAGAGTAAGAGTTATTAACCTGGAGTCCATGGAAAGATTTGATGAGTTCTATAAATTTAGATTTTTTAAAAATTAAATCTTTACTTTCACCAACTTCTACCTAAAATTTAACATTCTTTTAATTACTTAAAAGCATTCTTATTAGAACTGGTCTATAGGCTTCATCAGACTGCTGAAGGGGTCCATAATATAAAAAAATATAAGAATCTCTGGCTTGAATTTGTTTTGCTTATAATGTATATATTTGTTTCAAAGGTTTTGCTTTTCTTTTCCTCCCCTCTTCCCCAAGGGAGGGGGGCAGGGAGAGAACATGGATTTTTGTTCATTTAAAATTTTTTAATTTAATTTTTTTTAAAGAACCCCTGGCATAAAGAGACAAATATGGGATCTCCCACTAAGCATTCCTCACCCTTTGCCAGTAAATCAGTCTCCCTTGCCAACTGATGGTGGAGGCCCTAGTCTTGAAAGAAAAGAGAGAAAAACCCGGGAACAGCCCATTGAAAAGCTCTGTTGGGACAATCAAGATCAAAACCAATCAATAACCAAATTAAGAACTGGATCAAATTGGCCTTTGGTAATTTTTTCTGATTTTACCAAGTACTTGAGACTTTTATGCTATCAGAGGACATTATTTCAAAAACCTATGCTTCCAGTGGGCCCAATTTTTAAAACCCAGGCAAAACATAAATCTGGACCCCATGTGGAAGCTCCTACTTTTTCCTATCAATCCCTACTTTCTGCTAGCTGCCAAGCTAGACCTAATCTGTTCAAGGAATTCTCCATAAAATATTAATGTCATAAGAGTTTAAGCCCTTACCCCACTACATTTATTTTTTCATTTTAGCAATGGGTAATAAACTTCCTTGATTTTGGTGAGGGTAGTACTGTCTTCCTCCTAGTCACCCAAGTTCCAGACCTCATTCATCCTTCTTCCCTCTCCCTCAGTCCTAAATATGATGTCAGTATACCCCAGCAACATCTTCTGGACTTTTCTTTCAACTCACTGGGTTCAGTATCTGTTCCCCACCTACCTACCCCCCCATCCATTGAAATAGTCTCTTAATTTGTCTCACTGCTTCTAGATATTCTTTTCTCCAATCTCTCCTCCATATAACTGCCAAAATATTTTTCTTAAAAGTATAGGTTTTGAGTAGCAATGTGATGCAGTAGATGTAGTACCAGACCTGGAGTTAGGAAAACATGAGTTCAAATCTGGCCTCTGATACTTACTAGCTGTGTGACCCTGGGCAAGTTTCTTAATCCTGTTTGCCTCAGTTTCCTTATTTGTAAAATGAGGTGAAGGGCATGGCAAACCACTCCATTGTCTTTGCCAAGAAAACCCCAAATGGGGTCACAGAGTAAGACCCAACTGAAAAATGACTGAACTACAACAAAAGCACAGTTTTGCTTACATCATTCCCCAGCTAAAAACTTTCCACAGCTCCCTATTGATTCTGGGATCTAGTGTAAATTCAACAGCTTGACATTTAAGACCTTCCCCATTTTGCATCCAGCCTACCTTCCTAGTCTCATCTCATATTACTTCTCTATAGGCATTCTATATTCTAGCCAAATTGGACTTCTAGTCCTACTCCAAATTCAATCCAAAAAATGCCTCTAGGTTCCTGCCTGGAAATTTGTCCTATCTCATCTTTGCCTCTCAGCATCTTAACCTTCATTCTAGGCTCAACTGAGATGCCCCTTCCTTTTAGTGACTTTCCTGCTTCCCATCATCTTCAAATTTTCTTTTCCTCCTCAATTTTCCTTGAAATTCCTTGGACGTTCATGGAGTTCTTAACTGTTTTTATGTATCCTAGACCTATTAGGCATTCTAGTGAAACTTATCACTAGATTCCCTTCTCAAAATCATGTTTTTAAATTATTGAAGGAAATGCTAAATTTCAGCTCAAAATTCGTGAAAAGAAAAAAAAAAACTCTAGCAGAAATGAAAACTCCTTGAGATGAGCACTGTTTTGTCTAGTTTTAATCTCTTCTTCCTTGGTGCCTAACACAGTGACACATGGTAGGAACAGTTAAAAATATTTTCTGAGTTATTATTGAATTGACAATGGCTTGATTCTCTTTTTAAGAATGGGATTTCAGGCACTTTGGCCAAAGGGGGAGCTATTTCTGGGCAGAGGGGAATATCCTGCCCACATTCAAGATGTACCCGTGTACTCTTGCTACACAGAAGACTAGCCCTGGGTGAATGGTAGCCCATCACTGACACAGTAAAACCCACCACAAGGGACCACAAGCAGCTGCCATTGCCACTTGTCCTTACTATGGTCTGATTCTCCATGTGGATAATGGTGTCCCCACATTCAGCCTGGGAAGAATATCTATCTCAGGAATATGGATGCCACAAGGGAACTGGGAAAAAATGCTAGGGAAAATGTTGAACCTTATTTTTCAGTGGCATAGTTGAAGAGACACCCCCACCAAGGGTCCAGGAACTCAATGTACCTTCAATAGGAAACTAAGTGGACCCTGCTGAGATGGAAATGTGTGGTTCCAGCAAGTCTGACTATTACTAACCTGAGACTGAGGTCACCCTGGCTGCTCCAGGCTCCTACAAGCTCGTTCATTTCATTCAGACTCATACTCGAGATTTATTTTTATGGACAGTGAATTTTTTTTGGTACCATTCCCTCATTTAACCTTCATTATCAAAGTCTCTGCCCAAAGCCCATTGATGCACTGCTATTGCCCATATACTATTTCCCAACATAAACCATTTAAAGTATTTATTTTATTTTTTTCTTCTGTTACATTTCATTTCAAATGTGCATGAGAGAGAATATGTCTTGTTTTTATGTTGTCTCTTACAGACCATAAGCCCTAACAGCAGGGGCTACCTATTCTGAAGGTTAATAAGCAACAAGAACATTTATTATAAGAAACCAAAAAAAAATGTGATGTACTGGTCGTTTGGAAAAGTATTTTTAAAAATTTGTGTTCAACTAGGCAAATTAAAAAGAAAATAGCTATACTTCTTTGACAGTTCTACAAGCAAAAATATTGGGGAAACATGGTGGAACCCATAAGAAAATACTGAAAGGTGCATGCATAGAGCTCTTAATGCTTTTGAATAGAGGCAGAGTGGTCTGATGGGAAGAACTCTTGGACTTCCAAGACTTGGTTTCAAGTCTTGCTTTTTCATTTAGTAGCTATGGGACCATTGGTAAATCACAACTTTTCTGATCTTGATCTTTAAAATGGGCATAATAAGACCAACTCTATCTGGGTCAAAAAAGCATTTAATTTCTAATGACATAAGCAAATGTGTTTATGAACTAGAAAACACTCATAAAAATGCCAAATGTAATTATGGTTGGGAAAATGAAAGGGGAAGAATATAATGAGAGACTGGACAGTAGAAGCACAACCCTCATGAGTTATGTGCTCAGGCTGATGCAATCTTTCATGTTGGGAAGTTTATAGGCACTCTATGCCAGTCAACTTACTACATGTCTTCACTGACTGCTAAGCCAGACATGAGAGTGAATACAAAAGGTTCTCACAGTGGTGACTCAATCTAGTTTACCTGGTGGCAATCAAAGGAAGACAAAACATAAGCATCTGAGTAGGGAAAGGGATTTTGGACCTTTATCTCTCTACCCAGCTGTGGTTTATGTGCCCATGACTCTAGTGTTGCATTTGCCATTTTTCCTGAGTTAGATGAAGTAGTACTGGACAGACTAAGATGAAATCTTGTGAGCTGTTAAAGGTTAGGAGAGCAGCAGGAATAAAAGCTAGAGTTCATGCCAAAATTTACTGGCAGCTAAGCCATGTGAGGTACCTTTGAGGCCTTGAAGAGTGACTTGCTGGACCCAGAGTACCAGTGTATTGACCATACCCAAGAAGGAGCAGTGCCACCATTAGCTAGATGTCATTTAGAAGTGAACTTGGTAGGGTAAATGCTATGCAGTCATCTTTTTAAGTTTGAACCCTTTCTCCCAATTTGTTCAAGATCATATATAAGAAAGTGTTCCTTGGAATTGTGGGGAAAATGTTTTGGTACCACTCTTTTTTCTATTTTTCTCAGTAGATACTCCTTGGAAAAAAAGATAATTGATGTTAATTGGTTAAATGATAGAGTGATGCTATCAGTATGGAAGAGATTTTTAACTGGAACCAGTCAAATGATTCTGAAGAGATAACTGGCTGACTGATATTAAAGTATTAAAGTAAACACAAGGGAATAAAGGGATTAAGAAGGAAAGGAAAGGAAAGGAAAGGAAAGGAAAGGAAAGGAAAGGAAAGGAAAGGAAAGGAAAGGAAAGGAAAGGAAAGGAAAGGAAAGGAAAGGAAAGGAAAGGAAAGGAAAGGAAAGGAAAGGAAAGGAAAGGAAAGGAAAGGAAAGGAAAGGAAAGGAAAGGAAAGGAAAGGAAAGGAAAGGAAAGGAAAGGAAAGGAAAGGAAAGGAAAGGAAAGGAAAGGAAAGGAAAGGAGGAAAGAAGGACACTATAACTCCTCAAGGTTACTCCTACAATCCTTAAGGGGAGATAGTGCTAGCTTTAGTCTCTGGGGACCCAACTTGTTATTATATGTGGGAGCTGGGACAAGGATCCTCTCCACCTGAGAGGATTATAATGTCCAATTAAGGATTGTTTCATTTTTTTCTTTGTGGCTGCAGTGCCTAGCACAGTGCCTGGCACAGCACTAATAAATGCTTGTGAACTGAATGATTCCTTAATACTTCAAGGAGTTGTTAGTCCATTTCTGTGTTAGAAAGTAAACCTGATCCCTCTTTGCTTTGGTCTTTGTATCCCTGGTTCCTCCCACAGTGCCTTCCTCATATTAAGTTCTTAATAAATGCTTACTTACTTTCTTGGTAAATTGATGTGGACTCTCCTTTCACTGGGGTACAATGTGCTCCACTCAGACTTCTTGTTTTGCCCAACTCTTGTCCATATTCTTCCATAAATCTTCTGGAGATGATCTACCCAATTCCCCAGGGACCTTTCTCTTGTTCTTTTAATATTTCATGGACACCAAGGCAATAATATCCAAGCTGTCCCTCTGTTATTATTGGCTTTCACCACATGACTGGCCCAATTCCTTTTCCAGTCAGTCTATGTACTCGATGATGTCTCTTGCACCACAACACTAGAGAGTCACCATTAATAAAGTGTCGCAAGCCTGCTTAGAAGTACTATTACCTTGTGAGTTTCCTTCCATTTTTGTGATTCTAATGTATGGTGACCACAGTCATCTCGAATCATGGGAAGGATAAAAAATTAAATTTTTTAAAAGCCTGGGTTTTGTACCAGGGAACAACTCCTGTACTTTTTCATCAGCATCTTTCAATAGAGGCAGCTCAGAGTAATGTGTTGAGAACTGACCTCTGCTCACAAAGACCAGGGTATACCACTACCTACCACTGTCACATGTTAACTATATGACCCTGGAAGAGTCATGCAGCCTGTCAGTGTCTTGGAGAACTCTTTAAGACTATAAATTGCATAATAGCTACAGATTTGTGCTGGTAGAGAAAGTTTTCTCACTGGGAGTTCCCTTTATCGCTGAAATCACAGGTATGGTAGAATCTTGCTATTTAAATAATAATCCAGAAACATTTGGGGAGAGAAACAATTAATATATAGTTAGAGGCAAAAAATGTCCAACATGTGTATGTGTGTGTGTGTGTGTGTGTGTGTGTGTGTGTTCAAAATAGAAGATTTGGGCATTTGAAAGAGGGAGAGAGTTTGCAAAGAAAGGGAGAGTGTTCTGGGTTTAGTCAGGAAAGCACAAGTTGAAATCTTAAGATTCTGATTGTGTGACCTTGGGCAAGTCATTTCAGGTATTTTTCTCTCAGTTTCCTTATATGTAAATAAGGATATTGGACAGGGTGGCCTCTAAGGTCCCTTTCAGTTCTAAATTTATAATAATATGTACAACTCAGTCATTCCTTAACTGATGGGCAGATAGGTGATACAGAGGATAAAGTGCTCAGTTCAGATTCTGTTTTAGATACTAAGCTGATCCATAGTCAGCTAGTGAGGGACAAGCAATGTTTTACTCTTCAAAGAAAATTGATTGCTTTGTTTAAAACAGTACCTTTAATTGCTTCTCCTTAAATACCCCTAGACTCAGAATTTACTCAGAAGTCATAGAGAAATCATCACCAGCTGCAATCTTTTCAGCATTCTTGTAGTGGAAAATATTTTTATTGCTATCTTATAGATGGGTCCTCCCCACCAGAACATCTTGTTGACAGAAATACACTGGTCAGTGTTTCCCTGTAGACATGGCCTCCAATTTGTGCTCACTCTTTCCAATAAATATCCCTTTTCCCAGAAATGTGCCTGCAAACACAATAACCCTCTGAGCCCACACTAGGTTCTGTGCCATAGCATGTATTTCTGGGGACAGATTTATCTTCTTCCAGTTTTTTAAGATGTGTTCTAGTAAATTAGATCTCTTCTCTATATTTTCTTCCTTTTCTTTTTCCATTCCACAAAACCGTGCTATTGTTACTCCTAAATGAAGCTCGAGAATCACATTTGATTGCAAAGGATGGAGCATTTAAAGTGGTAAGGTTAGGGATGGAAAAAATGAAAATCATGTAATTTAATAATGAGCCTTGACAATAGGGGGTAGGCGGGGAACTCTTCCTGGAGCATTGTTGACAATGATCAGCTCCGGATGCCTGTACTCTTGCCTATTAGAAGGATTCAGGATTCTCCCTTTGCCAACACAGCACTGAACTGTTCATAATTAAGGTCTTTGGTATGCACATAAAATTGGACAATCTGCAGTTGTTTTCCTACACTCCAGTGAATTTTCAATGAAAAAAAGGACTTAATTTAGCAGATTATCAGTTGAATATTTGGGGAGGAATTTGAGTATCTTTGTGGCACATTGTCTGTTTTCCATTTAATGGAAATGGAGAAAGGGATACCCTTTTTGAGGGCAAAATTCCATTCAGAGAAAACAATGATTCTCACTGGCTTCCTCTAAGGTTCAGTAGTCCTCTGACAGCAAAATTTAGACAGGGGGGATCAGCCTGACTTTTCCCTATCAGATGTATGTGCTCCAGTAGACAATGAACCTTGGATTGGTTTTCAGCCTTAGATAACCATTAGCTCATTAGCAATTAGCAAAAGCAAGGAAGGCCTCCTGTACTTTGGGTTGGCCCCTTGCAGCGAACTTTTGGGAGAACATGCGTAAAAATCATACAGGATGGGCAAGCATAGGTAGGTTAAAGTCAGTATCAGCGGTGAATAGGGGGGCATTTTTGAATCAATGAAATCATGTCTCCATTGGTTTATTTATTTAGTGATTATCTTTCTTCCATTTCTCCCACTGATTTCTGAGGCTCCTTGGTCAGATAATCCTTATAATGCCTTAGATTTTCCACCCAATAAAATATGAATAATAAGGATCTGGGGTGAAGGAAGGAAAAAGGGAAGAACAGGAATGGAACTGAAGTATCTCCTGCCAACACCAATACCAACTAGTGCCAAAAGGTTGCTTCTAGTCATTCCTATATGTATGTTTTATGAAGTCCTACTTTTGAGACCCAAAAATCTCTATCTAAATTTGTGCCCATAGATCAACCCTGTAGATGATCCCTTTTTCAGAATGCTGAAGAGAGTATTCCTATTCAGAAATGAGAAGAATTACATGGTGTCTGAGATCTCATTTATTTCTGGCATTTTGTCTTTAATATGATCCCTTCTGGATCTAAAATTTTATGATTTTGTTTGGGGGGATTTTTTTATACCAGTCTGAAGTGCGCACTACCAAAATACAGAGAGAGAGCATAGTTTAGTGAAAAGGGTTTTTTATTTGGAGTCAGAGGGACCCTGGTTCAAAACCCAATTCTGTCACTCTGTGACCTTGAGCTAGTTACATGACTTTCCTCAGTATAATCTATAAAATGAGAGAGTTGGACTAAACAAACTCAAATCCCTTCCATCTCTAAATCAATGATCCTTATGAGGTCCACAGGAGGGAGCACTGTGTAAATAACCTCAAGGGGCTATTGCAAAGTTCATTAAGATAATATATGGAAAGCACTTTGCAAATTTTAAAGCTTACATAGATAAGTATTAGTTATTACAATTATTACTTACAGGGCTATGGTAAAGATGAAATGAGATCATGGATAGGAAACACTGTGAACTATGAGGCATCATACAAAATGTAAGGCATTATTATTGTCAGCTATGCCCAGGAAGAGAAACAGAAATAGCAAAATAAATTAAATTGCCATTCTTTACCATTCACTTGGCCGTATCTTGTCCTTCCCCTTGATGGGTGAGTGCTCCAGAGGATAATGGAAAGGCTGATGCCCAGGCCAAGAGAGTTCTATTTACAAAATCTTTAGAGATGCTCACAATCTCAATTCCACACGGATATTAAGCGTTCCTGTTCATGGATCCCCTTTTGAAAGAAAAGCTTTTTTTTTTCCAAAGCATACAATAATGAACCTGTATTTCTATTTCTTCTTTACTTCCTGCCAATTAACAGTAGGTGCTAATTTAGGGAAATTGCTCCTGCAGGTTGCAAATGAGGTACGAAATGGGGAAAACACATACACACACACACACACATACATACACACACACTCCATACTGGCAGGCACACACTCATTTTCCAGTCCTTAAAGATAAAGCCCTACAGTGAATACCCCACTGTCCTGCTCTGTTTGCTAAGCATTAAAGAGACAACGTCTCACAGTATACATCCTATACCTTATGGTACCACTAGGCATACTAAGATTCTAACAAGAAACCCAGACAGCTCATACTTGGGCCACCAAATTCCTCTTTGTTTCCCTGCCTTTGTTCTTTCTCCTTCTTGGGACAAAGCTATCTGGTCCTTTCTCTTTCCCATATCCTTTCCCTCATTTCTTTCCCTACTGTTAACCATCTCAAGATATTTGTAATTCAAGGATACAAATATTCAGGTAAAGCTGACTTCACATATACCTATGCAAAAATAAAAGACAAATACATCTTTATGATCATATCCAGATGGAAAAGATTGTGTCATGAGTCTTTTGAGGGTTTTGAATACCTTGTGAGACCTCATAAATTTTCAACTCAAAGGTGTGTTTTTGCATTTTGGGAGAGACTATGTCTCTATCTGTATTAGCTGGAGTAGCTGGAAGTATGGTGGTCACTTACAGGTCTGATTCCCAAATTGATCAATATAGAAGCTTTAACCTGCTCCATTTTTTTCTGATCTGAGAGTCCTTGGAGGAACACCTGAGGAGGGTGCCCTCCTTAGGCCCTTCACTTCTGCAGCCTTACCATATTGGTGAAAGACTTAATGGGGACATGCAGGCAGTTTTAGCCCTGCTACAGTTCTGCAGCTTAGAACTCCTGAACTCAAGCAATCCACCAGCTTTGGCCTCCCCAGTCTCAGGAAATACGAGTATGTGCTGGCATATCCAATATAAGTACTTTAGGTTAGACATTTAGCGTTTAATTTCTGCATAGTTACCCATTTCCTACAGTCATCTAACTTGGTTTTACTGGTTTCAGCTGGTTCTAGTCCCTAGCCAGTGAAGGAATTGAGGAAATTAGGACAGCAAGTGGTTAATTGTGGAAATTGAGTATGGTACCACTTATGGTACCATACTACTGACTCCATCTTGTGATTCAAGATTCTGGAGCTAGTTCAATTCTCTTTCTATTCAATTATGGGTCTAGTCCAATTTCTATGATGAGAGAAAAGTTTACTCAGTTGTGGGAGCTACAATAAAACCTTGGACTTGTGCTAATCAATCAGTTATTATTTCCACATTCCTTTAGTTGTTTACAGACACTTGGGATGGGAAAGACAACTCCTTTTCAGAATTTAGGGAACTGAACCTGTTTGTTCTCCCCTCCCAACTTGGAAAGTCCTTAATCTTTCCAGCAATTAGAAATCAGATTACCTAATGTTGTGCTGCTTCCATTTAATTAATTGGTCTTATTTCATTAATAGTTTTTAAAACATAAAAGTCTTTCTCTCCCTGTATTTGAAGTCCAGCCGAGGCAGCTGAGGAAGAGGCCTGGTCCAAATTTGTTGATCAATTGCCATGCATTGCTTAATAAATCTTTACATTCAGAATATTGAAACTTCATTTCCTTATTCATTCCATTTTTTATCCACCATACTAGTAAAGTAGCAGACAGAATGGACATGGATGCACACATTCGCACATACAAACCCAGTCAAATATGCTTAGCTTTATCACTCCAAAGAATCTCCAATCTCACTAATCTGAGAATTCCATCTAGTGATGCAGATTGCAACCCTTCTAAGCCAGTTCATCCTGTATGACTCTTGTCAATGACTTCCCATAAGCTCTCCACAAAGGGTCTGACCAAAGCAGGGGCTTTCCTCATGTACTCTCGATGTCTAGATGCTATCAAATTGCATATATGACATGTCCATCCCTTCCTTTCATTACATAATTGATTCACCTTATTTTCAAATTAGATGCTTGTTTTATTATTTCTTTTATATCACTTCTGCATAATTCCTCTGCTGAATACTCCATTTTAAACCAAAACAATAGGACATTCTTGTCATTAAATAACCTACATTTTTCTTTATTTGGGGGCATGGGTAAGGAGAAGGTAGAATAGGACCTTAGAGAGAGCCATTCAGACAGTAGACAAAACTTTTTTCAGTTCACAAAATAAAATATGGAAAATATATGTTTAAAATGTTAAAAAAATATATAAGATCTGAGACATTCCTTTAAAAAGTCTGTGAATCTGTAATTATTCACCTTTAAAATTTATCATTTCATTATTTTTATGTTGATTCAGGTCTTCATCCATTAGAAGAACTAGTCTAATTTTTTATTTCTGATTGGGCAGCAGAGTTCTCCAGTAAAGTTATATTTAATTTAAGCTCAATAAGGGATATGCAATTCAAGAGTTAAGATACTCATGGAGACAAGGGTAAGGAGTGAGAATTTTTCATCAAAAAAAGTCATCTCAATAGCAAGAAATTCCATTTAGTACAGTGTGCCCATATATACATACATATATATTATACCACTCAGGTATAACCCCATATTAGTGTCCAGCCCCACCTCATTGTGCAATAACATCATTAATGTATAAATAACCAAACCTTACCATATCATCATGAAAATCTGCTGTGGCATTCTTTGGCCAATATAACTCGGCAGCAGATGTGACATTATTTTGCTAGCCACCTGAGACAAATCAGATATAGGATCACTGATTTAGAATTTTAAGGAATCTTGGAGATCAAGTAGACTAACTTCCTTATTTTGTGGAAGAGGAAACTAAAGCCAGGTGGCAAAGTGTCTTAAGAGCTCAAGGTCACATGGGTAGTGACTGACAGGGTCAGTACTGAATTGGCTTTCAGATTGCAAGTCAGGTGTTCTGAGCCAGCTCTTGGGGACCAGAGACATTAATTCCCCTGAGCACCAATTGGCTTCTCCTTGCCATATTGCTTGCCTCACATGCATGAACACTTTCCCTATAGAATTGACAATCTGCTGTAATACTGATTCATTTCACATCTTTTTTTTTTTCCCCAAAATGAGCTCATGACAGGGTATCTCTGGCCCTCCTTTTTTGGACAGTCAAGTATTTCTTATAAAGATGGTGCAAAGCTGTTCTTTATGCAAATGTTCTTTATTTCACAGAAGCTATGTGGTACAGGGGAGCTAATCAATCCATCCCCAGGTATTTGTTCAGCACTTGCTGTGGTTCGAGAACCATGCTGAGTGCTAGAGACCTAAGGACAAAAATGAAAGTCTGTACTTTCACGGACCTTGTATCTCATAATGGGCAGCTAGTGAGTGCAGGGAATAGAGGACTAGGCCTGAGGTTATGTTCTTGAGTTTAAATCCAGCCTCAGACACTAGTTGCATGACCCTCAGCAAATCACTTCACCCTAATTGCCTCAGTTTCCTCATCTGCAAAATGAGCTGGAAAAGGGAATGACAAACCCATTCAGTATCTGTGCCAAGAAAACCCCAAATGGAGTCACAATGAGTCAGACACAACCAAAAAGACTAAACAAATATTTTCTAAAGCAGACAGTCTGATTTCAAATCCTAGCTTACTACTTATGTGTCCTCAAACAAGTCACTTAATCTGTCTAAATCTTAGTTTCTTTATCTATAGGCGGATAGGGGTTACACTTACTGATGTCCAAGCTTCCTTCCAGCTCCAATCCTATGATCCCAGGATGCGGGCTTTAGCTAGGAGTGGAGATTTACTGGGTAATCGGGCAAAGGGTAGCAGTATGGCATATGTGCTAAGACAGGCTGGTCACTGCTGCCCACAGCTCCTGGGAACTGGCATTCTTCCATACTCTTCCTCTTACCTGCTTCCCAATATTTGAAGAATAGGGGTCAGGGCAATGGCACCCATGATATAGAAGATCTGCATACATTATCTAATGCCTTTAGTAAAATGCCCTAGTAGCAGTCTGGTACCGTGCCCAGAAGTAGGTACTCATTCTGCTGAGAAGGTGCTGTGTGTTTCACCAGGATGAATTTCCTTTCTTTTAATCTATTGCTCTGCTTAATTGAGAGCAGTATCTAAAGATTTTTAGTGAGGGCAAAGGGTACCTTCTGTGCTCTCTCTCCTTGTCTCCAAGAAGCCCCAGTGGACTCTACCAAGATGTTTATGGTAGGTTGGACAGAATCCAAAAGGCGTTCTCTGCTCCCTCCTTGGAGAATACTAATCAAACTAAACCAACAGGAAAAATTCTCTGTAAACACATGAAGAAAGAGGTGGAGGGGCAATATCATTGTAGACTTGACATGTACCATGGGGAGGTGGGGGATAATGGCACACAGCAGAAGAGCTCCCTAGTTCAGGTCACAGATTGCTGTCAGGCTGAGCTATATCATTTGTCCAAGTAACAGAGAATTAATGGTGTGGCTTGTAACAGCTGACTATGGAAGGGTGCTTTGGGGTAGCCAGGGCCATGTGGCACTTTCTGGGCATGTGGCTTAATCATCGTAACCTCAGAATTGGGCACAGGGGATTAAACAGTGACAGCTCCTATATTTTGGGGAGTGGAGGAAGGCCCAGAAAGAAGAAACTACAAAGCAAAAGGAAGAGGTAGTCTTTACTTCTGACTCTGAATCATTGGCACCTATCCAAGTGCCTAGCCATGGTAATCACCTAGACATTTATTGAATTTATGAATATTGGGGAAGGAAAGTAGAGAGCCACTACTCTCATCTCTTAAGGCTTTTATGGATTTAGTCTCATCAGTGAGCTAACTTTCCCAAAGCCAAATTATTCAGAAGGGAAGCTAATATTCAAGCTTCTTTTGGGAGAGAAATTATTTTTGCAAGGCTTCTAATTGGTCGTTTTACATATCTACTTGACTAAGTACTATACAGTCAAATACTAAGAGGGATTTACTTTTTTGGTGGCCTGTCACCTTCTGATTCAGATTCTTTCTTTGCTGCCAGTCTACACCCATTGCTGCCTCCATAGCAATCACAAGGCTGTTGTCTTCTTGGTACCGCCATTGCATCAGCTTTTGAGTTAGCACAAGGTTCTGCATGAAGGAAAGAAGACACAACAAAGGAAGAGACCACATTCCAAGAAGAAGCTTCCTGAGACAGGACAATTTGGGGAGATAGAGTGGTTGAGGACCTCTACACACAAAATCTCCCAGACAGTTTGGCAAGTTATCTTTATACTTTGCGACTAGAAGGAAGATGGACAGATGAGAAGTGAATGGCCCCACTAGCATATTCATGGAGTTCAGGCTTAATAGCCTATTAAGGAATTCAAGACATCATATATGACCATAAGTCTGCCCCAACACCTCTGAAGCCTCCATGTAGTGAATCAGGAATGCTGATTTATATATATCAAAGGGAGGGGAGAGGAGGGTACCCAAAGGGTAGCTGCTCTCTCTATATATAAATATGCAAATATTATATGTAATATGTATACATAAAATATAATTATATATTCATAAATAAGAATATATGTGGATGTATGCATTATATATAATTCGTGTGTGTGTGTGTATATATATATATATTTATATATATGTCATGACATAGTAGCTAGAAAAATGGTCTTGAAAGGGCTTCTGACAAATACTGGTTATGTGATCCAGTGTAAGTCACTTAAACTATCAGAGGTCAAAGCAAGGCTCTTAGACTATAAATTTCAGAGGTGATGCTGACGTACATTTGTAGAGGGATTTCCCTCCTCTAGGAGTTCCCTATATCAATGAAATCATAGATCTACATCCAGGCCCTATTCTTTTCTCCTATGGTATATAAGAGAGCATTTTTCTATATTACCTATATATTATATAACTATATTTTATGAGAAGAAGCAGGGTATGGTAGAAACAACAGAAAGTCCGATGATCTGTGATTAAATCCTAGCTGTATAGTTGTTGCTCACTTTCCTAATCTGTAAAATGGTAAGAGTTGGATTTGATGGTTTCTAAAGCTTTTTCCTATTCTAAATCTGTGATCATGTGTTCTTTCTGTAGTAAATTGTAAGCTTCTTGAGGACAGAGACTATAGTCTATGTCATTCATTCGTTCACTCCAGAAACTATTACAATACCCTGTGTTTAGTAGGTAGTATTTGTTGTATAGATAAATGAATGAGAACATGAGCCTAAGGGAAGAGAAAATTGTATAAGTTTTGAAGGGAAAGGATGGGCATAGACTATATCACCAAAAGAGGATAGAGATGGAGCAAAGAAAAAATAGGGAATAATAAAGTTTTTGTGCTTCATAATTTTGCACAAGACTAGCCCAAGTCATCACAAAACCTTTATTTAACAAAAACCTTCTGCCACCATAAGGGCCTAGGATAGCTGGATACAAACTCTAAGATAGGAATTTTAAACTTTTGTTTTATCTTGATCATTTGTTTTAATTCTGGGTTGTTTGGGGTTTTTTTAATCACGGACCTCTTTTGTAGTCAGGTGAAGCCTATATATATATATATATATATATATATATATATATATATATATATACACCTCAGAATAATGTTTTTAAAATGCTTAAAATAAAATATATAGGATTACAAATGAAACCAAAGATATTGAAATACAGTTATCAAAGTACTAAACAAAAAAATTAAAACCCAGTTTCATGAACCCCAAGTTAAGAACTCCTACTCCAAGAAATTCTCTGTGATACTCCAGGGAGAGAGCTATATGATAATGCAAAAAAGAAACTGCCCCCAGTGATAGTCTATTTCTCTCCACTGTCTGGGTCTCTTGGACTAAAAGATTAGTGTATCTTTTCAGTGGAGTCAATCAGTAATCACAGCAAAAAGCACTAGGCAAATTATTAGGTATATATATCAATACTTTCTTTCCCACTGAGCTTAAACCTTCTGATGAGGGCCCCTTTTGTGCTGGCAACACTGCCCTGCAAAATTCCAGAATTTAAAAGATAGAGGAGAGTAGGAAGAGAAGAAGGATAGGAATGGAATTTCTTCCAAAACCCAGTCTTTTATCAGACTTCAAAAAGTGAGCCTTCTCTAGCCTCCTTTGTGTGTTCTCACCTTTATGATTTATCGAGCTCAAACTTCCCAGTGCTCAGAACCTAAGACTTTCCTATCAAAAGGAAATCTGTAGGCTTATTTTAGGAAGGAAGAAAAGAAAAAGGAAGGAAGGAGGGAAGGAGGGAAGGAGGGAAGGAAGGGAGGGAGGGAAGGAGGGAAGGAAGTAAGGAAGTAAGGAAGGAAGTAAGGAAGGAAGGAAGGAAGGAAGGAAGGAAGGAAGGAAGGAAGGAAGGAAGGAAGGAAGGAAGGAAGGAAGGAAGGGAGTTCCCTATACTCTATCCTCATTCATGCAACAGAGCTAACCAGAATATAGTTTTTCTTCTCAGCTGCCTGGGCTATATTTGTGTTTATGAAATCCAGAAAAGTAAAGGTGATGAGCCCAAAGGGAACCTCTTCTCAGAAGGATTGAAAACACAATGGAAAGAGCTTCAAAAAGAGAGAAAGATGCTATCAGCTGGGTCAAAGGAAGCCAGTTAGTCACACAGGTTCCAGAAGCTCCTGGACCATGAGATTTGTTTTTTGTATGGTAACCCTGGCCTGTTGAGACCCATGAATCTCACTCTGATTAAATATTGTTTGCTCTCTCTGGGTTTCTGGAGCCGCTTTGATATCTATGATCGATGCAGCTGCTGCTCTTGGACCTTTTTCAAGTCCCCACTCATTGTTGCAATATCCCAGTGCCAGCAAAGAAAGGTTTGAGAGAATTGAAGAGTGAGTCTCACACTGTTTCCTCAATGGGTTTCAAGGAGAGAAGCTCCAGCCAGAGCATTAAAAGTGGGAAGTGAAAGCCAGGTATTCCATGATTCGTTCAGCCTTTCTTTCTATAATGTCTATACCAATTAACATTAGAGAAGAATAGAACCTGGGGAAGGATAGAAAGAAAACTTCAAAAATAAAGAATGAAATACTTTGTTAGGTTTTTTAGAGAGCAAGTGTGATGAAGAAGGATAAGACCTAGACTTGGAAGAGTTCAAAACTGGGTTGAAGGAATACTCTTTCAGTGTGTGAATATAAGCATGTTACTTCAACAACAAACATTCATTCTTGAACCCTGGATAGCACCTTTCTGGAAAACAATCATTATGGATAGAAAGAGAACCTTAGCATCAGGAAGACTTGTGTTCAGATTCCACTTTTGATTCAGCTCTTTAACATTAAGTTGTAGAGTAAATATAGTCAGTTCTGCTGTAATGTCTATTTTGAAATCAAGAATTTATTCCACCTCAGCTGATATATTACAGAACAATTTACATATACCATGAATCTCAAATTTGCTAAAGTACAATTTCCTTTATAAGAAACAGCAAGGATGCAGAAAACTGCACAACTCCACAATAATTCACAAGCTATAATCCTTCCAAAGCCCACCTCTGTAGGCAAACAAGGTTTTTTCAAAGTAGAATACCATATTTATTGTATATCTCCTGGTACAGTAGGAGCAGTGGATGGGGGCAGGATTGGCCCACTCCCCTTCCTCTACCTTTCCACCTTGCCCATGAGACCCCCAAAGGCCCAGAGTTGTGACCTGGCCAATTTGTGGGAGAATTTACTAGTGAGGCCCTATGAGAACCAGGGTATATGCTGTAAAGAAGCCCAAGACCACAAATACTGCAATTGTTATATTATTTATGTATTTCTTAGTCATTTAACTTGTATGAAACTATGCTACTATTTTATTAAGTTTCTCTCTTTTTATGTAATACTGATGAAATTTTTGAGCATTATACTCCTAATCCCATTTTTCCCATGAACCTTGTGGTTTTTAATTACACAATTTTGCAGAGCAAGGTACTTTTTAAGAAACAGATAAGTCACATTATAGCAGAACTGCCTATAATGGTCTGCATGGGTAGAGTTTCTTCATCATGAGCTCCCTAGATCAGTGAAGTTATAGGTTTAGTTCACTGCTCCATTCCCCTCAGACTCCCCAAAACAACCCAAATTTGTTTGTAAATCATTGTGCTAGTATTGAAGGAGTTTCCTAACTCCTTTAAGCCTCCATTTCCTTATCTGTAAAATGAAAAAAATATATATTTACTTAACCTGTTGGCAATGTAATATAATAAATCCATCTCAGAATCAGGAAGACAGATTCAAGTATCACCCTTCACACATCCTAGCTATAAGAGGCTGATCAAGTCTGATCTTAGGGCTACATCCATTTAGGTACAACTATCTAAGACTAGCTAACCATCTGATTTCATAAGTTATGGAGGATTCCTTATCCTGCCCCTGATGCACTGTTCTAAAGGACAACAAGTAGTACTTGTACTGCCTGCATTAGCAGGGTTGTTGTGGAGATCAAATATAATAATGCATGTAAATCATTTTATAACAATAAGATACTATATAAACATGAACTAATGTCACTGTTATTCATCCTAGGTGGACTTGATCTCCCTCCTCTCCCATCTGCCAAATGGGGATGATACTGTTGCTGTTCTTTGTAGGATTATTGCAGTGACCAGTAGAGATGAGTATTAAAATGTTTTGAAATGGTTTTTGTTATTGTTCATTTTTTAAGAGAACCAGTGGCATCACAAGATCATGTCTTAACTTGAGCTTGAATTGGATTTAAGTGAAGCTGAATTGAATGATGTCATTAGCCTTTTTTGTGTTTCCATTGTCATGGAAGTCCAGTGACAGGATAAAAGTAGGGGAAATAGCAATGGTGATGGCCTGGGATGCAGTGGATGGCCTTGGGATGACCCATCTATCTCTGAGCATTCCACAGTGCCTTCTTCAGCTGCCTCCATGGCCATTGCAATTAATTGTTCTTATCTGCCCATTCTGTTCAGGGAAGTCTTTACCTGCTTGGGATAATTCACTAATGGTTTCAAAGCCTATACATTGTGTACTGTACAAAAGTAAGGTGTTTTTTATTATCATAGTTATCATTACTATTTGATCCCAATCATTTCAGATTCTAAACCTTATTGCTGTGTTTTGTCAATGCAAATTCTTTGATGAGGAGGTAGGAGAAAATGAGCGAAATAAATTCTAGAGACTCACTTTCTTTTTTTTTTTAACCCTTATCTTCAGTCTTGGAGTCAATACTGTGTATTGGCTCCAAGGCAGAAGAGTGGTAAGGGCTAGGCAATGGGGGTCAAGTGACTTGCCCAGGGTCACACAGCTAGGAAGTGTCTGAGGAGACTCACTTTCTAAGAGATCAACAAATGCATAAGAGAAACCCTTCGTGGGCCCATTTGGATCATGGGCTACTAATCCTTGAATCTACTCAAGTCAAAATTAATATTGTTCAGAACTAGGTATTAACCATGTGAATTAATTTCAGACATAATAACAATTAGAAACCAATTCAATGAGCATTTATAAAGCATCTGCTATAAGTCAAGCACTGTACTAAGTGCAAAGATGAAAACAAAATAGTCAGATCCCTCAAAGAGCTTATGTTCTAGCCGGAGGAGATAATAAGTACATTAATAGTTAGGTGCAAAAGAGATACAAGAAGGCTTCCAACAAATTCTGTCAGTACCTGTTTGTGGATCCTTTGATAGAGCTACTACTGCGTCCCCAAAAAGCCCAGGCCTAGGGAAGGCCTCTGACTTCAGTCTCATTCAACATTAATTTAATACCTGAGTCTAAAGCAATATATTGGTTACAGGGGAAGATAAAGAGTTTTGATCATATATAGTTTCTGCCTCCAGGGAGCTTATAGTCTAATGGGAAGATACCTCTCTCAAGCACAAATCACCACAATGTAGATTGCACAAGTTCCTAAGACAAGTATTGGTCTTACACCCAACCAACCCCATTTGCCAGGCCACCCACTCCTTTGGTGGTGCCAGACTTTGGTTTGTGTCCATCAAAAACTCAGGGCTGTGAGGCTCTTTAGAATCCCTGACTGCACTGTTTAGTTTCTTAATTCAATTAGGTTGCTCCCCACTCCTCTATGGATTCTCCTTTTTCTTCATTTGCTTCCAATAAAGAAGCATAATTTGCTTGGGAGCTTTCCAGGGGAACAGGAATCCATCTTTTGGAAACTGTTCCCTGCATCTGGAAAATTGAATGATGGCTGGTGTTTGTTTAGCAGGAGAGTTGGCCTGTGGAAAATGCATTGTTATTTTATTGTCTTTAATTCTTTTAAACCATATTAAGCAAATTTAATTTCCAAAGACGTCTTTTGTCACCCTGGATCATCTCACCCTCACCCTCTTTCTTTTCTTTTCTCTGTTTTTCAGTATACAAGTTAGTGTGTACTTTCACACACTCCATGCACGCCTTCATCCTTTCAGCCATTTGACCACTGGGCTGAATTAACCACTCAGTCCCTGCCCTGGGGCTGCCCTGCCCTTCCTGGGCAAAACAGGTGCTGTCTTTAACATGATTAGAAAGCTTCTCCTTATCCCAAAGCTCCTTATCATACAATTAAACTAGCATGGCAGCTCCCAAGCCCCCCAAAGGAAGAAAGGGGCCCTATTTCTTCCCCCATGCCGAGAAATGTTCCCCTTGCCTAAAGGAAAGGGTCTCTGACAGCCCCCAAATACAGGAACCTGGGATGCTTTTGATCCAGCTTGCCTCTCCTAGCAGCTCCTTTTATTCTGTGCATCAATGAAGGCTCTGACTGGGGGGTGCTTAGTGTTCCTGGGTGGAACATCTTTCATAATCACCTGATCTGCTAAGCTAGACAGTGCACTGTTCCCTCATCCCCAGGTAAGAATCCAAACCTCAAGAAGGCTGGGAACAGCTGGTTTCTTGTTATTCTGTTGTTCTCTGGCCCTGAATAAAGGGAACGAAAACCCACAGGAAAGAGATCATTTTGAAAAGGATAGGAGGGAAGAAAAAAAGACAGACACAGAGACAGACAGACAGATAGAGACAGAGAGAGAATTTAGCCAAGCACAAAAAAAAATGTATACATTAAAAACCCAGTTGAGAAGAGAACAGGACAGGAGACTTATTTATCCTTAGTTTCCCCCATATCTTCTAAGAGTATTCCCCACTGGTAAAAGAATATTAATGATGAACTTTCATGAAACAACAACAGCATGTATACCTGGTATCAGACACTTTGCTGTAATAATAGCTTACATTTATACAATGATTTCAGAATGAGTATTGGGCTTCAGGCTGTGTGGTAAGGGAGATGCAAAGACATCTTGGACCTGTCCTTAAAACTCCTAAGAGACAAGTTATTTATCCAAAAAATATAAATACCAATATAAGCTCACCTGGCCTGAGACAAAGAAGTCAAGATAAATGAGTCGATGCTAAGCTCAAAAATGGAGCTTCAGGAATAGTAATTCAGTAGTTGGATATAGGCTGGGTTAGAGGCTGTGGCAGTTATAATTTAATGGAGCCTGGACTTGAGTAAAGGCTACTTTTATGAATAGACTAATCTCTAGGACAATCCCTTGCATGCAGTATGCCCACAATAAATGTTTCTTGAATTTTAATTAAATTTCATTCTCCAATATCACATGTAGATTGTGCACCAAATAGAAACCATTCTATGATCTATTTCATGTGTGTGTGTGTCTTTTTCCCTTCCCACTTACATGCACCAAGGAGTCCAAGACCTGTTGAAAAAGTGCTGGACATAAAGTCCACAGGACTTGAGCTAGAATTCTGGTTCTGCTACTTACTCTCTGTCTGACTTTGGGCAGACAACTTAATGTCTCTGCGATGCCAGTAATACCTGGGAAACTGAGCTGGAATTATTTAAGCCCATCTTCCTCAGTTCCTTTACTCCATTCCCCAATTTAATTTAATTGCCCCAGTACCAAAATTGTTATTTACAGTTCTGTATGTTTCTTTGCCTAATAAAGTTGTGCCAGAATCCTTCCTATTAAGCTTAAAACCAAGTTTCTTAAGAAACCATGAATTCTCTTATCAAGAAACTATATCGGAATTTGGGAAGAAGCCTGGAATTATCTGGTGCAGCCCTGACAACCATTTAAAATGGTTCTTGCAGCAGGAGCTAACCTGAACTAAAGGCTTCTTGCAATGCTTTGATCCTTTCCTGTTGGAGTAAGAAAGGACCCACATTCACTGGACATGCCAAAAGATATCTCTGGGTACTCTTCCAAGCACCATTAATGGGAGAACTGGGCCCAACTCACCATAGCCTGTAATTAGATCCTTTCCAATAAAGCCACCTCCATAAAAATAGTCTCAAGCCCCACAGCAGAGCTCTTAGGAAGACCATAGGACCCCAGTGGCAGCTTTGGTGAGGGGGCCTGGACCTGGGTGCTCAGGCTGAGGGGTAGCAGGAGACATATATTAAAGTACCAGGAAAGCTTAACAAGAAAACTGAGGGATAAGCCTGCATTTTTCATGCAGGCTTAGAGAGACTTGTTTGCAAGGCTTTAGATCCCTGGTGAGCAGTTTTCTGTGGCTTCAGTTACAGCACAATTGCAAAGTATTAATGCAATCAGACTTCCATGTAACTACATTATAGAAGGTAAAAAATTAACTTTGTGGTTTCTCCAGAAGGCATTCATAACTGCTAATAATGAATCTATCTCAATAAAGGAGTTATTGTCAATAAGTATCCCTTAAATCCTATGCCCTGCTATAGGTACAGCAAATGGGGGAAGGCAGGCATCTGACTTCATCCTCTTTCTGCTTGCTTAGGTACAAGGACAATAGAAGCTCCCACTCAAATGGGCTTTTCTTTTATGATTTAATATCCGAGGGGACTTAAACTCCCCTACATCCTCAGGAATATGATCTCCACTGGGCTGTCATTCTTTGTTTTAAAGCAGTAAACCAAACAAGTCTGAATGACCCAGATGTGAAATAACCCAGGGCTTGTTAACCATTTAAAGCTTCTAAGACAGGATTCACACACACACACACACACACACACACACACACACACATGCACACACGTGTGCTTTTTTTGTGGACTGCCTTGATATCCATTCTTATATAGAAAAAGTATATCCTCATTCAATTTATTTCTTCACCCAGAGGTAGGAATAGAGAAGGGTCAATGGGAGGCAGTAAAGTGGGGAAGAGAGAAGAGAACAATCACCTTGGGTACTAATGAATGTCTATATGAAACATCTTGCTCTATCTAGTAACTAAGTGATGATGGAGAGTAGCTGCTCTATCATAGAGCTGTAGAATCACAAGGAAACAGCAAAGAGAATCAAGGATAGACTTAGACAAGTCACTCAATTTCTCCTAGCTACAGTTTCCTTATCTATAAAATGAGGACAATAGTACCTTCCTCAGAGAGTTGTTGAAGGGATGTGATAATCTATATAAAGTGCAACCATCTAAATAAAGCACTTTGTGAAGCCTAAAACATCATTTAAATATGAGATATTAACCACAGAATTTCAGGGCTATAAAATACTTTAAAGATCATTTAGTTCAAAACTCTTATTTTATATTGAGGAAACTGAGTCTCAGAGAGGGGAATTGACTTACCTAAGGTCACAGTAGCAAAGTATGGACTAGAACCTAGGTTGTCTGTATCTTGGTGCAATGTATTTTCACACCACATTATCATTCCTAGTTTAGTCTTTTCATGTGTTGTTCATGAAACAAACCCCAAAATATGAAACAGTTTTAAAATGTATGTATTAAAATGTATGTATCTACCAAATGTATTAGGACATTTGGTAGAAAAGCCATCAAGACAATTTTCTAGCCACATAAAACTATGTTCAACAATATTAATAAATGATAAATAATAATCCATATATACCTTTATACCAAAAGTTTTCTAAGTTCTAAAATTTTCTCATTTTTCCTAGGCTACTCCTATATTTGTGGTCCAATTCATTTCCCCAAAAGATAACAAAGGAGTACCTTTTAATACCTCAACCTCCAGGGTCAAATGCCTGTTTTATCACCTGAAAGAGTTCATTCCACAAAAATTCCTAAGATTCTAAGGGATACAAAGATGAATAAAATATTTCTGCCATTGCAGTGTTTATAGCTAAGACAGAAGAGATGAGACACAAACCCCCCTACATTATGAAATTTAGAGAAGAGGAGAGGTATGGGGAGAAGGGAGTGGAGTTGTGAAGTTTGAGAATGGAAAGTCCATTTCCAACTAAACTAATCATTGAAGATTGAGGGGGAAACAGTATACTTCTACCTGTTGAAATTTTATCCAACCTTTAGAATCCAGCTTAAATGAGAAAAAAATGAGAAAATTTTAGAGCCCAGAAAAAGTAGAGGGATTGGCATGAGCCCTGCAGGGTATAGAGATGAGAATGGACAGAATAGGTATGGAGAATGGCAAGTACTCGGTATTTCTTAAGCATTGAGTTTGGGTGAGAGTAAAGGGGGAATTATATGAGCTAAGGCTGGATAAGATAAGATCATAATAATTGCTGACATTTATACAGTGTTTTATGGTTTGCAATGTGTTTTACATACCATATATTATTTGATCCCTATAAAAACCCCATTCATTAGGTGCTCTTATTACCGCATTTTTGAGATAAAGAAATTTTATATTAAAAGGTTAAAGGACTTAACCAAGGTCAGAGAGATAATAGGTGTCTGAATCAAGATCTGAAGCCAAATTATCCTGTCTCTAAGTTCAGCACTCTGTTCTCTATGGCCTACTGCCTCAGGAATAGTAATTTAGAGTTAGAAGAGACCTTAAAACTAATCTAATCCAAACTGTTTTAAAGATATTTTAAAGATCGTTTTAAAGATGAAGAAACTGAAGTCCAGAGTAGTTTAGTGACTCATTCAAGGTCACACAAATAATAAATAACAAAACCAGCATTTTAATCCAGGTCCTTTGATTTTAAATCTAGCAAGCTAGATTGTCTGGAGCTGTGAATGCCAGGTTGAAAAATCAATTGGATGAACAAGAAACCACTGGAAGATTTTGAGCAGGAAAGTAACTTAATCACACCTGCCACTGCAGGCACCATGTTCCTGCCTAAATGAAAGATGCCTTACATCTTTAACAGCAGTCATGTTCTTGCTGTTGGTGACCTGAAGGGCTCAGGCTATGCCTTCCCCTGTCACATTGAGCCAAAGTTTTTCAGAACTAGCATCTGAGTGTGTGATCACTTTCTAATTGCTGAGTCACTACCCTAAAAATATGTACATCATCCCAGCCATAGAGGAGAATGGAGCACTGAAACCTTATCCCAAGCATGCTTAGGTCATTTTCTTGGGCAGGGGTAGGCACCAATCTTTACTGTTTGGCAAACTATTTCTGTTTTCTTTTGCTGGTAGATGTAATCTTATTTGGGGAGCCAAGAAAACCTCTTTCTGGATAGCCCCCCTGCCTTTCCCCTTTTACTAGAACACCCTGGAGTAGCATAACTGCATAGAGGTGAATTATGGGCAGGGAAACCAGCCTTAATGACTAGAAAACTCATGGAATTCATTTGATGTTGGCACATTAACACGCTTTTCACCAGATCATCCAGGTTTCAGCTTTTTCCCACACAAAAAAAGGGTGGAAAAGGATTTGCCCAAGACTTTGACCAGAAGCAATTTGATAATAAAAGAAAATGCAATGAGTTCAAGATTTGTTATATGACATCAATCTAGCCCAAACCTAAACTTCAGCAAATCTTTTTAAGGATGGACACTGTCCTTATGATCTCTAATTCCATTTTTCAAGTATTATTTTATTCCTTTATTAAAATATTTGGGGAAATCCTGTCCTTTAAAAATCAATCATTGGCAGGGGGGAGGGGGAACAGTTGGGTAGCTCAGTGGATTGAGAGTCAGGCCTACAGATGGGAAGTCCTAGGTTTAAATCTGGCCTCAGACACTTCCCAGTTGTGTGACCCTGGGCAAGTCACTTGACCCTCATTGCCTAGCCCTTACCTCTCTTCTGCCTTGGAACCAATACACAGTATTGACTCCAAGGCGGAAGGTAAGGGTTTAAAAAAAAAATCAATCATGCCTTCTCCTTACCTCCATCCTAAACTCAAGTCAAGTCAATAGGCATTTATAGAGGTCCAGGCAAAAAAGAAATCCCAATTCTCAAGGAATTCTCACAGTCATGGGGAAGACAATGTGCAAACAACTATTAGATAGATAGATAGATAGATAGATAGATAGATAGATAGATAGATAGATAGAAAGATAGATAGAAAGATAGATAGATAGAAAGAATAGTTTATGTATATTATATATTTCTATATGCACATGTATACCTAGTTTATTTACATATCCTGTATGCATGTATACATATAAACGCACATACAAAAAAAATTGTAGATAATCTTAGAGGGAAGTCAATAGGATTAAGGAGAACTGAGAAAGACTTCTTATAAAACTAATAAGAAGTCTTTCTCAGTTCTTCAAGGCTCCCAACTGGTCGAAAGGAGGAGAAACGTCACACTAGAAGGTCAATGTAAGGAGTTTGACCTTTATTCAGTAGGCAACTATAACTACTGAAAAGTGAGATTAGGATCATAGATTCATAGATGGGAAGAGCCTTAGGAGAATATTTAGTCCAACTCCTCCCCCCACCCCATCATCACCTTACAGATGAAAAAATAGGTCCAGAGAGATTAAATAAATTGTCACTCAGGTCACACAGATAATAGGCAACAAAGCTAGGATAAAAAGGATCATGGATTAACAGCTAAAAGAGTCCTTAGAAGTCATCCAGACCAATTCCCTCATTTTATAGACGACAAAACTGAAATATAAAGAGGTTGTGATTTAAACCTAAGACCTCTGATTCCAAGTGCAGTTTGTTTTAGAGCATACTTGATTGCCTCGCTTTCTCCTCCCCTATCCCTCTTCAAAAAATAAGAGAAAGAAAGCAATGGTAATAAAGATACAGATTTTTAAGACCCATTGCCCTAACCAATGATTAAAGACTTAGTAGTGAAAAGAACCTCTATGATGTGCCAGTATACCCCCAAAAATATTTTCACTAGATTCTTGGGGTGTGCTTAAACTAATATTCCCTTGGTTTCATGCTGATGAATAGAACTCATTTGCCTATTGAATAGGGTTGATTAGGACTAAGGACCAAAATGGAACTCAGTGTGCATGTGCTTTAAAAGAAAGGAGGATGAATTATCCATATGTGAAAGAGATTTACTGTAAGAGCCCATAGGCATTTCCTAGAAAAATTCCAATAGTATCATGCTGTTAAAACAAGGCATTTGTGAAGCTTCTGCAGGGGAAAAGCCTTATTGCTCTATTCACTAATATCAACCTGTCATCTTGTTACTATTGATCAGCCCTAGATGTTTGATAACATGTTGGCAGAAACCTAGTTCCTTTAAGGGTGGCCTTGATCCGAAAATATGACTACTCCATGCCAGGCAGTTTTTGATGGTCCCAGCAAATCCTCTGGCCAATGATTTCTACCCCTGTTTCCTCCATTGCTTAGCTTTAGAGGACTGAGGATATGTGGATGAATTGGGGAGAGTTATTTTAAACACTGCTGGGAACTGTCTTATGACAGGATGCTGATACTCGATAAATGCATTCGTTGTGCAGTGCCGGAAAGATGGTAGGGCAGGGGGTGGGGAGACAAAACAATAGCTATGTTAGAGCCCAAAGTCTTGCTTGAAGTCTCTTACCACCATGGCAATGTGCCAAAGGCAAGATTTCCACCCCCACATCTTCTCCATCTCAATCCTTTAACACACCCCTGTCTCCCCTCATAATAAGCAACCTAGAGTGCTGTCATTTAATACACACACACACATACACACACACACACACACTACTCCCTAGAGCTTGGTAACTCTCTTGCAACTGTCTCCTTGATAGGCATCTAAGAAACAAATGAGGAGAAAGGATGTCTAAAGGCTCCATTAACATTGTTAGGTTAGAAACGTTGACAATAAGTCGATTCTTTTTGACATGACTGTCCTGGTAATGAAGGGACATTTCTACATGACTCTTCTTAATGTAAGATAAGATATGGATGGTCTCTGCTTTTTTGACACATGTCCAGTAAATCAAGGGGGTGGGAGGGGTGGAAAGGGTAGTATAAGGAAATAGGTTGCTTCACTGACACATTATGAAAAGGACGAGTTGGAAGATTAACGATGATGGTACTATCCATGGCTGACTGGTTTGGAAGATCACCTGAGCAGTAAAGAGTTAGAATTCCCTAAATATAAGAAAACTGAACATCCCAAAGCCCATGGCAAAGGTACCCTCATTTGTTCAGAAACCTGGAAAATCAGAGGAATGAGAACAATCAGTACACCTGAACACTGTGTTTCATCAGCTTCTAGATGGACTTGGGGAGGCAGAGAAGGAGACATTTTAGGACTATCTCTAAATGCTCAAAAAACTGAACTTTAAAAACTCTGTAATGGTCAACAAGGTGTTGGGTTTCTGAACCAGTTACAGTTAGGAGAACAATTGGGAAGGTAGACATTCTAGAAGATGAACCAAAAACATGAATCATTCCTTAGTCTCTAGAAGAAAGTCAATAATGTAGCTGATCAAGGTTCACATACAAGATCCAGTTCTAGGAAAGACATAGGGAGTACTTATTGAAAGCATGCATGGATACTAAAACATTAGGGATTGAAAGGAACAAAAGAAAGGCAGCCTAGTGCTAACGTCTATGTTCAGAATGAGCAAGTGAATCTTGAATTGCAGGTACAAGGGGGAATAAGCTCAAGGATATGACAAAAGCCTAACTTATATAGCTAGCAGAGAGCCAGAAAGTCTAAACTCTAATATCAGAGACAACTTTTTATCTCCTAGAGAGAAGCCAAAAACACAGGGTCTGGGTATGAGCATGGTTTTTGGTTAACAGTGAAGTACTTGGAAATGTGAGAAAATAGATATGCATCTTGTCAGGCTGTACATGAGAAATCACTGGCAAAGTATGCTTTCTTAATTATGAAAGGAAAGGCATGTTGAATCTACATAGGAAAAACTTCCCAGTGTCACTAGAAAGAGGATAGAAAGACTATCAGGCGATCTAGGTTCAAGTTCCAGCCATCTTACAGTTAGACTCATTTCCTCAAGTGTGAATATTGGCTTTATAACCCTACAATGAGGAATCTTTATGAAGATCAGATTTGTTGTGGAAAGAGAACTGTTAACAAGCCAATATCTCTCTTAATAAAAAATAAAATAAAAGGCCAAATAAGGATCAGAATAAACAAGAGTGATGAAAGTTCTTTAAAGCATTTAAAGTTAAGAACAACATGCAAGTATTAAGAATAATTTTATTAAAAACAGCCCAGGAGAGTAGAAACAGAATGAAGTTTTAAAGTAAAAAACACCTAAGTTTAAATCATATTCCTACCATTTAGTATAGGAGAATGGGAAAGTTCCTTCAGCTAGTTGAATGTCAGAAGCTCAGTTTACTCATCTATAAAATGATAGCTTAGATCAAGCTTTCTCTAAGATCCTTTCTGGTTCTAATTTTCTTTTACAAATTTTATTTTTATTTCTTTACATCTTTTGAGTTTTTAGATCATCTCCACTTCTGAATATATCCTTTTTTCCTAAACCATACCCAATGAGCCAATCCCTGATAATAGTTTTGTTTCAGAAAAGGGCGAGAGGGGAGAGTCAAGATGGTGGCTTAGTGGCATTGAGAGCTGAAATCACTCTGACTCCAAACCAATCTTTAAAAGTACCTCAAAATGACAGGAATCAAAAACCAACAGCAAAATGGAGTGAGGGAACTCTCTCATTGAACACACTTGGAAAGGTAGTCAGAGTTGATTTTCACAGAATAAGGTAGAACTGAAAGCAAAACTGTACACAGAATAACACTAGCTGAACACCCCCTTACCTATTGCTCCAGGTTCTGTGACTGAGCATAGAAAAATTTTGGAATCCCAAGATCTGGACTATACCAACAAAACAGCACCTCAGACCCACCCCCTTGAAGTCCTATGTCCTGGCACCAGCCCACAGCAAGGCTTAAAAGTCCATAGCTCTGGGCCCTTTCAAGTCTATACTGCTGCAGTAAAGACCTAGTTTCCTGGAAAAATAGCTCACAGTGCTAATCCCTACAAGCCAGTAGCAAAGGAGACAGAATCATCAGCTTTTAGAATTCCCATTCCACAGGCAAAAAAGGGGGTTAAGGGGCCTGGGAAAATGAGCAAATAGCAAAGAAAACCCCTAACTCTAGAAAATTTCTATGGAGACAAAAAGCAAAACACAGAATCAACAAGGAAAGGTGAGGTTCAAGCAATCATATGGGAAACTTCAAAGAAAAATGGAAATTGATTACGAGTGCTGGAATTCAAAAATTCAAAAAGGAATTCAAAAATCATATGACAGGTCTAAGAAAAATGGGGAAAAGAAGTAAAAGTAATTCAAAAAGAAAATGAGGACTTAAAAAGCAAAACTGGTCAACTAGAAAAAGAGGCACAAAAATCCAATGAATTTTTTAAAATTTGTTTTAAATAGAATTGACCTACTGGAAAAAAAAGAAGGAAAAAGATCCAATTAATAAAAGAGTTCTATGAAATGTAGGATGGATAAAATAGAAAAGGAGGATCAAAAGGTCATGGAAGAAATTCAGTCTTTAAAAATTAGAATTGGGCAAATAGAAGCTAATGACTTCATGATACATCAAGAAAAAAAATGAATTCAAAAGAATGAAAAAATAGAAGAAAACATGAACTATCTCATTAAAAAGAAGTGTGGAGGGTAGTTCAGCAAAGGTGACCAATTTATCACTCATGTCTGACAGTATATGCAGCATTTCATTTTCATCACCCCCTCACACACACCTCTACAAAGAATTGGCACAAGTTCAACTCTTAACTTTCTAAAATTTACATTTAGTTTGAGAATGCCTAGTTTAGTATAACTTCATTTGCTATACTCAGAACTCTATTTTGTTATTTTTTTAAACATTGTTATTTATTTTTTTAATTCATTTATGGAGGGGTGAATTGTACAGTAATCGGAAAAACCATGGTTTTTAAGGTATAGGACCATGATACAAATCCCTGGCACTGTGGGATAATAGGTAAATTGCTCTGTACCTTAGGTAACTCACTTCATCTCCTCCAGCCCTATTTCCTCATAGGAAAGAAGCTTTTCCCAGTCCTCTGTTATGCTAATGCCTTATCTCTGAGATTGTTCCTGATTTATCCTGTATGTGCCACATTGTTATTTATGAGTTATCTCATCCATTTGATTGTCAGTTCCTTGAAACCATGGACTGTTTTGTCTTTTTTTTTTTTTGGTCATTGCCTGGCAATAATAAGTAATTTTAAAATGCTTGTTGATTTGACTTTGTTTGAAGAAAATGAAGAGTTTGTAAATGTAGAGACTGTAAATGTAGAGTCCTTTCCAACACTAAATCCTACTATCATAGAATCACAGAAATTGAAAGATGGAAGAGATCTTGGCAGCCATTTGGTTCATAAATTAAAATAATCTCTAACATATCTAACAAGTACTCATCCTGACTCTCCCTGAAAACAGGAGAACTTTGCTTCCAGCTAAATTTGGAAAGAGCATCAAAGTCCCTCCCAGTTCTAAGATCCAATGTTTCAAGATCCCTTCCAGCTCTAATAGTCCATGTTATATCTTAAGACTTAGGCCCCTTCAATCAATCATTCTGTAAGCATTTATCAAGCTATACACTAGACCCTTTGTCAAGCACTGGGAATATAAAACTAAAAGGAAATATTCCCTGCTCTCAAGGAATTAATATTCTATCAGAGGAGATAACATGTACAAATGTAAATATAATCCAGGGTAATATAAAGTATTTGTGGGACTCATCCTACTAATCATTGCATGCTCTATGTTCTGAGGTCCATTCTAGCTCTGATATCTTCCGGTGTCTTCCAGGTATATTCCATTTTTATTCTATGTCACCAAATTCTTACCAGATTTAAAATTCTAGACTAAATAGCTCTTAAAGGTAACTAAGTGGTGCAGTGGATAGAGTGCTAGGCCTGGTGTCAGGAAGACTCATCTTCTTGAGTTCAAATGTACCCTGAGACACATTCTAGTTGTATGACCTTTTACCCTGTTTGCCCCAGTTTCCTCATATGTAAAATAAGTGGAAGAAGGAAATGGCAAACCACTCTAGTATTTCTGCCAAGAAAACCCAAATTGGGCTCAACAAAGAATTGGACATAACTGAAACAATGCACAAGTAAATACCCTAAAGAAAATGTGCAAGCATTTGTCTCTTTTGAGGCATACCCTCTAACCCCATTTTCTTGGGGAAACGTGCACAAATCATTACCAACATATCGAATTTCCATTTCTTCTCAAATATAATGTACTCTAAGGTGCCATGTGCCAGTCTATAACATGGGAGTTCAGCTACAAATTGTGTCATTGTGCTGCTAGCACTAAGTAGAAGTACCCAAATGAAATCCTAACCTTCTAATCTATATATACTAAAAGCCTCAGGGGGGGAAATCAATTAATTTATTGAAATTACTTAGCAAAAAGGAACCCAGGCAAAAGATTGGGTTATTTTGCTAATAGGCAAGTGGGATTGAATACTTGGTTGAATCAACTGATCCCAAATTTTAGCCGATTGATTTTCATTAGGAAGATTTCCTCTAAGCTCTCCACCTTTCCCCTTTTTGGCTGAAAGGGAACATATTTCAAAATTACCCAAGTTGTTGTCTCCAGAAGCATTTTTCACCCAGCATGTGGACATCTATGACCTATTGCCCAACAGTCCTGTGCAATTTTGGACCCTTTATCTGTCTCCAAAGTGTCCTCCTTAAAAGCTTCTTTATAATATTGATGTCAATGCTTTTATCACTCTTATTTTAGAGAGGCTTAAGGAAAGTGAGTGATTTATACCTGGTTGAAAGGGTAGGAATGGGGGAGAGGATAAGCATTTATATAGCACCAACTATGTGCTAGGCACTGCCCTAAGTATTTTTAAAATGTGATATCATTTGATCTTCACAACAGCCCTGCAAGGTAAACAACTGTTTACAACTGGAGGAACTGAGGGAAACAGAGGTTAAGTGGCTTGCCCAGGGTCACACGGCTTGTAAGTGTCTGAGGCTGAATTGGAATTCACATCTTGCTAACTTTAGGCTCAGTACTAGTCCCACCTAGTTTAGTAAATGTCAGAATTGGGACTCTGATGCAGGATTTTTGACCTCCAATCCAGTGGTCTTTCTCCAAACTCCAAAATGTTGCCTTTAAAGCAATGCAGAAAGGTTTCAAATTCCTATGATGTATGGAAAAATTTCTAAATAACCCACTATATCATGGATGTGGTTAGCCTGAGGGCCAAATGACATCCCTTGCACCAACAGTTCTGAATGGAGCCTAGACAGACTGTAAATCTTGAAATTTCTCAGACTTGTGAATGTTAAAAATTTCTCCATTGGGGAATCCTCCATTGGAACAAATTCCCTACTGGAAACATTCCCCATTTTGATGTGAGAACTCGCCAGGATCAGAAATGGGAGGACCTCTACTCCACCCATACTTAAGACTGCTTTAGGGGAGAAAACTCCTTGCTAAACAATGAAAGTACTTGGACCCATGCTTATGATGAGGCAGGGAGTTCTTTGAGCCATGACTGTTTTTTAGAATTGAAATAATGGGATGCTAGGTACCTATAAAGGTCGGGCAGGTTTTCTCTTGATGGGATTAGTCGACTCAGCTGTGTTTTCTCTGGTTCAGACTTACTGAGGGGATTAGTCGACTTAGCTGGAATTCAGATGGGCTGTCTTTTAGAAAACATCTACGGTGATTGGTAGATGGAAGAACTTAGGGGAGGTGACATAGGAAAAAAACCCCTATATAAGAAAAGGAATCTCTTGAGCAAGAGGAGGCTTAGAGATAGATCCTTGGAGATAGATCCCTTTGGAGGAGGCCCTTTGAAGATCTCTTGAGAAGAAGTCCCTTGGGAGGCTGACTCTGGCTGGAACTCCCTCTGGGGAGACTCTGTTCCCCAGACATCCTTGCTTAAGACAAATCTTATGGTGAGTGATAAAAGACTGACTGACTGATCTCTCTCTCTTAAGACTCAGGTCTAGGCCATGTTGGCTTAAGGCCCTTCATACTTATTTCCTTTTTCTCTCTTTCCTTTAATTATTCATTGTATTATTAATTAAAATCTCTATAAAACCCAGTTGACTTGGGTATATTGAATAATTGGGAATATTTCCCTGGTGACCACCTTATATTTGATTTAAAAACCAAGACACTGTAGTGAAACATATTTTCTGCGGTCAAATTTACTCACCCTCTCTTATATCTATCACAATTTATATCTTCCACCATTTTAACTCACTACAGTTTACAACATCAACCATTTTAATTATTACAATTTATGCCAGATAACTATTTTAAATGTTACAGTAATAAAGTACCATCTCTTTAAAAAATCTCTTCATTTTACAGAAGAAGAAACTGAGGACCAGAGAATAAAATTGCATGTTTAAAATCACATAGTAACTGATCTAGAACTCTGGCAAAAAAATTATCCTAGTATTTGTTGGAATACATCATGCCTTGTCTCACAGTTCAAAACAGAGTGACACTGGCTTTCTGGATATTTTATGCATCATATATTTCCTTTTGGTTCTATGCATTTTATCTGACTGTCCCTGATATCTGGAACGCTCTCCTTCATCAGCCCTGATTATTGACCTCCCTGGCTTCATTTAGGTCTCAACTAAAATCTGACCTTTTACAGGAAACCTTCCCTAATCCCTTAATTCCAGTGCCTTCTCTCTCTCTTTTAATTAAATCCTATTTGTCCCCTATATAGCTAGCTTTATATATATAAACAAATATATAGATAGATATCTATACATATCTAAAGAGGTCGACAGCCTGCAAGAAGTATAGTCTTGCAGGCTGTTGACCTCTTTAGATTATAAACTCCTTAAAGGCAAGTATTATCTTTTGCCGTTTTTTGTATCTCCAGAACTTGGCACAATGCCTGGCACATAGTAGGTGCTTTATAAATATTATTTAATTGAATTGAAACTGATACTATTCTTTTCCTCAAACTCTAGGATTATAATGAATATAGAACATTATTAAAAGCTTTTCTATTTTGCCACAGTCAATGTTTGTTGGCATCTAAAATGTACATACTTGCACAAATGACCTATGCATAAAAATGGATTACATTTATTGGGTTAAGAAAAGTGGCTATAGTGTAGTGAATAGAGAGAGCCTGTCTCAGACCTAGGTTCAAGTCCTTGCTCTGATACATACTGGTTATATGATCTTGGACAAGTCACTGATTCACTCATTGTGTTCAGACAACCTCCTAAAGCTATACTTTATAAAGAAGGTATTAATCTTCCTTGGTAGAGGGAGTTTCCCAACCAGGAATTCTCTCTATATCAATGCAATCATAGGTCCAGTTATCTCTTTTTTAATTTTGTTAAATGGAAATTATCCCTGTCTTTTTCTTGAATCTTTTTTTGTTTGTTTGTTTTCCAATAAGAAGGCAAACTCAGGAAAACTAGACTGGAAATCAGAAGATCTAAGTTCTAGTTCTCACTTTTCCTTGTAAGTTGAGTGTCCTTAACAAATCATTTGACTTCTTTAAATTTTACTTTCCCCTATTTTTTTATCAAATGAAGATAAAAATGCTTGGAAATAGCTATCATAACTATTCATAGCTATAAAGACCTTGTGAATAACTCATGATAGCATGCAGGTGATTGGGTATTGAAAGGCATCACTACAATTTGATGGAATCAAATAATTGGAAAGTTGGGAGAAACCACTGCCTAATTCAACCCACATCCCAAAAAAATACCCATTCTAAGATGGCTGATGAGTCTTCCTTCAAATTCTGATTATGGACCTTAAGATTATAATGGAAAAAAGCACTTGGTTTCAAAACCTTCTGCCTTGTATTATCTGACTCATCTTAAGCAAGTCACTTAATCTCCCTAGGACTCAGTTTCCTCATTTGTAAAATGAGAGGGTTGAAATAGATTTCCTATGATTCTCCTTCCAGTTCTAGGGTTATGACACCATAGATCTCCAAGAAGAGGAAATCTATTTCAGCCTTTTTGTTTTACATGATTTTTGTGTCATGAGTCTTTTGTGGGTTTTGAATACCTTGTAAGACCTCATAAATTTTCAACTTTAATTATTGTTTCTCTTCATATCAAACCCAAGTTTGCCTCTGTAGTTTCTACTCCCATTTTATGATCTTTGAAACTAAATTCAAAGATGCTTATCAGATCCCTTCTGGGTCTTCTTGTCTCCAAGCTAAATATCCTCAGTTCCTGTAATCAATCCTCCTATGACTTGGACTCAGGGCTCTTTGCCCTCATGGATGCCCAGTTCTAGATATACTCCAGTTTATCAGCATCTTTAAGTTGTGGTGCCCAGTATAGACAATACTTTCTCTGGGTCAGGGAAGAGGACTAAGGGGCCAGCATCTACTATTTTCCTGGAAGTTATGTATATTATGTCCCTCTTAATGTAATCGAAGATTGCATGAACTTTTACTGGTTACAATATCACATTGTTAATTCATACTAAACTTGGAGTCCAGTAAAACCCTGATACAGATCCTCTTCAGATAGAATGATATGTAATCACACCTCCAAAATCCTGTACATATGAAGTTGATGTTATGCATGAAATACTAAGACTTTGCATTGATCTCATTTAAGCCTCATAATAATCCTTTGTGTTAGATAGGGAAGGGAATCAGCATTTATACAGGGTATACTGCATGTCAGGCAGTGTGCTAAATTCCTTACCTAGATTATCTCATTTGATTCTAATAACAACCCTAAAGTAGGTTTGTTATGTATGTGATGACTTCTATTTTAGGGCTGAGGAAATGAAGGCAGAAAGAAGTTAAGTGACTTGCCCAGGGTTACGCAACGAGTAAATATTTAAAGTCATATTAAACTAAAGTTTCCCTGACTCCAGATACATTGCTCTACTCACTATGTCACTTACAGTGATATTTATCCACCAACTCAGGTGGGATTTGACCATGATCACACAGCTAGCAAGGATTTGATTCTCCTGACTCCTGACTCCAGGCCCATGACACTATATTACCTTTCATAATGAAAAGAAGAATACCTCCCTCATTTTGAGAAGATGCTTTATAAAGCTTTATAGGAATATATTGACAAGAATCATGCAGAATGAAAAGGCATGAACAGGTCACTATCTGTATTAATGGAAGGAACATACACTGATGGTTTAGATCATAGCCATATTGAAATATGGAGAAGGTTTTCACTGTATATAATAGGTATGTGCATTGTATATAGAGTAGCTAAGTGGCACTGTGGATAGAAAGTTGGGTCTGGAGTTCAGAAGACTCATCTTCCCTGAGTTCAAAACTAACCTCAGATACTTACTAGCTGGATGACGCTAGGCAAGTCATTTACCCTTGTTTTCCTCAGTTTCCTCATCTGTAAATTGAGCTAGAGAAGGAAATAACAAACCACTTCAGTATCTTTGCTTAAGAAAGCCCCAAATGGGATCACAAAGAGTTAGGTAGGACTGAAAAATGACTGAACAACAATACTGTATATATATTATGCCAATAAATGTTTGGAGAGTGAATAAATGAATTATGACACATACTTGAATGAAGAATAAGAAATTTAGGGCTGGAAGGGGTCCTCAGAGGCACTTGGTCCAACCCCCTCATTTTTTTCAGGCAAAGGATCTGAGACCTACAGAAATAGAGTGGCTTTCCTAAGGTCACACAGTAACCTTTGAATTCAGGACCTCTAAGTCAGCGTGGGACAAATTCTCTGGTAAGGAATCAAGTATTCAAGGAGCAGAAGACAGAGGCAAAGATCCAGGTAAAAAGGGAGAAGCATCACCTCCACATTCTTTGTCTGGGCAGATCTAAAGTAGCTGCTTCAATTTTCTATTTTATTCAGCCAGGGGAGAATGGTGTATGTGAATGTCCCCTGCTGCCTGGGAGTTTTCAGAAGAAGATGACTTCAGAAGTGTGATATTCAAGAATGGAAGGAAGAATCAGCCCGGGATAAATGATGCAGTCTCTATTTATTCATCTCCGTATGCCAGGCTCGGAGGTTTCTCAGCTGATTCCCATTAGTCTTTCTCCTGTGGAATATTACAGATTTATAGTGCCATCTGTTGAGGGGTACAGGCCCAGGACTTCTTGGTTCTATCGTGGCTCTTCTGCTTCTAGCATCAGCTTTTGTGAAGGCGGGGAGATGGTGACCAAATCCTGGATGCAAATTTGATGACTCTCCTGCCCCTTTAGTTGTCCCACCTTCTAGTTCCACATCTATATTAGTAAACACTATGGTACTTTTGATCTTTCTCTATACCCTTCATTTCTCTCACATCCCTGAAAACGATCCCATAGTCTACGAGGCTCATAGATTTAGAACTAAAAACCATCACAGAGTCTAATTTAGGCTTTAACATTTTAGACACTATGAAACTGAGGCCCAGATGGCTAGGTGGTCCAGTGGATAGATTGTCAGACCTGGAGTCAAGAAAACTCATCTTCATGAGTTCAAATCCAGTCTTAGACACTTACTAGCTATGTGACCCTGGGCAAATCACTTAACCCTATTTGCCTTAGTTTTGTCATCTATAAAATGAGCTGGAGAAGGAAATGGCAAATCATTCCAGTATCTTTGCTAATAAAACTCCAAATGGGATCATGAAGAGTCAGACATGATGAAACTACTGAACAACAGCAAAACTGTGGGCCAGAAAAAAATGGCTTGCCTGAGGCTACTTTAATACACAAAAATATTGGGCTACCTTAATTTAATACACAAAGGCATTGGGACCTACAAAGTTGGTCTTCTAATCTCTGTCAAATGTTCTTCAGACTTCTATAATTTTTATCTAGGCCTTTATAATAGAGTAGTTAGAGCAATGGTCTTGGAGTAAGGGAGAGCTGGATTCAAATCCTGTCGTTGACACATCCCTGGGCACATGGCACAAAGACTATGTCACATAGCAATTATGTATAATTGCACAAGTCTCTCCCTAAGCAGTCCCCTAAACCCCAGAATGTACAGATCTACTCAAAGCTAAGCAATTATTGCTACTGTTATTCTATATCACCCTTAAATTCATTCCCTTTCCTGGCATTTCTGATCACTGGCCATGTTAATGCTCAAGGATGGTTTCTAAGAATCTTACTAGGAAAAACAATAGCAAGTAATTGATACATAGCTTTTGAAGTTATACAAAGTACTTTAAATGAATCATTTCATTTGAATCAAAAAAAAATTGGAGGGACAAACTAGGGCATTTTAAAGCCCATTTTACAGATAAAGAAACTCAGACTAAAAATGTTAAATGACTTTTCCATAGCTAGTAAGAGTCAGAATTTGAACCTAAGTCTTTCCTCTTTCTGCTGCCAGCATTCTATTCAGTTGAGTAAGCCAATCCTCAAACAGCTAAGGTATCATTTGGACTTCAAAGGAGTTGCTGCCTGGAGTACTTGGGAATGAAATAAAAGACATTCATTGCTTTTATTTTCAGTATTTTTTACTATTTGAGACACTAAGGAGGTGGCTTTTAGGCCTCTACAAGGAGTAAAACTCAGTAGGTAGGCTTTTTTTTTTTTTTCTGGAGCAAGACTGTCTATCTCTCTGCTTATATCTGTTCCTATTATACTAGAATACCTGCATTTTGAAAGTCACTGATATTCTTACATGTATCTGGAATAGATATGCAGAAATGTGCATAAGCTCCCTTAGCAGTATGTAGAACATCAGTTAAAAGACCAACAGATCTTGCCCACTAACTCAACTTAAAAATTACAAATGTATCATCTCAGTAATTACAAATATATTTAGCATAGACCAAAATAACCTTCCAAAACCCTTTCTTCACAACAGCCTTGTGAATTAGGAAATTTAAGTATTATTATACTGATTTTTGACAGAGGAGGAAATCAAGGCTATAAGATTAAGCATTTTGTCCAATGGCACTTAGCTAGAAAATAAATGGCAGATCTAGAACTAAAAACTCAGATCTTCTAACTCCCACGCCTAGTGATTGTGTTTAGTTTTTCACTATACCATGTGTCCTCTCAATTGCTAGGGGATATTTGTAGAGATGACTGGAAAACACTAAAGATCCACATTTGGAACTCATTTCAGAATTTCACAGCTCCTCTCCCTTTAATATCTTATTTCTTTTGCAAGCAGAAAAAAAATAGAGAACTACAGCTATAAAGAAAGAAATTAGAAGGTATCAACTAGTTAGTTTTATTTGCTAGTCTATATGTATCTAATCATTAAATCCCTAATCATAATTATTCATGGATACTTTTTCTTCTAGGAAATTGTGTAGTGATTTCAATGACTCTTCCCTACTTAATAAACTCAAGTAGCTCCCTATTATCTTCAATATAAAATACAAAATGCCCTGTTTGGTATTTAAAGCCCTTCCTAACCTATTCTCTTGTTACTTTCCAAATCTTATACCTTATTCCTTAATATGTAGTCTTCAATCCAGTGACACAGGCTTCCTAGCTGTTCTACAAACAAGACTCAATCTCTTGCATTTATCTTTATTTTTTTTTCTGCTTATAAAAATGGTATAAAAGGGAAAAGACCTTTAGGCATCAAATTATAGTGATTTCTCAAAAATATCCCCCTCCCAAATACCCATCAATTGGGGAATGGGTGAATAAGTTGTGGTACATGAATGTTGATAGAATACTGTGGTGCTATAATTTTTTTTTTAAGATGAAAGGGATGGCTTCAGAAAAACCTGGGAAGATCTATGTGCTGATGAAAAATGAAGTGAGCAGAACCAAAAGAACAATCTATACAGTGACAGCAATATTATAAGGAAATTTATCTGTGAAAGTCTTAGCAATTGATCAATAAAATGATCCACCACAACTCAAAAGGGTACATGATGCTATCCACCTCCAGACAGACTTGGAGGGCAAATGAAAGCATATTTTTCTTTTATTTTTCCTTTTTCTTGTTTTCAGGGAGGGGATGTAGAAATATGCACACATATAATGGGTATCATTTCTGGCTTCTGAAGGGCATGGTAAAAGAAGTGAGTGAATATGGAACTCGAAACAAAAATAAAGAAAAAAAGTATACATCCTCTCCATTGACTCTTCCTACATAACAAAGAAAAATTATAAAGCAAAACCAATCAACAAACCAATTCTGACATTAAAGAAATCATTATACTTCCCATAGCCCTATCAAGATGTTGGAATTGAGTTTCATCATCCATTTTCTGAAGCAAAGACTAGTCATTCTAAATGATCTGAGAGAAGCTAACTTTTGATGTTTCCTTGTTGACACAATTGTAATTTACTTAATTTTGTTTACATTTTTGTAATTTATATTATTTTGTTTGCCTTGTTTACATTAGTGTTTGTTTTATATTTAATTTACATTATTAGTTTACATTCTTTTTAGTTAATATGATTACATTATTTGTATCTACATTTCATGCCTATATAGATACTTCTTTTGGTTCTATTTTCTGTGCCTAAAATAAATTCATGTAAGTCATCCCATGTTTCTCTAAATTTCTTATATCTATGATTTCTTATGGCATAATCATTTTACATGTATATGCCACAATGTGTTCGGTCATTTCCTACTGCTTTGTTTCCAACTTTTTGCTACCACAAAAAGAAAAGAAAATACAGATATTGTGGAATAACAGGACCTCTTTTTCTGTTTTTGACCTTCTCCAAGTTATATGCCCAGTCACAGGATTGCTGGGTTAAGGGGTATAAATAGTTTAATGACTTTTAACATCAACATTTCTCTAATGATGCTCTTTGGTTATGAGTCACAGAACACCATGGTCTCTGAGGAATTAAAGTCACCCAAAGGGCAGGGGAAAGGCATATGGTGAGTGTGAGTAGGCTACACTATATCAGCAATAGAGAATCGTGCAGGAAAAGTAGCATGAAGAATATTGTGCAAAAGATGCATGAAGAGAAAACGAGGAAGTAAAGTAGCTGCCTAGTGACTGATGGAAATCTGGTGTCAGACAAATAATCATTTAATGAGTGCCTACTACTATATGCCAGTACTGAGCTAATCACTGCAGATACAATGAAGTTTCTCTTCTCAAGGAGCTCACAGTCTAATGAAGGGGGGAAAACAGTCAAATAGCTGTGTAAGGACAACCTATATACAGGACTAATTGGAACTAATCAGCAGAGGGAAGATATTAGGATTAAAGAGAATCAAGAAAAACTGTATGTAAAAGGTAGGATTTAGGAAGAAGGGAAAAGTAAAAAGAAATTATAGAACTACACAAAAATCCTACAATGCATTGGGAAAGCCAGTGACTCCTGACACAATATAGGACTTTTCTTAATAATCAGCATGCACCCCTGTTTCAGACTTGACACCAACACATTGTTTCCAGAGACCAGCATTAGCCAGACATGTGTCTACAGAGATACTGAAACTTTCCCCAAGTGAAATCTCCATCAGTTTAGTCATAAAGAGCAATAATCAGTTCCAAAGCTTCATGAATTTTCAAGGTGTGGTTTCCTGCTTCACAATATATTTAGTTGTGATACATTTACATTTTGTAAGTTTTCAGCTCACTCCCCCATGAAATTACAAAAATTCATTGTATGAATGGCTATACATGAGATACCATCAAGGTCTTTCATTCTCACCTGAACCTTGAAATGCTTTCCAAATCTAGAAAGAAAAAGGAACGGAGAGGGAGAGGAGGCATTGTTGAATACTGGGTCTTTCAAGAAATTATAGCAAAAATGGAGAGATTTTTCTACTTTCAAAAAAAAGCCATAAAAGTTCTGGACTGAGTCCCTTTACAGATCATTATAGCACATAAAGTATTATCTTTCTCTTTACAAAGCCTGGCTCATTTTTATTCTCTCCCATAGATAGTTTGGCTTTTATGTTCCAGAAGTCAAGTCCAGTTTCACAGCTTCCTTGGCCCGGCAGGGCGGATGGGCCATAATTCTTTGTGGCTTTCCCTATAGGCAGACCTGGGAGTGCTTTCTGCTTTCTCCAACAGATGGGAGGCTTGCCCCCCTCCAGATCTGCAACCCTGGATCTCCCAAGTTTCCCCATTTCCACTCATTGCTTTGTGCAGGCTGCCGGGCCATCAGATGACACTCATCTCACTCTTTTCTGGGGCCTGGCCTGGTGTGGTGGGAATTCCAGGTCAGAGAGAAAAGTGAATATTTCTTGAGACAGGATAGAAAGGGAGGGGGAAGAGACGTTCATCTCAGCCCTGGCTGATTTAGAGTCCAAGGGTAAATGGCACTATAATAAGGCTCCAACCAACAAGAGGATGACATAAGCTCTTCCATTTCTAACCCAGTTACCTACCACAACCCAAAGCATTCTGAAGCTCATGATATATAAATTTAATTTCTCTTTTATGGCTGGAACTGTGTTTTCCATGATTTATAAATCATTTGGTCGGTGATTTCTTTGAAATCTTTGCCTCATTTATGCTCTTGACCTCTTGACTCCCAGATACTTTTATTTATACCAGAGATCTTTCCCGTGGTGGTACAGTTTAATGTCATGAGCCTTAGACCGAGCTGGGTGACTGAGAGGCAAAGAAACAAAGGCAAATGTGGGAGAAGGATTTGATGCAAAAATATGTGTTTGAAAAGAAGAATAAACAAAGGGAAATGTGAACACTTAAACCATATTACTCTAACAGTATTGATTTATTGCAGGAACTTTTTATTTATTGAATGCTTTATGAGTATCTGAATATATAGCTCTTGGTGAGGCAACTGAAGGATACTGATCCTCACAGCAAAAATATTTGCTGTAAATGTCATGACATGCCTTGTCCATAATATGATTCTTTCCAGATGGTTATTTTTTTTTCAAGTTTCAGCATAGAAAAATATGCCTTAGGACAAGTACACATAAAAATGATGCCTTTTCTCCCAATTCCCTTCCCCCAGTTTGTTAATATCCCTACTGTTTACTATGGAGTAAAGTGCCGAGAAGGGGGTGGGGGGAATTCAGGCATAATGACATCTGATTAATTGGACAGGGCACTTCCAACATAGATCTTCACAAATAATCCAGCTGTCCAGGAACAATTTCATTGTAAGAAATGCAGAGGCAGGCAACGGTCACAAAACCACCGGGAAGTAGGGTCTGTTGTAACAGATTGGTGCCATTTGTACCACCCGTAGGGAGACCCTAAAGGGTACCACTAGGGAGGAGCAAAGGACAGGCTTAGCCAGAGAACTTTTTGCATCTCTCTTTGCCACTCATATTCATCAAGATTTGTGGGGCTACTCCCCCATGCTCTCTATCTCTCTCTCTGACCTTGAACTGAATAATTAGATGAAGTAACATCATCATATTTTAATAGGTTACTGTGTGCCTTTCCAAACACATTCACATGTTTTCTCTATCTATATGTTTTCTAAAAACAATCCTCTGAGATAGATAGAACAGGAATTTGAAAACTATTAGGTCTTTCTAGAACTTAACCACTTTACACTTAATAGTTATGTGACCTGAACAAGTCATCTAACCTTTCTAGGCCTGATTCTTCATCTACAAAATGATGGGGGACAAAGCTGGGAGGGAAGATTAGTAGGCTGATCCCTTCCAATTTTTCTATTACCCTATAATCTGACCTCCCACCTTCATGAAGTTTATTCCCCCTGTCTAAAATATACTTCCCTCTTATCACCCCCTTTCAGATTTTTTTTCTCATCCTTCAAAGCTTAGCTCAGATATCAGTTCCTCCATGAAGCCTTCTGTGATTAAAAAAAAAAAAATTCTCCCCCTCTAAATTACCTTGGATTTACTTATCTCGTGTTATGCTATAGTCTCAGTCCATGGGTAGGTTTCTCTTTCTCCAAAAGAATATAAGTCCCTTGAGGACAGGGATTATATTGGGTGGGTTTTGGGGTTTTTTGCCTTTGTGTTAACAGCATGTTACATTATTTTGCACTGTTTTCTAGATAATACATATTTGGTGAATTTAAGTTAGAAAAATTTAAGCAGAGCTAAATAGTCATTTCATCAGCTGGACCAAATTGAGGAGGGGGATTCAATTGGGCTGTGCGGCTTTGTGACACAAGAAAGGAGATAAATAGAAGAAGCAATCTTGATACTAATGTCACCATCAGGGTAGGACAAGCAGGAAAGGAATCAAAACCAGAGTGAGACTATCTTTGCCCTTTACATTTCTCACTTTAGGGAGAAACCTAGTTGCCCCATTCTCTAGTTATAACTGTGGAAGTTAAAAGATTCACTCAAAGTCATATGGCTAATTTAATGGTAGAGCTGTCATCTAATTCCTACTCTAATGTGTTTCTCCTAACACTGTAAAATGGGATGCCAGGCATGCTATAATAACTCCTGAGTGCTGTTACCTGAGCATTTTCTCTTGGTTTCTGGTGGCTTTTAAGTATGGTATCCAAAATCAGAATGGTCATTCACAAACCCACAGACATACATATTCACATGCACACACACCAGGAAGTTGATTCCTATCATCACTGTTACTAGCCCTAGAAGCCTCCAGTTGCTTCTTGCTTCCATGAGGATTAACCTAGCTAACCTAACAATTACTGAGTTCTTATCAGCTCCAGCTGGCAGAGACGTTCAATCTAATCAGATATGTAGGAAAAAACCTAGGCATGCTTATATGCTATTGGTTTTGCATTATAACATAGATCCTATAGGTTAGACAGAGAATTCTATGTTAACCTAATGCTTACTAGGAGGCTAATATTAATATTTATCAGGAAAACAGGCTCTGACTTTTTCTTTTGAGTATCTTAGACTGGGGTTAATTATAGTCTAGGTTACAATTAGATATCTACCCTAGACACATTTAATCTGAAATGTTCAATATGAGTAGCAACGTTGACAGCAAAGACAGACCAGATTTAGAACACAAAGGTCTTAAAATCGAGGTCTTAAGAATACAAGGTCTCAAAATAAAGTAGAGGTACAAGCAGAGAGCAAGGACAGGTAACTTGGTCATTGCTGATACAGAATTATCATTTTGGACCACTATGTGGTCCAAATGAGCCTGTCTGTAGCTCCAGTATGGGCAACAGGAAGTCAATCAATCAATAAATATTCATTAAGACCTTACCCAGACACTGCTAAGTGCTAGAATATAAAAAGAGGCAAAAGAGGGTCCCTGCCCTCAAGGAGCTCACAATCTAATAATGGGGGAGAGAACAAACAGATTTATAAACATGCTATCTGTATGATAAATAGGAAATACTTAAAAGAGAGAATTAAAAGGGACTGTGAAAGAAGATGGGGTTATAGTTGGGACTTAAGGGAATCTAGGGAAGTTGATTTTCGAAGATGAAGAGGGAGAGGATTCTAGGCATGGAGGACAGCCAGAGAAAATGTCTGGTGGCAAAAGAGGGAGTGTCTTGTTCTCTGACCAACCAGGAAGTTGGCGTCACTGGATCAAAGAGTAAATGGGGGATTAAGATGTATGAAGTAAGATGTAAGAAAAGGAGGAGAGGTGTGGGTTATGAAGGACTTTGAATGTCAAACAGAGCATTTGATCTTGAAGCAGAAAGATAGGGAGACAGTGGAGTTGGCTTAGTAGGAGAGTGACATGGTTGAACTTGTGCTTTAGGAACATCATTTTCTAGGGTGGATGGGAGATGGATTGGAGTAAGGAGAGACTCAAGGCAGGCAGTCCCACTGGTAGGCTATTGCAATAATCCAGGTGTAAGGTGATGGAGATCTGCATCAGAACATCAGAGGAGAGAAGGGGGCATATTCAAGAGATATGGCAAAGGGGAAATTCATAGACCTTGGCCACAAAGCTTAGATATTGGGGATTGAGAGATAGTGAGGAGGTGAAAATGATACAAGGGTTTTTGAGCCTGAGGGGCTAGAAGAATGGTATTACCCTCTGCAGTCAGCCAGTCACAAGGCAACTTAGTTGAATTGATTAGATGCACTCATCTCTCATTCGGATATTTTGACAAGCAGGGCCCTGGAAGGAACTTTGCTCTCTCACAGCATGTGGACAAGGAAATCATCTCATGCCATGGTAGCCCAAGGCTCTAGGCCCAAACAGAACTTGACAGAAAATCCCACCCAAAAGTCAAAGAGGCAGCCAGATGCACAGTAGACTTGGAGTCAAGAAGACCTGAGTTTCAATCTAGCTTCAAATACTTCCTACTGTATGACCCAAGGCAAGTCATTTAATGCTCTGTTTGCATCAGTCTCCTCATCTATAAAGTGGGGATGAAAATAGCACCTAGCTCTCAAGGTTGTTGTGAGGGTCAAATGGGATAAGATTTGTAAAGGGAACATTGTTGTTCAGTCATTTCAGTCATGTCTGACTCTTGATGACCCCATTTGGGATTTTCTTGTCAAATATACTGGAGTGGCTTACCATTTTCTCTTTCAGCTCAATTTACAGATAAGTAAATTGGGGCATATAGGGTCAGATGACTTGCCCAGGGTCAAACAGCTAGTAAGTATCTGAGGCCAGATTTGAACACAGGAAGATGAGTTCCTGACTCCATGCTCAGTGCTCTATCTACTGTGCCACCTAACCTGGTACATAGTAGTTGCTTAATAAATGCTGGTTTCCTTCCTTTCTGTGAACTTATTACTAAGGTAGGCCACAGTCTGTAAGGAAATCTGGAAGCCTATAAAGTAAACTAGAAGATCAGTGCCATTGTACCTAAGTCACTAGAGAAGATGAGCCTGGCTCTTCACTTTGTCTCTGCTATAGGGAAAAGTGTGGAAAGAGGATTTCCAGTCAGGTCTACCCTAACAAATACAGCTATTTCTGCAACATTAGCAGCTGGAGTAAAGCAGTCTGGGTTTAAACAGGTCAGCAGAGCAGCCCTGAGAAATTAGAAGAGCAGTCAACCAAGACTCAATAATCCATGGTAGTGCCTCCTCGTTAGCCTGACCTTCATTCATCTGAATGGAGTTCTCTCTGGGAAAGCCCCAATAAGTTTTGCCTATAAAAATGCAAAAAGAAAAAAAAAACATGTCTCTCTCCTTGATATAAAATGTGAACGATATACCTGGGCAAGGCAAATTACAGAATCTCCAAGTTGAAAGGGACTTTTGAAACCATCTTGTCCATGCTCCACCAAATAAGCTGAGCAACATATCTAATTAGTGGCCAGCAAGCTTTTATTTGAAGATTTCTAGCAAAGAGGAACTCATGGCTTCCTTCTGGGCTAATCACTACTTTGAGGTTTCCATGTTTTCCCTCAGTTCCATTATTCATTTTGCATTGAATTTTGTTATATAATAATTTCTGGGTATGCCTACTCTTCTCTACTACATTGTAAGTTCCCCATGATCACAGACCATGTCATATTTAACATTATATCTCTTCCCAGCACTAGAACAATGTTTTATACATAGTAGGCACTTAATCACAGAGTCTCAGAGTTGGAAGAGACTTTGAAGTCATCTATTCCTTTCTTTGGCTAATGAGTCATTAATATGTTCTGGATAACTATTTCTAGTTGTAGTAGGGATAAATCAATTCAATCCTTGATTTTCTTCCATTTCTTTTTTCCCCCCTTTTCCCAACATACTGTATTCTCTAGTGGAAAGTGGCTGCTTTTTAAGTCAAAGAATCTGAGTTCAAATCAAATTTTGGCTCTGTCTTTTCTCTCGGCATTGTGACATAAGCAGGATTGACTAATAGATGACCTCTAAGCTCCCTTCCAGATTTAAATCTACAACGCTGTTTGCTATGGAGATTGTTGTTAATTGACTTTCCAACTGATGACTGCATGTAATTTAAGCTGCAGGTATTCTGTCTGTAAAAACTATTTCAGAGCAGAAATATGTGTTTAAGAGCCTTTGGAAGTTTACTCTGTGACTTTGAAATGGTTGAAAATCTTATTTCTGAGAGCAGGCTTACCTTATGTCACAGTTTTCAATGAATGTATAAGGGGGTTAAGGGGGGGCTTAGTCTGACCTTAAAGGAAAAGAGAATAGCACATATCTGTAGCTGAACTTACACTGGACCAGAGGGAAGATTTCATTTAAGTGTGCTAAAATAATTCTGCCCAGTGATAGGAGACTGAGGGGAGGGAGGGTGACGAACTTCTTAATTCTCTCTGTTTTAAATATTTTAAATTTAAAATTCAGTATATCTTTAAATTATGAGATATTGTAATTATTATGCTACTGAATATTTATAGCAACATCTATCAGTATGTAGACGGGGAAATTATTGTGCCCTTAGCTGAGAATAAAATAAAAGTTCCTAGTTAGGCCTCCGGACTCAGAAGCCAAGGTTAAATAATTATCCATTGTTGTGTGCTAGTTTAGTTTATTTTTTTATTTTTCCCTCTTTTTAAATTACCTTTTGATCATTCTCTTGAGTTCTGTGCTTGGGCATCAAATTTCCTGTTCAGGTCTGGTCTTTTCTTTACAAATTCTTAGAATTCTTCTATTTTGTTGAATGACCATACTTTCCCCTATAAGAATATAGTCAGTTTTGCTGGGTAGTTGATTCTTGGTTGTAGACCTAGTTCCCTTGTTTTCCAGAATATCATATCCCATGCCTTTCAGTCCTTCAGTGTGGATGCAGCCAGATCCTGTGTTATCCTCACTATGGTTCCATAGTATCTGAATGACTTCTTCTTATCAGCTTGTAATATTTTTTCCTTGGTCTGGTAATTCTTGAATTTGGCTATAACATTCCTGGGTGTTGTCAGTTGGGGGCTAAGTACAGGTGGTGATCTGTGGATTCTTTCAATCTCCACTTTTCCCTCTTGTTCTAGAATATCAGGGCAGTTTTATTGAATAATTTCCTCTAGTATGATGTCCAGGCTTTTTTCTTGTGTCATGGTCTTCTGGTAGACCAATGATTCTTAAATTGTCTCTCCTCGAACGATCTTCTAAATCCTCTGTTTTGTGAATGAGATGCTTCATATTTTCCTCAATTTTTTCATTCTTTTGGTTTTGTTTTATAGTGTCCTGTTGCCTTTTGAGGTCACTTAATTCTAGTTGTTTTATTCTGGTTCTTAAAGACTGTATTTCATCCCTGGATTTTTGGTCATCCTTCTTCTGGTCTGATTTTCTTTGGAGGTCATCTTTCATTCTCTTTACCTCATCTCTCATCTTTGTTGTCTTGTCTTTCATCTTCTTTGCCTCATTTTCAAGCTGGTTGATTTTGGCTTTCAAGACTATTTTCTGTTTCCAGATGACTCATTTTAGTTTTTAAGTTCATTTCCCAATTGTCTTCAGCCTCTCTTAATTGTGTTTTGAATTGCATTTTGAGTTCTTCCAAAGCCTGTATCCAATTCGCTGGGATTTCTGTTTTATTGCTTGCCTCCTCCTCTATTCTGTTTGTTCTTAGTTCGTTGCCTGTACAGAAGCTGTCGATTGTAAATTCTTTCTTCTTTTTCTGTTGTTTGCTCATATTTACCCTTTCTTTGCTCCCCGTATTTGTCTGTGCTCTTGCTCCTCTCATTTTTTTGGTTGTGGGGCTATCAGTCTCCCCTCTTAGAGCTTTGTCAGGAGATTTCTCCATGCAGTCTGTGGGGGATGGGTTTTAGAGTTTGAGTTTCCCTGATCTCTGAAGACTTTTAATGGGATTAAGTTCAGCTGGGTTGGGCTGGGTGTGCTCTGAGGCCAAAACCTCCTGGAAGGCTGGAGCAATCTGGAGGGTCTCCGCAGCTCTGACCAGGCTGCCTGCTCTATGCTCCCTCTCCAGTTCCTTCCCCTCTGCTTGTGTTCAATGCTCTGAGCCTGGCACAGCCCTGCCCACAAGGTACATCCTCCAGACCAGTGCCTTTGCCTGCCCAGAGGTTCCCACTGCCACTGGAGGCTTAGCACTCTAGGTGGGGGGAGGGGTCCTGGGACCTTCCTTCTGCCTTCCCCTTAAACAGGAGTGTTCTTGGATTTCAGCTTTGGAGGAGGGTGGCATATCTTTTGAATTGAGTCCAGCAGGAGGGTTCCTTTGCTCTGTCTTGTTGTTAGATTTAATTTCCAGTCCCATAGGAGCATTCAGTTTGTGATTGGTAAGGAAGGGTATTCAGAGGTCTGAACTTCTGCTGCTTCTAGGCAGCCATCTTGACTCCACCTCTCAGCAATTGGTGCTAGTTTAGTTTAGCAGATCATGGGGAAGCAGGAGCAGGCCTACCTAGGAATTCTGGAACTAACATATCTGGATTGAGAACAGCTTTAGAGGAAGAATATGGAGTTCTGAGGGGGCTGGCATGGCCTGAGCCACATGCCATAAGTGAAAAAGAGGGCAAGAGTGTAAAAAGCATCTGATAGAGCCAGAGTGTGGAGGCTTCCTAGACAGATGTTAGAAGTCAAGTCAAGTCAAGTGAATAAGCTTTTATTAAGTACTATCCAGGTATTATGCTAAGTAGGGATACAAATATAAGCTAAAAGAAAGACAATCCTGCCCTCAAAAGCTTAGCTTCAAATGGTGGAAGACAATTTTTAAAGTTGAAGAAAGCTCCAAAGCTGAGTGCATTGGGTCCCTCATGATAGAATAGCATTGGTGAAGTATTGGCCTGCATGCTGCCCCTGGCATGGGGAAGCTGCTCCATTCCCCCTCTGCCCAGCACCTGAGGACAGTTTTTGAATGCCCTGCTCCTCTGTCCAGCCACCCAAAGCAAGCACTTCCTCCCTAAGCTCCATTTGGTAATTCAGGGGATTCAGACAGCTCAAATTTGCCCTCTGAGCACTCCAACTGGAACCTTCGCTAATGCTGTAGGAGTTCAGGATGAGTATGATGTCTAGATGTCTGTTTCAGAGGCTTGCTATAGTTCTAGGTGAAGAAAGGGGATGCAGCACTAGTATAAAGGGCAAGGTGTCAGAAGCGGATGTCTATGAACTGTGGTATAAGGAAGTTGAGGTGATCTTGTATTCAATTGGTTGTTAATCAGCACAGATAACAATGGCAATAGTGTGGTCTTGGTTTTTAATATATTTATTGAATCCAACTGATAGTTTGACATCATTAAAAGAAATTTAATGAGATGGAATTTATAGATGTTAGATAAAACTTAATGTGTTTTAGTGGCATTTTCTAGCTTGATACCAATCTATCTATATATTATGAATGTATATGGAATGTCTACAACCACGACTATAGCACCTTAATCCATTTACAAGGTTGCAAGAACACCTGCTCATTCTTTGAATTGGTTCATTCTCTCCAGCCTACACTCACACAGGCAAGTCCAGAAAGATAATTATTTGTTGTTCAGTCATGTCTGACTCTTCATGACCCCATGGACTATATAGTATGCCAGATCTTTCTCTCTTCCACTAACTCCTGAAGGCCATCCAAGCTCATAAAGATGACTGTGAAGGAGTAGGGCAGATAGGTGGCTCAGTGGATTGAGAACAATGCCTAGAGATGGGAGGTTTTGTGGTTCAAATCTGGTCTCAGACACTTCCTAGCTGTGTGACCCTGGGAAAGTCACTTAACCCCCATTGCCTATGCCTTAACACTTCTGCTTTGGAACCAATATTCAGTATTGATTCTAAGATGGAAGGTAAGGGTTTAAAAAGAGAGAGAGCTATGCACTTAATCAAGTTTTCTCAGTGTCCTAAAGGTAATCCTGTTATAGAGAAATGAAACCTTGCTACTCTTCACTCTCGTATTGAGCCCCTACTAATTTATTTTCATTTATACAAGCCAACCACTTGCAATGGAACTATTAAATGTTAAACAAAACCATTTACTTAGAAATAAAGCAAAAGAAAAATAATAATCATCAAAATCCCAGCTATATTCACATATTAAAGCAAGTTTATGAATAATAAAATATATCACAGTCCATACATAAACCTGGGTCACAGGGTAGGGAATAGTGGGTACACAAACAGAAACCTGACAAGGAAATACATGAGAGAGAAAATCCCATGTGCTCAGAGTAACTCACAACTTTGTACTGAAGGTTTTGATGTCATCACCCCATCTAGGAACATCTGTTATCAGAGAAAGTCACTTCTCTACTAAGGACTTATCTGCTGGTCCTCACCACTCATAATTCCATTCATTCAGTAAACATGTATTAAGCATCTACTATGTGCCAGGCACTCTGTTAAGAGTGTTAAGGGATACAAAAGGCAAAAGACAGTGCCTATCTTCAAAAGGCTTACAATCTAACAGAGGACCAATTGGGCAAATCCTCTTTTTAGCTTGTTTTAAACCGACAACACTGACAAGTCAGTTTAATTTTTAATTACCTTTAAAAGAGAATTCTGTTGTTATTTAATTTGTCTAATAATTCTCAAATCTGACCTCAGACACTTTCTAGCTGTGTGACCCTGAAGAAGTCACTTACCACAATTGCCTAGCCCTGCTCTTCTGTCAGAACTAATGCTTAATATTGATTCTAAGACAGGTGAGTGTTGTTTTTTTCTTTAGTTGTATAGCAATTCCTTTTAAGTCAGAGAACTGTAAAGCTCATCAAACTGGTTATCTCTGGGCAGAGCAGTGAACTTGCTATTATTCACTTAACAGGATTTTACATTGTCCTATCTGAACAGGGCCCACAGTAAAATCTCAGGTTGATCCTCTGAGCAAGGCAAATATAGCTAGGTCTTCAGTCAGCTGGACTCTATTCTAGTTAGATCTCAGCATCTCTTCCCATAAAGCAGCTGCAAAACCTGTCTTTCCCCTTTCTGCTTTTTCCTCTTAAAGGGGAGAGAAAAAGGAACCTCTATTCAGCTCTGCAGGGAACTGAAGAAAAATATCTATAAGTGAAGTTCTTTTCTAATGATGTTGAACTTCTCTCCAGCTAGTCAGGACACAACTAGAGCCTTATGTTAGTAGGGTGTTCTTGCTGATGGTTTCTTTACATATATAACTGCCTCAGAGTCACTTTTCCAACCCCCTGCCGTTTCTTTCCTCATCTGTCAAGTTCTTTAATCTCTTTACCACAGTAGCCTTAGACTATGTTTCCTTAATGACAAACCAAAGTTTCCTGGCACTCAGAGACTCATCAAATTTCTCCTAGGAAATCAACAGAGATTTTTTCATCATCTCCCAGACTCCAAATATATGATTTCTCACTTTTTAAAATTTTATTTTCTTAAGTCTTAAAGCAGTTGCATGTTGATGAATTGAGGGTTCATAATGCTTTGAAGGTCTAAGCTTCCAACAGAGTTCAATATCTCATCTTTTAACCTTGATTATTTCTTGGTTTTCATAATTTTCCAATTTTTAATTTAAAAAGTTACTTTGCTCTTTTAAACTGTTAAACTCTTTGCATACAAATGAAGCATCATTCTCCATCTTTTCCAAGGTGATTTAAGCCTTGGTATTTGCTTTATAATTTATTCTTCTTTTTCCCAAACTGCTAAAATCACATATGAAAATTTTTATATATGCATTTTAGTGGTTTTTTATTAAACCAAAATTCTTTTCCTATTCCTTTCTAGCATAAAACTGTTAAACCATGACAGAAGCAATATCTTACATTCTTCACCAAAAGATGTAATTCCTTTTCTTTATGCAAAAATATTTTCTTTGCTCTTTAGCAGTAATTGCTCCATATAAAAAGGGCAGTATCTTGCAAGAACAATAGCTTAAACAAATACACCAAATGATTAGTTTGATGTTTTGGTGTGACTCTTTTTTTTTTTTAATGTGAAAGCCACATGAGATGATAATGGACTTAAAGTTATAAATAACCATGATGGGCTTAAAATATGTCCTTGAAAAATACATTTTATATCAATTATTCTTGACATAATTGTGATAGTGCCATATTTTAAATCAAGAATAGTTTTTTCCATGTGCATATCAAATACTCTAGTGTTCAATAAGTCAACAAAGATTTATTAAGCAGTACTATGTGTACTATGTGTCAGCCACTGTGATAGCATCTGGGAATACAAATATAGAGAATGATACAGACTTTGCTTGTAAAGAACTTACATTCTAGTGTGGAAGGCATCAAGTATAGAGATATAAACAGTATAAAGTGATTAAATACAAATCTATACAAAGTGGTTTAAAAAAGTGATGTTAGAAGGACAATAATAATCAGTTGGGAGAATCTGGAAAAGTTACATGCAGAAGATAGTTTGGGTTCTGTGTAAAGGGAAGAAAGGGACTCCATAGGTAAAGATAAGGAGGGAAAATGTTTCAGGCTTGCATAATGGCCAATACAAAGGCAAGAAGAAAGGAAAGAGAAAGGAACAGAGAGAGAATCAATTTGGCTAGATTGCAGAGTATAAGGTTTAAAGCTAATCAGAGGAGTTCATGTTTAATTCTAGAGGAAACAAGACACCATAGGAGTTGGTTGAATAGGGAAATGACATGATCAAATCTATGTTAAAGAAAAATTATTTTGGTAACTGTGTGTAGAATGGATTGGAATGGAAAAAGAGTTAAAGCAAGGAGATCTGTTAGACTATTGTAATCATGAGGTAAGGCACTATAAGGACCTAATCTAAGTAAGATGGCAGCTGTGTGAATGGAAATATATAAATGGAGATTTTGAGCCTTTGGACTTCATCCCCTAGAAGTCCCTTAGAATTTCCCAAAATTCCATTTTCCTTTGTCCCCACATTTTGCGTGATTGTATTTAATGGCTATAACTCCTCCCTCTCTCTTTTTTGGACCTACAACCAGGCTGAAGTCAGTCAATTCTTTTGCTTTAGTTATCATTAATAAAACTTTATAAAATATAATATTTAGTTATTATTAATTTTACAACCCACATTTTGGATTATCATGAAGGTACAGATTCTCAACAATTTTTGAGCAGATAGCCTTACAGTAAAGATAGTAAGTTTGCCTAGTCACTGCCCACCATGAGGTCTGGTGGAAGGGTGTACCTGTATTCCTGCCCCACCCTGCCACCTTCCTCTGCCTGCTGTTTCTCTTGTCCATCTGCTTGCCCAGGATTCCTCACCTCTCTCCACCCAGCTTGGAGCCTCCTCTTGCTAAGACCAGACCCACCACAAGAGCCTGCCAATCCTAGCCATTTTTTCCATAGAGGGTGACGTATAATAATCTTTCTGCCCCAATCCCTTTCCACACTCCATGTGTGTATTTCTAGTCTGCCATAGCCATTTTTCAGCATGGAAAAAATAACCCCACACCTTCTAATTTTCAAGCAGATTTTTTTAAGTTGATCCTAGACTCCTAGTTTAGAAGGCTGTTACTAAAGGTTTTTCACAGGGAGGGCAGTTAGTTTCTAATCAGTAGATTTAAAGTTAGTTTTGGGAAATAAGCCTGATTTTTAACCCTTCTTTCTCTTGACCCAAAATACCAAGGAATATTTTTTCTCTCATATGCAAATATGCTATTGTTTTTCCTCAAAGTTTTGCTTCTTTATGTTTACTCTTTTAAACAAACCCAATTCAGCCTCTTTCAGGAAAAATGATATTGCAAAGCATGCTTGAAACTCTGAAACAACAGTTTGAGTTGGTAGAGCTAAAAAGTGGATCTGCTTAATTCTTTTCCTGGGACTTCTTATTTTCATTGCAGATTTCCCACTTTATTTCCTTCTCCTCAAGAATATGCCACAAGCTAGCCTGCTTATGCTAGGAACCAACCTGAAACATTTTGACAAAGTTCTAAAAGTCCTAACTGCTCTCAACATGCAGAGTGGAAATTCTGCCCTGTGCTTCTATGAGGAAATTCAGACCTCTGACAAACAAAATCTAAATGGATAATGGATACTGGGGGAGGGGAAGGAAACTTTAAAAGAGATCTGGAAGTTTATTGCTAAATATTTTGACTTTATTCTCCTCCTATAATAGTGAACAAGTCTATTGGAATTGGTGAAAAAGGATTTTGACTCCACTGCCTGCCTGCACCTTTGTTTATATTATTGTATTTACTTATTGCTTTAAGGTTTAAATTTTTTAAAGTTTATGTTTTAATTTAACAATATCTTTCTGTTATACTGAATCATTTTAAGCTACTGTTTTGCCTATATTGATCTTTACTTTGTGCCTTTACCTTTGTTGAAGAACAAAATATCACTATAAGCCCATTATATTTTAAAATCTAAGAATTTTTGAATTTTTTGTTTGAGATTGTATTTTTATAAAAATCCAAGAATTTTGATTTTTTGTTTAAGATTGTACTTTTATAAAAATTCAAGATTTTGATTTTGTTCGAGAAAAGATCTTCAAGAAAGAAGCTTGAAACTTTTATATCCAGAGAATGAACTGTTGCAGAAAGATGCCGGAAAACCTACACTTCATCAAGAAGATCAAGAATGAATTTTGGATATGATTGATTGAACTGAACTTTGATTGAACATTTATTGTAAATGTACACATTTATGTCAAAAGGGACTGCCCCTAATTTGGCTTTCTGTCAATGCGCCTAGCAAAACATTGGTTTGGCTTTATTTTCTTTTCTATTTCCTCTCTCACTATACTAATTTCTCTTAGAAAATTGAATATCATGTATATCTATAGTTAGAAGTGCATTTAAGATTACAAATTGATTATGTTAAATAATCAATAGGGAGATTAGTCTCCCAACGATCATCAGGAGGGATTGTAAATCTTGAAATCTCTCAGACTTGTGAATGTTAAAAATTTTCCCATCGGGGAATTCTTAATTGGAACAAATTCCCTACTGAGAAACATTCCCCTTTTTGATGTGAGAACTTGCCAGGATCAGAAATGGGAGGACCTCTACTCCACCCGTACTTAAGACTGCTTTAGGGGAGAAAACTCATTGCTAAACAAAGAACGTACTTGGATCCATACTTATGGTGGGGCAAGGAGTTCTTTGAGCCAGGCCTGTTTTTAGAATTAATACAATGAGATGCTAGGTACCTAAAAGGGTCGGGCAAGTTTTGTCTTAATGAGATTAGTTGACTCAGCTGTGTTTTCACTGGTTCAGACTTACTGAGGAGATTTGTCGACTTAGCAGGAATTCAGCTGGGCAGCCCTTTGGAAAGCATCTACAGTGACTGGTAGATGTAGGTGCTTAGGGGAGGTGACATGGGAAAAAAAACCCTATATAAGAAAAAGCAGAATCCTTTTGGAGAAATCCTTTTGGAGGATCTCTGATGAGGACCGCTTGGGAAGAATCTCTTGAGAGAGGCTCTGGAGAAGGGAAGTTCTTGGAGGACAATCTCTAAGGAGGTCTCGCTGGAGCTCTCTCTGGTGAAGTCAGCTGAGATGGAGCTGGCCTGGTGTTACTAGAATCCTTGTTTAGTCAGACCTTGTGGTGAGTGTTAAAAAAAACTGACTGATTTCTCTCTTAAGACTCAGGTCTAGGCCATATTGGCTTGAGGCCCTTCACACTTATTCCTTTCTTACTCTCTCTCTCTTTCTTTGATTACTCATTGTATTGTTAATTAAAATCTCTATAAAACCCAATTGACTTGGGTATTTGAATAATTGGGAATATTTCCCTGGCGACCACCTTATATTTGATTTAAAACCCAAGACACTCATGGATAGGACAAGCCAATATAATAAAAATGACCATCCTACCCAAACTTATTTATCTATTTAGTGCCATACCCATTGAACTACCAAAATACTTCTTCACTGATTTAGAAAAAACCATAACAAAATTCATTTGGAACAACAAAAGATCAAGGATATCCAGGGAAATAATGGGAAAAAAAAACACATATGATGGGGGCCTTGCAGTCCCTGACCTTAAACTATATTACAAAGCAGCAGTCATCAAAACAATTTGGTACTGGCTAAGAACCAGAAAGGAAGATCAGTGGAATAGACTGGGGGAAAGCGACCTCAGCAAGACAGTATACGATAAACCCAAAGATCCCAGCTTTTGGGACAAAAATCCACTATTCGATAAAAACTGCTGTGAAAATTGGAAGACAGTGTGGGAGAGACTAGGAATAGATCAACACCTCATACCATACACCAAGATAAATTCAAAATGGGTGAGTGACTTAAACATAAAGAAGGAAACCATAAGTAAATTGGGTAAACACAGAATAGTATACATGTCAGACCTTTGGGAGGGGAAAGACTTTAAAACCAAGCAAGATATAGAAAGAATCACAAAATGTAAAATAAATAATTTTGACTACATCAAATTAAAAAGCTTTTGCACAAACAAAACCAATGTAACTAAAATCAGAAGGGAAACAACAAACTGAGAAAAAATCTTCATAGAAACCTCTGACAAAGGTTTAATTACTCAAATTTATAAAGAGCTAAATCAACTGTACAAAAAATCAAGCCATTCTCCAATTGATAAATGGGCAAGGGACATGGATAGGCAGTTTTCAGATAAAGAAATCAAAACTATTAATAAGCACATGAAGAAGTGCTCCACATCTCTTATAATCAGAGAGATGCAAATAAAAACAACTCTGAGGTATCACCTCACACCTAGCAGATTGGCTAACATAACAGGAGGGGATGTGGCAAAGTAGGGACATTAATTCATTGCTGGTGGAGTTGTGAACTGATCCAACCATTCTGGAGGGCAATTTGGAACTATGCCCAAAGGGCGACAAAAGAATATCTACCCTTTGATCCAGTCATAGCACTGCTGGGTCTGTACCCCAAAGAGATAATGGACAAAAAGATTTGTACAAAAATATTCATAGCTGCGCTCTTTGTGATGGCCAAAAACTGGAAAATGAGGGGATGCCCATCAATTGGGGAATGGCTGAGCAAATTGTGGTACATGTTGGTGATGGAATACTATTGTGCTAAAAGGAATAATAAAGTGGAGGAGTTCCATGGAGACTGGAACAACCTCCAGGAAGTGATGCAGAGCGAGAGGAGCAGAACCAGGAGAACATTGTACACAGAGACTAATACACTGTGGTATAATCGAACGTAATGGACTTCTCCATCAGTGGTGGTGTAATGTCCCTGAACAATTTGCAGGGATCTAGGAGAAAAAAAACACCATTCATAAGCAGAGGATAAACTGTGGGAGTAGAAACACCAAGGAAAAGCAACTGCCTGAATACAGCGGTTGAGGGGACATGACAGAGGAGAGACTCTAAATGAACACTCTAATGCAAATATTATCAACATAGCAATGGGTTCAAATCAAGAAAACATGTAATGCCCAGTGGATTTACGCGTCGGCCAAGGGGGGTGGGGGGGAGGAAAAGAAAATGATCTATGTCTTTAATGAATAATGCTTGGAAATGATCAAATAAAATATTTTTTAAAAAACCCAAGACACTGTAGTGAAACATATTTTCTGTGGTCAAATTTACTCACCCTCCCTTATATCTATCACAATTTATATCTTCCACTATTTTAATCACTACAGTTTAAGAACTCAACCAATTTAAATCTCACACCATGAAGGTCTTGCCTAAAACCCTTGTCACTAGATCCATTGAAGATCATGTGTTGCCTTTGTTAATTGTCACATAGATGATGATGGATGGATTTCAACAAAACTGGTTAAAAGTTATATACAACCTTTAGAGAGTTCAATAAGGTAAGAATTTAATTGTAATTTTAAGGGGTCGTCAGAAATAATTTTAGTAACTAGTAGTTTCTGAATGGATGGTTTTTTATATTTATATATATGTACATATATACACACACACATATATATATTATAAAGAATGTTGTATTAAAGGTACAGAAACAAAGAAATGTTCCTACCAAAGTGTTTCATTTCTATGAATCAGGAAGCCGGAAAAAAGAGCTCCTGCAAAACTCTTCATTTTAATTTACTTCCAGCAGAACAATCTAGATTTCTTGATGATGTTCTAGACACAAATAAGTTTTACTTTGTTCAAAAATGTATTTGCCAAGGCTGAAACATTGCTACACCTAGAAAACTTGTGACATGTATCCATTTTCTTTAAATGTCATACAGCAACTTATGTGAAATATGATAGTGGGTTTTTTTGCTATTGTAATTAACTGGGCTATTGTGAATTTTGGAGACTTTGGTACTTTGTTAAATGTGCATTATCTACTGTGTTGCTGTTTTATTCTGGAAATCATTTTGTACTTGCTTATGGATGCCACAGTGTGTCACTGATTTTAAGATATATATTTTTGATTTTTAAAACTTTTTTTAAAAACTTTTTATTGCATTTGCAATATAGTATCTGAGTTTTATTTTTTCTCTCCTTTTTGTATTTGAATGACGTCAACAGTATTGAGAAGATTTTTCTTTAATTTTTTTGCAGTAATATAAGTTTTAAATACATTTGTTCCAATATTAATGCATGCCCAAAAAGCTTTAGACTATAAAAATTATGCCACTGATTGTTTAAAAAAATTTTTATGGGACTTTGCTTAATGAGTCTGTCTGATTCCAGGACAAGAGAATACAAAAAGAGCCATTGCACAGCACCAAAGAAGCACAAAGCTAAACTGCATAGTGCCAATCGAGCATAATGTCAAAGAGACCAACCAATCCTGGTGGGATTGATGTAATTTTGAGCCAAGACGAGAGAACTTGAACTTGTTCAAGGTTGTGGCTGTTTAACATGTATTAAAGGCAGGTCTTCCTTGTCCCATATTCTACCAAGAATCTCAAATTTGGCTCCTACCTGACTCCTATAATCTAGTCCCTTTTCTGTCTTTCATGGTGTGGCAAACTTTCTGTAGTCCTAGCTACTGATTGGGTAAATGTATCATTGCTTAAATAATTTTAATTGGGCCCTGATTCAAGGACCTGTTGTAGGTTTGTTTTTCCTTTACTTAGATAGTTTTAGACATAAAACTTTTACGTTTTGTATTTTATACACAAGTTATTTTTCTCTTTTATTTGGATTTTTCATGTTTTTGATTTTCTTTTGCAAATTGATTCATATACCTCATAACACAGCCATTCATCCCTGAGTGATCCCTGTGTTTGTTATTATTAATCCCAGGGGGCCAAGTTATTATTGTTAACTTTGATTTAAATTTGAGCAATTTTAGGACAAAAAACTTGCTACCTCCCAGAATCCAGCATGTACCATAAAGATAGATGCCTGCAGAGACCTCATGCTGCACCAGAAGATACAGAGTCAACTTTAGTATGTGAATTGAACTATGGGGGGTTGAAATGACTTTGTTTTGAATGTATACCCTGATGCCAGTGGGGACTGCCCCCAAATTGGCTTTATGTCAACCTAGTAATCACTGGTTTTGTTCTCTTTCCCTTTTATACACAAATTATTGAAATCTTTAAGTTGATTGTGTTTCCATGATCCTTTTGGGGAAACTGGTTTCCCAATGGGATCACAGGTAGGGGGGATATGTATAAATGGAGATTTTGAGCCTTTGGACTTCATCTCCCAGAAGTCCCTTGGAATTTCCCAAAATTCCATTTTCCTGCATCCCCATGTTTTGCATGATTATATTTAAGTAGCTGTAACTCCTCCCTCTCTCCCTCTCTCTCTCTCTCTTTTTTTTTTTTGGACCTGTGACCGGGCTATTCTTTTGCTTTAGTTATTATTAATAAAACTTTATAAAATATAATATTTAGTTATTGGTTATTAACTTAAAAACTCATAGAAAGAAGGATTTAAAGGCAACACATTATTTAGTATTCTAACTATATGTAAATATTTTGTATGTTTACAGTACATGAACAAGTATAAAGTGAGTCAAAGACTAGGTAAGTCAATAAAGATAGGATAAGTATTATAGCACTTTCAATCATCTTGTTTCATCATCATCCAACCATTGATGTTATTATTTATTGCCCTGGGACTTTTGGGCCTACCTTTTTTGTAATTCAATCTACTACTTTCTTATAGAGCAATGTATATATCTATTGTGAACACAAACATATCCTCACATTTATATTTTTTTGTGGCACAAGCTGTGAATGTTTTATATAAAGAACATAAATATGTAAGTGTCATGTTAAAAGGAATTAGTGATGTTCTCATATTTTGATAATACATGTGTGATGCCTTCTGTTAAGTAAGCTGGGAACAGGTTTATCCTGGAAAGGAAGCTGGTAAAATGCTTTGCCAGTAATTTATATGACTATGAAGTTTTGATTTGCTTGAAATTTTAGATTGTCTCCAGCCCTGCTACCTTTTAGCTCTTCAGGGAAGCAAAATTTTAAACCTCTTCTTTGACATAACTTTTCTATCATATTATAGTAAGAGGACATAATCTTTTTGCCTCTTCTTTAAACCAACTTGCATGTTTATTGGATCATATTTCTTGTAACCAAAGAGATGACTCCAAAATTTCCACGTCCTCTTTCTTCAAAGATTCTCTCCTCTAATTTCTTTGTTTCTCAAGTCTCTGTCAAAAGGCTTTTGATTCATGCTGAATTATTTATTTTGTTCTTTGGCCTGCTTTGACTCCTTGTATCACCCCAACCTTTTGACTTTTGCTTTCTAATTAGGGAATTCTAATTAAGGAAATAAGAATTTCTAATGGAGTCTTTTTTTAAAGATTCCTTTCTGTATTTTCTGTATAAACTCCTTTAATTAGGCAATAGAATGTTCAAGTTTTCTACTGAAGCGTACCAAGTAGAGGAAACTGATATTGTGTTTCAGTGCCTTTCTCTACACCTTCAATACCTCTCTTGTGTTCTGTCATGGTACTTGACATATGACCTTGAGTATACATTAAAATGTTCATTTTTCTTCCTATAGCTTTTACCATAACAGCTGCTTCCACACATACTATTGTATGCAAATTCTAAAATATTTTTATATTTTCTCTCAAATATTGTGAGAGACTGTGTCCATTAATTATTATTGCAACAAGTACAAGCTTTTTTGAATCTTGACAGAATTTGATATCTCTCAAACTATTATCTGAGAACTCATAGGAGTCCCTGAGACTGTTTTGCAGGTCCATCAGGTCAATACAACTTTCACAATCATATTAAGATGCTATTTGCCCATTAAAAATACTCCTTCCTTTGCGTGTGAGGCTAGATTTTCTTCATACGCTTCAGATCCCAATGGATTGAATGCAGAAACAGATGAGAATGTTGCTATCTTCTATTAAACCAGACATTAAAGAGATTTGCAAAAGTATATAAACAATACCATTCTTATTGATTTTTTAAAAATATAGTTTTTCATAAAAATATTTGTTGACATGTAGATTTATTATTTCTATTTTGAAATTAATAAAAAATTTAATGTATCAGTGTTCATTTGTAATAATATATTGAAAGATTTAACTCATATAAAAAGTCCTTTGAGGTCCTCAATAATTAATAAGTGTGTAAAGGGGACAGTCTTGAGGCCAAAAAGTTAGAGAACAACTGCTACATCAGTCAATTTATTAGATTCGGGCCATTGAATTTTTTTTTAATCTTTCCAAACATTGCAGAATGTTCAATTGCTTTTCAAAATCACTTAAGATACTAGCATTAAATTTGTCATCCATTTCATTTTTATGTAGTATTTCTGGAGTTCACATTAAATGAAGATGTTGAAGGACCTCTGATTATTCAGTCTCTCCATCTTCAAATTTTAGCAACTCCTCTATTTCATCTCATCTAGGTTTAGGGATAAAGTTACAACTGCCCTGCACTGACTGGCAATATGTCATTTTGTATCTTGGGACTAAGGGTTCTTTTGGCAAAATGTAGTATAAAGGCCTTGCTTATAACCAGTAAAATCTGTTTCTAATTGAGTTATGATATAACATTGGTGTACAATAAAATTCTTCAATCCATTTCATGCATATTCATGGTTTCCCTCTTAGTCATCAGCATCATCTACACTGAAGCATTCCAAGCACACTGGGTATTGATATTTCTTCTCATTTGTTCCAGTTTCTCTTGTTTTCTTGTGGTAGCAGAACATGAAGAATCATCACAACAATTTCAAGGAGAACTATCCTGCAACCCCATAGATCCCAATTTGTTTCTTTAACTCTTAGAAATATTGTACCATAATGGGCAGAGATTCATTCTTCTTGTTGCTTGTTCTTTATTTTCAAAGAGACCCAATGACATCACAAAGGTGATATCTTGACTTATTCATGAGTTGGACTTAAGTGAGACATAATTGGGCAAATTCATCAGCCTCACTGTCTTCTAGAGTTGTCAAAGTTCCAGTGGCAAGATCACCCAGGTGACCATCCAGGATGCAGAGGATGACCTTGGCATCTTTGATGTCTAAAGAAAGCTAACACTCAATGGGACCATCAGAGCCCAACTCACCAGCATTCATAACCATCATAGTGCCAGATCATAGAAAGGTACATAACCTTGGTTAGTATTATCCTACTTTGCTGTTCTTCTCCAGTCATCTACCTTACCCCCAAACAACCAGGGAATGCAAACAAGCTCAATAAAGCAGATGTTTGGACCAAAAAAAAAATGCTAATGGTTGGATGTAAAGAATTGCCATTATTGTTGTTGTTATTGTTGAAGGATTTACCTAAACTCTACTTTAGCCTGAAATAACTTCCAAGCTATACTTTGTGATGAGCATATTGACTTAATTTATCTATATGCATAATATAAAATTTGTACATGTATCCATATTCTTTTAGTATATGTCATATATTATGAGTATGTATTATTAGTTCCATCATTTTATGTATCATTTTTATTCACACAAAAAAATAACAGAAAAGTAAAACAATTAGCTGGGGGGGGGGGGGATAACCTCACATTCAGTCAAATTGATTTTTTAAAAATAATCCTTACCTTTCATCTTGGAATCAGTACTATGTATTAGTTCCCAGGCAGAAGAGGAGTAAGGGTTAGGCAATGGGAATAAAGTGACTGGTCCAGGGGCACACAGCTAGGAAGCATCTGAGGCTAAATTTGAACTCAGAACTTACTGGCTCTAGGTCTGACTCTCAATCTACTGTCTAATCAACCTAGCTGTACCACACCCCAAGTTGATTCTTTAGAACCTTTAAATTATATTTTCTGTGCCTGAATTATTTTGCATAATGCATAATGAAAATATCATCATGTTTATGAGTCCCCTTTATTATAATTTGAACTCCTTGGGGACAGGAACTGTCTTTTGCCTTCCTTGTTATCCCTATGCTGTTATCAGCACAATACTTGGCACATAATAAGCACTTTATACATGCTTGGTGATTTTACTTAACAAATTTGGACCATATCTTTGTAAATGAAGCTCTAGACATCTACAACTCAACAGCTGGGCAGTGATTATTGTAGAGAGGTTCCATGACCATGTCTTCCTCAGTCTTCTCTCCTGTTCCCTTCTCTTGTTACTCAGCTTTTACTGGGGCTAATGTGGAAAGTGGTAATATTTTATATTGTGCCTTAAACTATGGCAACATCAGTGAGGGCTATGAATTAATGCTGCTTATGCCAAGCTAGGGTCTATCTTTCTCTATTTTCTTGAGTCAAACCATAAGCAAAATCTAAACCTAGTGATTTTTTCTTTCAAACTTCTCTTATTATTTCTACCCCCCATTTTTAAAGGTGAGAGAGTGATGTAAATAGAAGATAAGGGACAGTTAGGTGGCTCAGTGAGTGCCTAGAACTCTAGGTCTAGAAATGAGAGGTCCTAGCTTTAAAGCTGGCCTGAGATAGGTTAAAGGGTTAAAGGTAAGGGTTTAAAAAAAAAAGGAAGACAAATATAAAGTTCAGGCCAGTTTCTTATTTCCCAACGTTAACAATACTCTTTCCCAAAAACCTTGCCTATTTCCCCAGAAACAGGTGAGAGACATCTGGACCTCAGAGGTTGTGACCAGAACCACTTGCCTCTGGATTAGAAGCTTTGAGTGTTCTATTCTTATAACAGATAAAATTTAAACATTTCCAGACAATGCTCCATTTAGTTTCCAGTGTTCCAAGGTCATTCCTAAGTGAACCATGTAACAAGCATTCTGAATATGAAACTAGGAGAAACTTTGTCTACTTCAATGAATGCAAACTTATGCTTTAGTCACACCAGTAACAGGCCTTTTAATTCCAAAAAGGTCAAGAAATTATGCTCCATCTCCGTGGATATCCCATGCGCAGATCCTGGAGGACTATACTGCCATCAACTAAAAGGCAATGAATAATCCCCAAAGTCTCCCGGGGAGAAGGAATGTAGACTAGCAATAGGAAGGGGAGAGAAGAGTGTTTGCAGGTCTGCCTCTCTAATTACAGGAACACTGGGCTGATGGTTGCACAAGGCTTGGAGCACCAACTTCCCAAATCAGCCTGGGTTCACTACACTTTCCATCTGACAGCCCCTGAGGTTCTGCCAAAGGGTGTGTGTTTATTATAAAAGAAAATATGTGTCAGGGTACCAGGAGGTCAGCTTTCTACTTAGTATCTCTAGGGAATGGGGGGAAAAATTGCTGAAACCTAACCTTTCAAACCGCCTATACCACATCGTAGGGCTGACCTCACTGAAGAGTAGAGCTGAATGCAAATCATAATCCCCTTCCCCCACACTCTGCTTCTGCAAATATGTCTCTGAAAATGGTGGTTAGGATAAAGGGGACGCTATTATCAATTGTGTTTTGTAAAGAATAGATGGAATGTTGTCTTCTGAAGAGAAGACTATTACCAAAAGACTAGGCAAAAGAAATGTTATTCTGTGCTGGGTTGAATCAGAGAAAATAGCTCTGCGGTTCCATGGAAAATTCATGGCTGAGACCAGTGTGGTGTTGTGGGAAAGTGCATCCTACTGGGGCATCCAAAGACCTGCATTCTCATTAGTCTTGCTGCTAACTACCTATGTGATACTGACCAATTTACTTTTCATCTCTGCTTTTGCTTCCTCTTCTGTTGAATGAAGAGGATATCCTCTATTCTGCTTTCAAGAGGAGAAACAGCAACACGGAAATAGAAGATTTATGGCCAGAAGACCTACATTCAAGTGCTGGATCTGGTACTTTCTTAATCAATCTGAGCCTCAATTTCCTCATCTTCAAAAATGGGTGTGGGGGGAGAGGAATAGTATTTGTATTAACTATCTCATGGAATTGTGGTAACCCCATTAAGAATACTTAAGAATGTTACAGAAATGTGAGTTGGTGTTCACAGTAATGACCTTCCACATTTAACATACTAAGAGCCTAACTTGAGGGACAAGACCAACATCAAAAATTTTAGGATAATAAAGCTGAGACATGGTGCAAATTTTCTTTATGAAGCCTTTCATTTTCATAGGACAAAGCAGCGTCCCCACAGAAACCCAGACACTTCCAAGTGGAAATGCTACACTCTAATCAATACACACTCTAACTGTATCACAAATAATGAGATGACATGATTTAGAAATAAAAGGGTTTTGATTTTCAGGGACTATAATACTTTGAGAGGAAAGATGTCCAGGTCCTTGGCTTGGTAGTTCAGGATGTCATCTTGAGCCTCTTTCAGATGAAAACAAACTCCCACCCAGACACACACAGTTGTTATTTTTGTTAATCTGAATATTTTGCCTTTTTTATTCCTTATTTTTATTTTTCAAGTAGCAAGTTTTTTTTTTTATTAATCTGTCTCTCCCACTCTACTCCTTCCTCTGAGCAATTTTTTTTTTATTTTTATAAAAACCCTTACCTTCCATCTTGAAGTCAATACTGTGTATTGGCTCCAAGGCAAAAGAGTGGTAAGGGCTAGGCAGTGGGGGTCAAGTGACTTGCCCAGGGTCTCTGAGCAAATTTTAAAACAACCAATAAACAAAAAACAAAATTCCTCAATAAAAATCCATGTAATATAGCAAAATAATCCCACATTAGCCATTGCCAAAAATGTGTCTCTTCCTGCATCTTTTTTCTCATTTTATTTTTTCTAAGTTATACATGTATTACATTCAAAACATATTTCCATATTATTCATTTTTGTAAGTAAATCATCTTATAAGACCAAAATGCCAAAACATAAACAAATAAACAAGTGGTAATTTATGTTTTCATCTGCATTCCTATTCCAACAGTTCTTTCTCTGGAGGTGGATAGCATTCTTTTTCATAAGTCCCTCAGAACTGTCCTGGATAATTATGTTGCTATTTGTAACAAAGCCTATCACATTTGATCATTCCACAATACTGCAGTGTTTAATGTTTTTCTGGTTCTGCTTATTTTACTCTGTATCAGTTCACACAGGTCTTTCCAGATCTTTCTGAAATCCTCCTGTTCATCAATCCTTATAGCATAATAGTGTTCCATCAGTATAATGTAGCAGAATTTGCTCAACCATTCCCCAATTAAAGGACATCCCTTTAGTTTCTAATTCTTTGCCCCCACAAAAAGAGCTGCTATAAATATTTTTGTACAAATAGGTCCTTTTTCATTTCTTCCTGCATCTTGTTCATTACTTCTGTCAAGAGCTATGTGTCATATTCTATCTTCTTTCATTTGGACCCATTATTTATCACTGACAATAAGAATTTTAAAGTCTTCCAAATTCTTTTATTCTATAATGTTAACATTGCACAAATTGTTCTAGTTCTGCCCATTTAATTTTGTAGCATTTCAGAAAGGTCTACTTTTTTTGGAAATTGCCTTTTTTATCATTTCTTATGTAACAATAATATTCAATTATATCTACATGCCATAATTTTGTTTAGCCATTCCCTAATAAGATACCCTCTTGGGGGCAGCTGAGTGACTCAATGCATAGAGAGCCAGACCTAGGGTTGGGAGGTCCTGGGTTCAAATATGGCCTCAGATACTTCCCAGCTGTGTGACCCTGGGCAAGTTCTTTAACCCCTGTTGCCTAGCCCTTACCACTCTTCTGCCTTGGAACCAATACCTAGTATTGATTCCAAGATGGAAGGTAAGAGTTTAAAAAATTTTTTTTAAATAAGATACCGTCTTAGTTTCCAGTTTTGGGCTACTATGAAGAAAGCTGCTAAACATATTTTTGTACTTTGAGATCTTTCTCTTTTTTATTTCTTTTGACATTAAGCGTAGTAGTGGTAGATTTAGATTGAAGGATGTACATACAGTTTGGGAACTTTCTGGGCATAGCTCAAATTGCTTTCCAAAATGACTGAACAAATTCATGGTTTCACTAACCTGACTTTCCAACATCCGTTCTTCTCTTCTTTTGTCCAAATACTTTCAAAACATCCCTGAGATTCATTCCATTTAACAAAACTGCAAAGGGATCATGTGGACCTGGAAGAGAAAGTTCTTTTTAGCCCCATCATGTCTCTCATTTCATAAAAATCAACTTGGAGCCCAAAGGCCCAAGTGATGCTAGCAACCTTTATAATGCATTCCTGTATCAAATAAATCATTGCCCTTCCTACATAATGAAGAAGAAAGTGTCAGCCCCAGGGCCAAGCAGAATCTGTGGGGCCAGCAGCAGCTGATAATGGTCTTCATCAGGACTGGAGCACAGCTGAGCTTCATTTGTACCAGCACTCAGCAATGGGGGAGGGTGGGAGGGATGTGTGACCTCAAGCCCAGAGATTTAGGGAAGAGTAATCATCATGTCTGATGTCAATGTCTAATTACACTGACTGCAACCATAATGTCCTTTGGCAGAATTGGTGGTTTGTGGAGGAAGTCAGGCCCTGGTAAGCCCCTGGGGCTCTGGAAAGCTCAGGATATTTCATCTGCCTATTCTAGGAAACAACCCAAGCCATTAACTTATTAAGCACCCACTGTGGTCTAAGAACTATTCGAGAAGGTAGGAGTACAAAGGTGGAGAATAAAACAATTCCTACTTTCAATAAGCTTACATTCTAATGAGAAAGACAAGTATATGTAAAATATGTAAAGAATATACATAGTTAATAAATACAAATATATGCAAGATAGTTTTGGAGGGAGGGCATTTTAATAGTGGGGGGGATCAAGAAAGGTTTCATTCAGATGAGCTGCATTTTAAAGGAAGAGAGACTGAGACAGAGCTAGGAAGAGAATAAATTCTACACCTGTGAGAAGCTCAGGTAAAAGCAGATGGGAAATGGAGTAACTATGAGACAGACAGAGAGAGACACACACACACAAAGAGAGAGAGAATGAGAACACACTCGTTAGGCTGGATAAATAAAGGTAGAAGGAATTGATGTCCAATTAGGATGGTAGAGGCAGAGTGGGGCCAGGTTGTATAAGTAGAGCTTATATATTGTCCTAGAAACAAAAAGGAAGTAGGGTTCACTGACTAAAGGAGTCCCATGCTCAGATCTTTAAGGAAAATCACTTTGGAAACAGTATGTAAGAGACTGGAATGGGAAAGTGAGGCAGAGAAATTAATTATAAGGTCGTTGGAATAATCTGCAGATGAGAGGTGATAAGGGCCTAAGGAAAGAGGTAATTGTGAGTCTGTCTCATTTAAAACATGAGTTTGTCTCATCTCTCCCAGTAACATGAGCCATGGGGAAACAACCAGGTGAGTAATAATGTTTGTTTTTTCCCTATCCCTTCCAGCATTCCCGCCTCCCCCATGTTCTACTCCTCACTCTTAAAACTTTTTCTACTATGCCCCTACCTGGAGCCTTTCTCTTTCCACTGTCCTTTCTACTTTCTTTTATGTATTATCTTCCCCTTTCAAAATTGCATATTGCCTTTCATTCTGATTATATTAATATTCCCAGTATAATACTTGATTACACCCTAAGTGCTTAATAAATCCTTACTGACCTGACTTAGATACTATACTTGGTACCTTAACCAGTGGTAAGGAATCAGTTTCCCAATATGGGTAAGTTTGTAATAACAAATCCATGCTGAGACAACCTAAGCCTACGACAGGATAAAGGCAATTGTCTGAGACTCTGCCCTATAACCCCTTGAATTTCCCAGAAGTAACAGTGAAGGTTTGAGATATGATATGGCTTGACAAGGTCACTCAAGATGACAAATGGCAGACCCAAGACTTGAACCTAGGACTTCAGGCTCTTTTCCCTATATCATAGTGCTTCCTCCGAGTAAATTGCCAGTTTTCTAAAGAATTAATACAAAACAGTAAAAAATTCCAAATGCAATATTTTTTAACTTATGAAAAAAAAACATTTTAGCATGGAAGGAATGCATTTAAAAAAAAAAGAACCATGCAGAGTACCATATAGGAATTTAAATACAATTTTCGTAGACATCTCATTAGGTAGTTTTATATCTAGTGGCATCTGGAAAAAATAATTCCCCTAAATAGAAAAGCATGTCATATATGTTACAAGGAGCATTGGGGAACTACATAAAATTATTTTGGTTCTCCAATCACCACATAGCTTTGTAAACCTTAAAATTCAGCTTCTAACTAGTTATTTTAAGTCTTTCTTCTCAGATATGATGCAAGGAATAGGTGAGATGAACAAGTCTCAAAATTTAGGAAAATATACTCAAGGCAAACTTTATAGACCATTTTTTTTTTCTTGCACACTCTCTCAACTGAAGTATTTCAAAAGGAAAAATTGGTTGACAAGCTGGAAAGAAATTAAGCAGCATTCTCTGAGCACCATTGACCAATTGTAGGAAGTGGAATCTAATTCACTGAGATACAGTTTGTACCTGGGTGATGTGACTAGCTAATAAGTTTTTTTTATGACATTTCATGGTTGATTTTATGACAATCAACCAGTGTAGGGAGTGATACTGTTTAGTGAATAAAATGGCCAAAGCAATTTGGTTATATGGATAGAGTGCTGGTATGGAGTCAGGAAGACCTGAGATAGCATCAATGAAAGAAAATCATTATTAAAAAAAAAAAACACCTTTGTTTTAAGAAGTTTAGAATTGTTCAAAGTACTGAGCAATTTCCCCAAATCAACCCTCCCCTTTTTATTCATTTCAAAGCCAATTCCACTATCTTTAAACAGTGTTATGCCAATAGACCAATTCTATGGATTATCTTTCCAACTCTATATCCTAGTATGAACAATGGTCATTCTTCATTCACTGTTTTTTTTTTCTTGAAATGTATGGTTTAAAAAATAACCCCTTACCTTTTGTCTTAGCATCTATACTAAGTATTTGTTCCAAGGCAGAAGAACAAAAAGAGCTAGGCAACTGGAGTTAAGTGACTGGCCCAGGGTGCCACAGTTAAGGAGTATCTAAGACCAGATTTGATCCCATGTCCTCCCAACCCTAGGTCTGTCTCTCTACCCATTGAGTTACCCAACTACCTCTCTTTTACATATGATTAGGCTAAATTCTCTGGAATGATGATGAATTTCATTTATTATGCTCTGTAATGTATGATAACTTGATATATTCAGCAAAATATTGCCTGCAAACTGGAACATTTGGAGGGCTTTGCCATCTATTAAGGAAACTTCCATATTTTTCCTGAAACTCCTTTATACACACTTAGACAGAAAGAATAAAAAAATTTGTTGATTAAATAGATATTGTAACTTTTTTTTTTCAAAAGATAGGGTTAGAGCTGCAATAATCCATTGATACCCCTTCTCCATGTGACTCTTGTTGGAGGTACTGTAAATAAAATGTTATGGCCAAAGACAGGAAGACCTGAGCTCAAATGCAGCTTCACATACTTACTAGCTATGTGACCTTGGGCAAGTCACTGTTTGCCTCAGGTTCTTTAACTATAAAAGTGAGATGGTAAGAGCACCTATCTCCCAGAGTTGTTATGAAGATCAAATGAAAGAATATTTGTAAAGCCCTTGGCATAGTGCCTAGCATATAGTGGGTACTTAATAAATGTTTATTCTTTCAATCCTAGGGAAAAGATCCTTAGTTACTTGACTTTTAGCAGTTGGGTGGTACAAACATATGGTTCAGGAATCAGAAACACTTGAGTTCAATTCCAGCCTCAGATACTTACTAGCTCTGTGACCATCAGCTTCAGTTTCTTCATCTATAAAATGGAGATAATAATAGCACCTACCTCACAGAGTTATTGTGAGGGTCAAGTAAGACAATATTTGTAAAGTGATTAACACAGTGCCTGGAAAGTAATAGGCACTATTCAAATCTCAGCTGTTGTTGTTGTTTGGAGATACCCCAATGCCTTGACCAAAATAGATGCCTAATTGAATTAAAAGAGCAAACTAAGGCTATATAAAACAGCAGAGCTAGCTGGCCTGCACAAGGCAAAAATGTGTGAGCTGTGTAATAAAGAGATCATTGGTCTTGAGAGTCAAGTGATCTAAGATTCTTTTTGACACTGAGTGAGTTTAGGCAAGGAGCTTGCCATCACTGACGCCTCAATTTCCTCACCTTTAAAATGAAGGGATTACATTAAATGATCTCTAAGGTTGCTTCTAGTTCGAACATTCTGTTATTATCCATTTCTTGCCCTGCCAAAATGAGCATTCTTTCACCAGAATTAGCCAGTCACAAACATTTGTGGAATCTGACGATTATAGGCTCTCTAAATTTGAAGGGACCTTGGAGGTCATCTTGTTCAACATAAAGCTGATCAAGAGCATCCCTATATCTGGGCATCTGATCTCTGCTGAATGACTTCTGGATACAGTTCTGATTCTACTGCATCCTAAGGCAGTCCACTGTTACTTTTGGACATTGTTGTTCAGTCATTTTGGTCAGTCCAAATCTTTGTGATCTCATTTGGGTTTTTTTAAATTTTACCAATTATATGTAATAATAAATTTCCACATAAGATTTTCCCAAGTTATATGATCCAGTCTCCCTGCTTTCCCTTTCCCTTCCTGGAGTTGGCAAGCAATTTGATCTGGGTAACACATGTATCATCATGCAAAACATTTCCATATTGTTCTTTTTTATGAAAATAATCATATAAAACCAAAAACTCAAAATGAAATACAAAAAAGCTAAAGTGATCTGTACTCTGTCTCCAGCAGTTCTTTTTCTAAGGATGGACAGCATTCTTTGTCATAAGTCCATTTGGGGTTTTCTTGAGAAAGATACTGGAGTGGTTGGCCATTTCCTTCTCCAGTTTATTTTACAGATGAGGAAACTCAGGCAAACAGAGTTAAGAGATTTGTCCAGGGTCACACAGCTAATAAGTATTTGAGGGCAGGTTTGAACTCAAGGAGAAGAGTCTTCCTGATTCTAGTTCCTCGCAATCCACTCAATACACTGCACCACCAAGCTCAGAGATGTATGACACCAAAATGTTCCTCTCTATAACTTTTATCCATTACCCCTATCCATTACCTATCCCTCTTCCACATGGCAGTCTGTCAGATATATGAGGACAACGATCAAGCCCAACTAAAGCCATCTCTTTCCCTGCTAAGCAAATTCCTTCAACTGATGGTTAGATGTCAGGATTTTATTTTATTTCCTTAACCTCCTCTGGGCTAGTTCTAGCTTGTCCATCAATGTGCATCATAAAATATGGGCTCAAGAACTGAATATAATATGCCAGGTATATTATGATCAAGATAAAAGGTATTTTCTCTATTGCTTCTCTCATTCTGGATATTATTTCCATAGTGAAGGCAAACTCTGTTTAGGTGAAACTAGGTGATACAGTAAATAAAGTACTGCGGTTGGAATCAGGAAGAATCATCTTCATAAGTTTTCATCTGGGCTAGCTCTTACTAGCTGTGTGGCATCCTGCAAGTCACTATTGGCCTCAGTTTCTCAACTACAAAATGAGCTGGAAAAGGAAACAGCAAACCACTCTAGTATCTTTACCAGAAAACCCCAAAATGGGGCAAGAAGAGTGAGACGCAACTAAACAACAATAAAGCGTCATCCTTCATAAAATGCTGAATTGTACAGTTAACATAGACCTAGAAATTAAATGGATGGTTTCCATTTTCCTACAAGCTAACAATCTGAATGGGGATAAAGTTAAAAGAGAGATTTAGTTAGATATACCAATTACCTAAAGACAAAACATCACTGCCTAGTCCTAAAATGAATAGAACTATAAGTTTAAATAAAAGGCTTCTTCAGTGCCAGCCCTATATTTAGGCAGTGTAGATTTGAATTTAAATTTATGGAGATAGAAAAAGTTGTAAATGTCATCTAGTTCAGTGCTCCCCAAAATTTTTTGTAGTACAAACCACTTATAACAACAACAAACCAAAAACAAGGTAGTTTAATGTACTATTCATATATTCTTTTAGATTCATTCACTAAATGCTTATGATAACCACAGAGAAAATAACTTTTTCTCTCCCTAAAGCTCCAAACTAAAATTTACATTAGATAATTATAACTATAAAATATAAAACTTTACTTCACCCATAATTATAAAAACTCTAAATACATAATTTTTACATAATCATATATACAATAATACAGAAATAATACAGAAATACAGAAATCATACATTTTAATTAGATAAATTATGAATCTATAATTTATAATTTTATAAGTTATAAATAATTACAAATATTTTATGTAGGGCATTCCATAAGAATTGTAAGAAATAATTTATTTTTTAAACCCTTACCTTCCTTCTTAGAATCAATACTATATATTGCTTTGAAGGCAGAAAAGTGGTAAGGGTGATGCAATGGGGGTCAAGTGACTTGCCCAGGGTCACCCAGCTAGGAAGTGTCTGAGGTCATATTCAAACCCAGAACCTCCCATCTGTAGGCATGGCTCTCAATCCATTGAGCTACCTAGCTGCCCCAAAAAGAAGTAATTTCTGCAAGACCCCATATGTTTACTATTATCTGTAGGTCTTCATGATAAATCTTTGCATTTTATGAATTTTGATGAAAATAAATAAAAATTTGGCTAAATAAGTTACAAATTCTGTCTTTAACATAGTAACAATTTCAGCATTGGACTTTACTTTTGAACAAAGGTTTGTGATATTTGATCCAAGACTAAACAAAACAGTCTTAAATTTAGTTCTGAATCAAGTTTATTTCAATATTTCAATTTAAAACAAAAATAAAAGTAAAATTTGTATTCACATAAATATGTGATAGAAAATAGTAGCAGAATTTTCAAGTTCTTATATTTTTTTAAGAAAATTCATTTTTTTATATTTCATCATCTAACCAATTAACAAAAATGAATAACCAGTTACTATGTAAGATATTTTATTTCCTATTGCTTAATGATGTGCTATATTGAATGATAAATGTACTCAAAGTTCAATTGCATGTTTTGTTTAATTTTTAACAATATTTATATTTAAACTAACCTTTGTAAGGAAAGTTTCATCAGCATTCTGGTTACATTCTCACAGAAATATTAAAGAATGACTGACAAGTGTTGCCAAACAGTTGATTTGAAAATCCTCCAGATAGAAGAATAGCAACATAAGTGGAGGATAAGTGTAAATCAGAAAACAGTCTTAATACTACAATGAGAGGCAATATAAGGTTCACTTCTATGAAACATTTGGGATAGCTCAGGATTGTTTCCAGATGGCTTGTAATGCACATGCTTAGTGATCAGGATTTCTAAGTCTGACATTTGTACTATAAAAATGCAAACTTTCATATCATAATCATGTTATTACACAGGTGATTGAGTTTAATTACAGGATAACAGGAATGAGGAGTTACTTTGGTATAGTATGCAGAAGACAACCGAGAGTATGTATATGAGTCTAACTATCTATTGGGAATTGATTTGTGCTTAAATGTGTAATCCTTGTGGCTGTTTGGAAACAATTTGATGACATAGTGAGAAACTTTCAGAACATTTTACTCAGTCAGGATCAGTCATCATTTGATGTAATCATTTTCATGAATACCAAAACAATTTCATGAAAAATCATCCCTACTTTGAATTATTACAGAAACAAATCTATAATGTTTCAAATTTGTACTTGCTTGGTACAAAGGAAAAATGTATATTTGTAACTTATTCAGGCACTTATTTACTACTTAAGTTTCCATTAAAGAATTTTTAATATAAACCCCATTAGACTATCATCACAAGCCTCTCTCTCTCTCTCTCTCTCTCTCTCTCTCTCTCTCTCTCTCTCTCTCACACACACACACACACACACACACACACACACACACACATGAGATTTGTGAACCACTAAATGAAAACCACTGATATAGTCCAACCTATTGATTAAAACTATGGGCAGACTAGAAAGAAGGGAATAAGCATTTATTAAGTGCCTACTCTATGCCAGATTATATGCTAAATGCTTTACAAATATTGTTTCATTTGGCCCTCATGGCAACTGTGAAGGATGCCGGTATCACTATGAAAGGAAGAGACTGTCACTTGTCCAAGGTCATACTTCTGTTGTGTCTGAGATCCAATTTAAACTTAGGTCTTCTTGTCTCAGGTCAATGCTCTACAACCAGCCTCTCATTGATTAGAGGCACTGGAAGGGTCTTCTAACACAATATAGCTCTAATACTGACCTCCCTTGATGCCTGAAATTCTTAAAATTAGAGTTGTTTACTCTGGCATTGAAGGATTCTGTTGAAAATACAAATATTTTAATATTTAATATATACATTATTCAGTTAGCTCCTTTTTGTGATTTTGTGATCATCTAAGCAGAGACTAATTTACATTATTAACTAGGAATGGGAAACATGGGGAGAAACAGTCCTTATACCACACAGATAGTTTCTTGCTCCTTTTAGTTGCTCTTTTGGGGTCTGAGTTTCCCCACCTATAAAATGAGGGGCTGCACTAGATGACCTTGAAGTTACCTGTCACCTCTAAAATTCTATAGTTCTATTGTTCTTAAACTGATAGAAGGAACCAAGAAGAGCAATCTTAAAGCAAAAGAACCACTAGGGAGAGGAGATTCATATGGAGAACTGCTCTAAAAAGTCCAAGGAGAATAAGCAGTCCAAATCTAAAAGATCCCTAGAGAAAGAAAGGGGTCACTACAAGAGGGTAAGTTTCCAAAAACAACTTGATCTTACTGTACAGATTCCCCAGAGACAGTCAAATGTCAAATAGACATCTTACTTTTCTGTCCAGTATAAAGTTTTTAACCGTCCTATCTGGGGAAGAAAGTCTGTAGGTGGCCCTTCAGCCTCTATATCAGAAAAAGAAAAGCCAGCAAAGGGAACCTAGAAGATATCAAAGAGAATGAGCCCCTCACCCTCCCAGGGAAGCTGTGCCATAGCACAGAATTTCACATTGCATATTCCAAGGCAGTTTTTTGTGCAAAGCTCTGTAGCATATGGAGGACGTGACCCAATGTCCCACTGTACCACATGGTGCTGCAGTTGCTATAGAAAGGTTCGGCTTTATTGAGCAGCCTCACATATAGTCATGTAAAACTCAAGCTTGCAGCTGAGCACACCAAGGGGCAATGGGTAGGCAGTCCTGTCTTTGAACCCTCTCCTTCTGCATTGAGGTTTTTCTTATGTGTTTTTCTCTTTGCCTTTCCAAATATGCACAGGTTACCAGTGAGAACACATAATGCATCTTCTCAGGGACTTGACATTTTCCCTCTCATTTGGAACTGTCTATTGCAACTTGGGAAAAACAACAGAGGGAAGTTATTTGATGACTCCTCTTCTTCTCTAGTACAAGACTGTCTGTCAGCCAATACATTCGCTCCCTTCCCTCACCCCCAGGGACTCTGCTATCCTGTTATTCTCCTGCTTTCTGGACTTTCTCCATCTCTCTGACTTTTTATTTCTTGCTTTTAATGTGCAGTAAGAATGCAGACATAGAATTAAGGACCTACAAAGAATCTTAGAGATATTCTCATATAAGTATTATAAGTATTCTTAACTTGATGCCCATAGATATTCCTCCCCCTACCCTTACAATGAGAGTGCATGACAAGATTCCAAGATTTCCATAAACTTGGAAAAAACAGTACATCATAAGTTTTACTAACTTCTAACTCAATTTTAGCATTTCTATTATTTAGTTAAAACAGTATATTTTACATAATTGCACATATAAAATCTATATCAGATTGCTTGCCATCTCAGGGAAGAGAGAGGGGGAAAATTTGGAACTCAGAAAATTTTTACAAGAATATCAAGAATTGCCTTTACATATAATTGAAGGGAAAATAAAATATTTTTTTAATTCTGAGAAGCAATCAGTAAACTTCATCAGACTGCCAAAGGAGTCCATGGCATTAAAACAACAATAACAACATTAAGAACCCCTAATCTAGTGCAACACTGTCATTTTATAGATGAGAAAACTGAGTCCCAGAAGGGGAAATGTGTAACCTAAGGTCATCTGGCTATTTAGCAGCAGAGCTAAGACTGGAGTCCATGGCACCTGACTTCCTAGGGCTCTTTTCAAAACAATTATAGCAGCAAATATCTATGAAGATGCCACTTAGCACAGTGCTCTGGAGTCAGTACAGGAGAAGATACAAAGTTACTATAGGACGTGGAAACTGTACTCATGGAGAATATAGTCAAGAAGAGGGAGATGGCATCAACACAAGTAGCTCTAATGGATACTATTACATATAAATATATCAGCAATTATAGCCAAATAAAGTGCTTAAGGAGAAGGTCCTTATCAACTTTGCTTATCCAGGAAAACTTCACAGAGGAAGTAACATTTGAGTTGCAATTTAAGAAATGGCTAGTGTAAGTATCCCAGACAGAGGAAACCAAAAAGCAGGACAATGGAAGTTTCGTAGGTATTGTTAGTAAGCTCAACTATGTAAAGTTGTTTATTGGCATTCTTTTTTTGGGGGAGGGGAAAGAGGGAAGAAATTGAGAATAGGAAGAATGGTTGTTAAAGATTGGATATCATTATGGATTTTTGTAGTACTTATGGCAGAAGGCAACTCAGATTGAAATGACCTCCAAGATTTGGAAAGAGTGTTGCCACAATGTCAAGATTCTGGGAGACTTTTACAGTAGATTATTGTATATCCACCCCAGGACACTGACTCATAGAAAGGTATATGTTTGTGTTTCTCCTCCTCCAGGGAAATTGTGTTTGTGTTTTCCCTTCTGCATGGGAGTTGATTGGGGGTTGTGGTCACACTCTCATTTCCTGAGGGTCAGTCTTCTGCCAGGGGGAGAGTGCATGATAAGATGTTTCTGGCACAGTCTAGGACTGCATCTCTGAGGCTCTTCCCTATCAATTTGGAGGGAAGTTTGAGAGCCCTAAATGAAGACAAGAACTACTTCACAGGCTTGAAAAACAGTTGTTAAAGTTTTAACAACAAGCTGTTTGGAAAATGTAACAATAGGTGTAGCTCTCTCAGAGGTGAGAGAAGCCACAAGGTAGGAAGATAGAGACAGGATAGAAGTTTTGATACCACGAGGGAAGTGACGGAGTCCTAGTAGAGATATGAGGTGTTCAGAATGAGTCTTTATTAATTATCAATGAGCCACAGCTAAGCTCTGATCAAAGGACCAATTCAGTAGGCTATTCCAGTCCTGAGATCCATTCCACGCAGGTCAGAGAGGTGAATAGAGAAAGATTAAAGATGGAGCTTGGCCAGAGGCCAAGCTCCTGCAAGGACAGCCATCAGGTAGCCTGAAAGAGAAGGAGCGCAGAGAGCAGAGGGCAGAGGGCAGAGAGAGCGAAGGCGGAGCCTGCTGGGCTAGATATAGTTTTTGATATGCAAATATACACAGTACATAGGGATGACCCTCATTGGTTAATGACAAGGCGTAGGTGTGGTTTCTCTTAACCAGGTGAGAACAAAGAAACCTGTTTTCCCGCCTAACCTGGGAGAAGCTGGGGTCAAGGGTCATAGGCCTTCCCAGCCATGAGCACTACTGAGCATGCCCAAGACTGAGCAATCTGCACATACTGTTTTCCCCTTGCCCATATCCAGGAAGCGGTCTGCTACATCTCCCCCTTTTTGTTTTACACACAAATGAATAGTGTAATATCAAAATTAGCAACATTACAGCATTAACAAATACAAACACTCTGGTGCATAATCATATTCTGATACAGAGATGAAAAACCTGTCCTGATTGTATAACTTAGATGTCCCAATCAAGAATGCACATCAGCATAAACTGATTCAGTGATCAATCTTAAAAATTCCCAAACTGATCTTTCTATCTGCCTGTCTGCATATCAAGATCAATGCAACAGTCTTAGTAGATATAAAAATGTTAAGAAAATAATTTCTACGCTACTGATCCTGGTCTAATGAGGTAGAACTCTATGATTCACATGACAGGTGCAATAATCAAACATGCCACCATTCACAGTCTGGACTATCAGAAGTTGTCAGCCTTTTCAACAGTTAGCAAAATACTATCCCTGGAGATGAAGGATAAGTCCTTCCTTTCTCTCGTCCTGATACTGCATCTTGGGGATCTTTCCGTGCTCGCTGCCAGATGCCTGCCACATAGGAAACTGGTTGGTAGCTCGATGCCAGGACATCCAGCGACTGAGGGTGTCAGTACGCCATGTCTCTGCATTTCCCAACCTCAAACATCCATTTCACATGGAAAATGTAACCGTGGCTGAGGCTGTCTGCTCCATAATGAAAGATTCATTATGATTCCCCTTACATGCAATCAGACATCACTCTCCAGTATGGTCATCTGAAAATTAACAATTGCTGTCATGTTCTCATGTTCACCGACTGTTAGGTGACTGTAATTCTAGAAATCTTTGCACCTTCATAATTCTGGATCAGAGCATTAACAGTACTTTCCTTGTACTTAAAAATTCTGGCCTTAATAGTGCAAAAGAAAAAAATCAAGGTTGATCAATCAAGAGTGACCTTAAAAATTTCCTCTAAAAATATAAATACTGATCTCCATAAGATTCCTCTCCCTTTTCTTTTTGTTTGTGTGTTGGGAGAGATCCCTTCAAAGAAAAACATCCTCTCTTAACAATTCTGGAGGATCATGTTATCACATGTCAAATGATCTTAGAAAATCGATCCTGGGAACCTGATCCCAAAATTAATACAAGATTCTCTTGGCTCACTGTCTATGTGGTATCTTTGAAACTGAGCCAATGTAAAATATCAGAACTTATATTCCCAATGATTTCTAATTCCTGATCTAAATAGATCAAAATTCGCCTTGTATATGAACATAATTTTGCACCATTACAGGCTGTGCAAAAACATCAATACATCAATCACAGTGCAAATTTTTAACAAATACCAATTTTCCCATCCATTTTACATTCTCAATTGTAACTCAAATAACCATGATGGTGATAATGAAGTAATATTTCAAGTTCTGACTGCATTTTCCTAATATCTTCCTTATTTTAAATCTCTGCTTGTATAAATAAACCCATCAATATGGTAACCAAGCCTATACCATTACCAATATTTGCAAAATTCATTCCACCAAACCAATGTTTGGGTAAATAGAAGCTTAAGTTGTTTCCCATGTAGAAGCAATTTCTACAGTTTCTTGTACCTACAGCATTTGACATAGCCTTTTCATTCCTAGTTGTCAGTGTATAATATTCAATGTGCTTTTTCTGCACGCTTATCTGTGCCTATTGTGTCATGTTTCTAATCCATACTCCAAAACAGTAAAACTTAGATTATACTTTGCCCTTGCTCCATGTTTTTGTGCAATAATAATTTTTTCCACCTAGGAGAGACAATGACTGCGCGTCCACAGAAATTGTCAAACCTAGAGCCCTCAGTTTTTCATGAGGTCTTACTTCCATATACCAGAACGTCTTCCAGTATATGAAAGGGAAGCCAATAGATCCCGAATCCAGCGGCCGTCTGAATTCTGGGACTGTTGGAGGAGAGCAAGACATTTTTCCTATCAAGATATTACCCACAAAGACAGGGTATCAGGAGTAATGGTTAGCAATGGTATTAACAGTTAACTACTGCTATGGTAGTCAGCCCTTAATGTAATGTCAGGAACATAATCTTTGCCTGGATGTCAATGATCTCTTACAATAACTCAAGTTCCTGATTAAAGATTTCCTAGTGTCTTTTCCTTGATCTCTCATTCTTTCTTGAGAGTAACATCAGTGTCACCTGTCCATTAGACCTGTCTGTGCAGCATTTTCTGCTTAGCACCTCATTTTTGATGTCAGAGATATCAGATCTATGCTATGAATGAAAGTTTTCTATCTCCTGCTCTTTGGAGAGTCCTACCAAGGTCTATACCCTTGTTAACAGCATTTCTTACAATACAAGTGGTAGCTTTACAATGCATACAATTCATAATGCATACAAAATTCCCTTTGACAGTATCATATACAAAATACAAGGTATACTTTAGTAGCTAGACAATTTGTAGCTATTTCATCTCAATCCCATCGCAAAGTCTTTGGAATGTGGGATGTATCTGGTGTCTTGTACAGACACAAGTGTGATTTAGTCCTTTTGAATTAGCATACTTGATGTTGCTCTGGGTACCCCATCTCAATGGATGTCAGCATGACAAGTGTCCATCAGTGGCCTAATAGCCAATGTCTCTAATAGTGTAATGTCATTGTTCTAGAGTGATATTAGTCACCAAAGAAGTGTCCTTCCAGCGAGTCTGGATTGTGGCTGGCATGTAGGTAGCTGATGCCATCACCTTCCGTCTGCTTCTCTTCCTGGTCTGTATCAGCTGGCATGAAGCATGACGTGGGAGACCAGATGTTTTCATTATCTGTGAACATATAAACAAGACCTCGACCCAACATTATCATCCCCTTGGGTCCCTTACAGTCTTAATATCTTGATGATTTTTAACCCACTTCAGGTATCTCACACAATGTGATCTTTATCATTACATTCAATATTGATTGTTACAAAGCTTTAACTTATATTCTTTCTGGGGTGTAGAAGAGATAGATGATTAGTGATATCATATCCACCTCTTTCCTTATGAAAGTGGAACTGTCACAGCTTAACAATACTGACTTCTAGATAAGTCTGATTCTAGCAAAAACATATTGTTTGCAAATATAATGTACCCTTTAAGACAATAATCATCAGTACATTTTGGATAGTATTACCCTTTTGTGCTGCAAGTGGACAGCATTCCTTATACTGTCATAATATTCCCAATTATACCCTTTTGATATTTGATCAAATTTGGCTAACATGGAACAATTCCAATAAAATGATTTCAAGTTATACATTGTACCAGTACCATTCAAAATTGTCAGGCATGTAATAGTTAGATCTTTTACCAAATACCCACATATTCCTAGAACAGAATATCTGTTAGTGACTCAATGATACTCTTCTGCATGTACATTGTTTCTCATACAATTACATGTGTGTGTGCATAGTGTGTTAAACCTGCCTATAGGGCAGTCTTTACAGTCCATGTGCTGCTTCTCTGGTGTCCTGTGCCAGACACCTCTGCCTTCTGTCCTTCTTCCGGGCAGATTTTCTTGCCATCAGATGCTCTTAATCATCTTCCATGGACTCCATGTATCTGAGAAAGTAAACAGAAAACCTCGACCCCAAATGAAAGCCTCATTGGGTCTTAGAAAGTTAGAAAGTGACAGAACATATATACCTTCAGTTTTTGAACCTTGGGGCTCATGAAGTCCTTTGAGCTCTATGTACCATAGCTTGCATGTAAGCCATGAGCTATGCCATTTAGCCTTTGCATTGCTGTTAAAAGCCCTGCTATTCCAAGCTGTTTGGAATAGACAGTTGTGCACAGTTATTCATAAAATCTGCAATCACTTTGCTCACTTCTTCATTTGAGCTTGAACCCATAAACCAGGAGAGTAAGTATCTCCCATCACTTTTCACAGTTCAACCTTTGTGCCAGGAGCAAACTGAAATGCACCTTTTGCTCCAAAATATACAGTGGATATCTATCAGAGGTGAAATTAATCCACAGCAGTTTGCATTGATAAGCGTTATCACCTGCTTGTTCAGGATATAGATGTACCATAGATCTGGCCCTCTGCTAGAGCAGAGAATGCCAGCAGCTGTGTGTTCAAAACAGCATGTATAGATGCTTAAATATTTGCTTTTTCAAATCCATAATCATAAAAATATCATTCTATAAATCACTTGTGAATTGACCCATGTGTGCTGGGATCTTAAGTCTTTGTCTGCCTGCACACAATTTTTGCTTTTTGAAAAATTTCCACCTTGTGCAGTTATTAAAATTATAGCATTGTCTTATGCTGTACAAATATGCACAGAATTATCAAACAATTGCACAGAAGTTGTTATTTCTGAACTACTGCCCTTAGCTTCATAACTGAAAAGATCTTAATACTGTGACTAAAATCATTACTTCCATCTGCTAATTCTGCAAATCTTCACTGCAGAAATAAATCAAATTATGCCAGTAACCTTTGAATTTGCATTATTATCATAGGTCTCTTTTCAATGTCATGATCAGCTTCAATATCTGCAATTTTAATACATGATAGTATTGCCTCTTTCAAATCCTTAATAAATCACTGTACTGAGTAACAGAGTTCCTGATAACTTTAATAATTAACCACTGGTAAACAGATTGAATCCTTCTAACCATGCTTTTACCCTGCTGAGCATGTGTCTTAATTTTCCATAGTAAAAGCTATTCTAGTTATAAATCATTTGCTTTCTGGATACAGGTATGTTAATATGCCCAGTAAAAAAGTTTCTGAACTGCATACAGGCTGTTTGAATAAGCTCTGCTCAAGATTCATCCTGTTGCTTTATGTCCTGTTTAGAAAAGTGTTAATAATTCCTCCATAGTTAAAATTAGAAAGCTTTAAAAATTCCTTTAAATCATATTCCAATTCATGCTTATTATATCTTAGTATTAAGTTTTTTCTTCTAGCCAATTACAGCCTTAGTGATAAAACTTGCAATCTCAGTTGCTCTGATGCTATCTTCCACGTGGCTCAAGCCACGTGGCCGGTAGAGAGAAAAACATTTCAAGCTGCTTCAGATTTAAACTCAAACCTTAAAAGTTTTCTGTTTGCACTTTAATTACCTTGAGATATATACCAAAATTTCTCTACAGATAAAACATTTCTAGTCCTGATATTTTGTGGCATATAACAAAAGTCCGAGAAAGATTTTTTAATTCTCCTTTTTTAACTTCCTTTATCAAAATATATAAGCAGACATTCCTTTATAATTTTGCCTATCCAACCTAAACTAAAATTCAAATTCCCAAATCTTGCTTTACTGTATTTGCAATCGCCCAGGTAAAGCCTGCCTTTACCTGGCTGGACCTCAAACAAAAGAGTTCCTAGGAGCTTTTTCACATGCTAAATGAGTTCGGAGGCTTGCTTGTTTAAAAAAAATCTTCTGCCTTTGGTTACGGAATGGCAATATCTTTTTACAACTTAGGCTGTTCCGAATTTAACCTAATTCAGGATTATTACCTTGATTCCTTAATTTTGCTGAGACCTACGGTTTTATGACAAAAAATTTTTTGTTTTTTATCCGTTTTTCCAAGTAATTGCAAGATCCTTTAAATGCCCTGCTTTGAGATTAAAGCAACCACTTCCTGATAGGCCTTTCAAATGCATCTGAGTCCGACCTCTCCTGAAAAGGCACAGGGAGTTTCTTGTAAAGATTAGCTTGCAGAACTTTTGAAATAAGAAGTGCTTAAGAAAGAACTCCTTAGCATTCTGCAGCAGTTTCTGCCTTGCGTCTTCACTAGGCTTTCCCGCTTTTGCGTATGAATAGCAGGTAAATTTGACTTTGCTTTCCGGCTGAAATTTTAACTCCTGCTTTTTCTTTTCCCAGTTGCTCCTTTTGAAATTCACTAGGCTCTAGCAACTGTTTGTTTCAGACTGAGATTTTTCAAGTTCTCAATCGCCCCTAGTGAGGGTTTCCCTGGGTCAAATGTCCTTTTTCTTCCCCTCCCCCTCAGACCACTCCTCAGGTGTTTCTTAACCTCCGGAGATCCAGGTCCGAGAGAGGAGGCCTCCGACTAGCAGACCCAGGTGGGGGAGGGAGACTGCACCTCCCTGACAGAGATAGTTTAAGAATCCCTCTCTGACCGATCGTGTGCTTCCCTCATCCTGATTCCGTCTCAGGCAATTAAGCTCTTGAGACTTCCATTTCTCCCCCATCAAGCTACGACATTAAGAGTCGAGCAGGGTTCAGAGGGGAGACCCACCTCAAGCAGAGGAGGACTTACCGTCCTTGGCCAGAGGATCGGCAACCTTCCTGGACTTCCGGCACCCGCCTACTATTAGCCTCGTGTCCTCGAACGCGTTCTCCCATTCGCTGTGTGAAATAAAAGAGTGGAATGCCACGAGAAAGTTGGGCGCCATCTGTAGCTCTCTCAGAGGTGAGAGAAGCCACAAGGTAGGAAGATAGAGACAGGATAGAAGTTTTGATACCACGAGGGAAGTGACGGAGTCCTAGTAGAGATATGAGGTGTTCAGAATGAGTCTTTATTAATTATCAATGAGCCACAGCTAAGCTCTGATCAAAGGACCAATTCAGTAGGCTATTCCAGTCCTGAGATCCATTCCACGCAGGTCAGAGAGGTGAATAGAGAAAGATTAAAGATGGAGCTTGGCCAGAGGCCAAGCTCCTGCAAGGACAGCCATCAGGTAGCCTGAAAGAGAAGGAGCGCAGAGAGCAGAGGGCAGAGGGCAGAGAGAGCGAAGGCGGAGCCTGCTGGGCTAGATATAGTTTTTGATATGCAAATATACACAGTACATAGGGATGACCCTCATTGGTTAATGACAAGGCGTAGGTGTGGTTTCTCTTAACCAGGTGAGAACAAAGAAACCTGTTTTCCCGCCTAACCTGGGAGAAGCTGGGGTCAAGGGTCATAGGCCTTCCCAGCCATGAGCACTACTGAGCATGCCCAAGACTGAGCAATCTGCACATACTGTTTTCCCCTTGCCCATATCCAGGAAGCGGTCTGCTACAATAGGATTATCCTATTCAGGTCAGCGTGGCTACATCCACCATCCACCTCCCAAAAGTGCAGGTAGTGATAGCCCAACTAGCCTGAGATTGTTATATCACACTGGCCATATTTAAAAGACCAGGGAAAGCAGACACAGGCCTTTCTAAGTCAGTATGAATAATTTCAAAACCAAGCCTTAGGGGCCCTTCCCAGCTGTGTGAGCCTGGGCAAATCACTTAACCCTAATAGACTAGCTCTTCCCAACTCTTCTGCTTTAGAACCAATACTAAGTATTGACTCCAAGATGGAAGATAAGGGTGTTTTTTTAAAGACTCAACCTTGTCCCTTCCTAGTAAAACATGAATAAGTACCCTTTATGAGCATAAAATTGTGAGAAACCACTCAATTGGGCAGTAACTATGACAGAAAAGGGAAGCCCATTCCTGAAAGATCACAGGCACTTTTAAGGGCAAGTTCTTAATAGTATCTGGGTATTCTCATGAAGAATATGATACAGTAACTAGAATGCTAAGATTGCAAGGGCTTTAGTAAGAAGTTATTTATAAAATCTTAGCAGTTATTTGTGATATGAGGCTACAAGGAGACAGTGATGGTGGTGAAGATATCTTGAAAGAAGTTGAAGAGTGAAGAGTGAAAGGATCAATTAGCGAGTCACTTGGCTCTTGTAGATTTGATGAGAGTTAGGATTCTTACTATTCAGCTCAGTTGGAGATAGGTGGACATAGAACTAGGAACTAGAAGGAACCTTAGAGAACATCTAGTCCAACTCCATCATTTTACAGATGAAGAAACTGAGGTCCACATTACTGGAACTTGGACCCTTCCTATGGGAGCAGTTGTCAAGCTGCATTCTATACATGACTTGTTTCATAGGGTAATGGGCTGGTGGCATTGAGCATAGCCATTCCCAAGGCTCTTAGGTTCAAGGACCTGGGCTTTCTCCTTTAGAATCTGAGGAGAGATGGTAATCAGGCCCAGCAATGCTGCTTCCTGTTTTCCCAACAGGATGCCCTATTGCTTTAGTTGGACTGACTTGCCTGCCCTATGAGTCAATTGTTTGACAGTCAGTTTGGGGATAACTGTCCCTTCTCAACAATAATTGCATCCCAGCTAAAAGGGCTGGGCTGGCAGCAGGTCCAATTGTCTAGGAGAGGAGGTTTGGGAAAATGCCACCATTTCAACTTGAGCTTATATTTTTGATGGTGGTCTTTTTTCCAGGAGTGAGACAGAGACAGCTGTCTCTGCATTGTGAGTATCTTTGACCTATTAATCTCCTGTCAGGAACACCTACTCTGTATGAAAAAATATACTCACTAAATGAATGACAAATACAAGTCTTATGGAAATAAATTCTAGTGAATATCAAAATGGATTTATTTGTTCTCGACAATGACCAGCAGAAACATTCTGGATTTTGGTGCCCAAAGGGGAACCAAATTGAACTCTTATATTGTCTACTAAGGTCCAAATTTTATTCACCATCCACAACCATTACTTCTTTCTATTGATTTCAGACATTTCGGTCAGGATTCCAGTAGCATAAATCTACTCAGGCTGGCTTATAACCTTCTTGGAACTAGGGCAAGAGAATAAATGGAAGATAGATTGTTGGTTTTTTTAAGTTTTTAATTAGTTGACTTTAATTAATTTCTATTTTTAACTAGTTACTAAATTTTCACTTAAGATTGGTTTTGCCTTTTTCTTTGGTTGGGTTTGGTTTAGGCGTTCTGGATTTGTGAGTAGGCTATCAGCAATGATGGTGGCTGTGTTTAGATGCCATTTTTAAAAGTACTGGGACAAATGTGAGCCTAAAAGAGTTATGACAGGAATTGAATTTTTCCATTGGCTTGGATAGTTTTCCTTTAAGGAGGTAAGCAAGGCTTCCTTAGGACTTGGCTATCCTAGAGAACCAAGAACATAAAACCTCCAGCCTATGTGAACTTGCTATTCCTGACATTTGAGAGAATTCCTAGTGCCCTAATACAAATCTTTCTGATCCAGCATTGCTACTCTGGTAAGTGTGAAGAAGGGGATTGTGTCTGTTTTTAGTCAAATATGTTATTTAACTATATTGTGAGTAAATATATTTTATTGAATGTTATTGTCCACAAGAGTTTCACTGCTCTACACTGGAGCCGGATCATTAGACTAGCCTGAACTATGTATGCAATTCTTACACACACACCACTACCACCACCACCACCACCTCCACCTCCACCTCCACCTCTCAATACGACGAAGAAAGCCCCACTGACTATATAACAATTAGTTCAAAGGGTGCTTTAAAGATCTTGACAGAAGATGTGTGAAAACTAATATTCCCCAGCTCTAAATGATTTAAGAAAAATAGGAAATAAATTATCTATGCAAATTCAGCAAGGGTAACAACTATCATATACATTTGGGGCTTTTAAGGCACCTATCTTGAAGACAAGGGACTGTTTACAAACTTGGTGAAACCAGGTGAAAAGAGCAATGCTGATGGAGGCAGGGATGGAAAGGCCTACTTCTGACTCTAAGGTGGAAAACATATTGAATCCTGCTGAGGTCAGTGCTAAAAGGAAAGACAATGGAAGTGTGAAAGGAGATGAGACCTTGGAATTACTGATAGGAGAGGCTTGCAGTTATTCCATTACTACTTGCTCCAGAGGTGGATCCAAGGGTGAGCAAGCTTTCATCGCCAATGAACTTGGGAGGTGACACAAGAAGTTTGAACAACAATGAAGAGCTTAGGTTTAAGGATATTGGTCACATATTTAGAGGTTATCATTTGGGCCTTATGAGTGTCTGGATATTCCCACAAGGATAGTTAGCATAAATGCGGCTTTATAATATTTAATTAATGAAGCAGCATTAGTGGGCCTTCTCTATTAACATATTATAGCATACTTAGATTGCATTTTAATTTTTTTCTAGGGTATAGTAAAATATCACCTTTAAGTTCATAAAGTGTTTATCCAACTTCTCTACCACGGTTTATATAATAAAGCTGAAGAGTGTGGTTTCCACCAGATCCCAGTAATCTTCCTGAAGTTTGTGCTGGGGCTAACTACAAATGGACACAACATATAAAAATAGACCATGAAATCTTGGATTCTGATAGCAATAGGTAAGATTCTATTGTGCTTCTTTCTTTTAAACCCTTTTCTTTTGTCTTAGAATTGATAGGAAATATTGGTTCCAGGGCAGAAGAGTAGTTAAAGCAAAGGCTATGCATTTGGTATTAAGTGACTTGCCCAGAGTCAAACAATGAGGAAGTGTGAGGCAATATCTGAAACCAGGACCTCCCATATCCAGGTCTAGCTATCTACTGAGTCACCTATCAGCGGCTCCTTTAGTATTTCTTAAGGATGATGGCCTTTTACTGGAAGTGATGGAAGCCTTCACCCGTTTGCTTGGAATGGGAATATCACAGAGGTGGGATGGCAAACAAGTGCCCTGTCTCCCACTATTGGAAAGTAAGCTCTTTGATCTCTCTCTCCTTGTGTTTTTGTGTCTCCAATACTTAGAATTGTGCTCAGAAGATAGTAAATATTTTTCAAATGTTTTATTCATTCATTCATCCTAGCATTAAAGATAATTTTGGAAGCTCTTATGCTATAATATCAAAACCTGAGCTGCCTTCTTTGTAGAAATAGAATAGGAGGAAAAACAGAAGCATAACTGAGAATAATTTCCACTAAGTAAGCCAGTTCTGTTCAATGGATTAAATCTCACTATGGCTTGTAGCCCAGGAAGTAAAGTATGGAAGGTAAAGAACATTGATGCCAGGTCCCATGTTCATAGCAGAATCTCTTTACCCTTAACTTTTTCTACCTTCTGGAAGTACTATCAGTTCTTATTATGAGTTTCCCATTCATCCATAAAATGGACTATGAGGTAAGAGGTATCCTCCAAGTACAATGAGAGGGCTAAAGAGAGAATGAACCTCCAACCAAATTACTCATTACTTTTTAAGTCAACTGAGCATATTCAGTGTTGGTAGATATTATAAGAATTATTCCCTTTCTATAGATGAGAAAATTAACACTCAGAAATAGTAACCCTTTCTGGACTGATAATAACAACTGCAGAGCTGCTGGGACCCAGAATTAAAATTTTGGTCCCTTGAGCCCAAATCCATTGTTTTCCCACTCTATCAGTCTGTTATCTGAGTCTACATAATAACACTTCTAATTAGATTAATTTGTAGGAATTTCATACTAATGGAACCAAGAAAAGCCATGTCACATGACCAAAAAATAAAGGACTATAAATTTTCTATAGTCCCCATTAACTTTCTTTAAAAAAAAAAATCCTTTACATTCCACCTTAGAATCAATACTGAATTCTAAGGCAGAAGAGTGGTAAGGGCTAGGCAATGGGGGTTAGGTGACTTACCCAGGGTCACACAGCTAAAAAGTATCCAAGGCCAGATTTGAACCCAGCACAATCCATTGAGCCACCTAGCTCCCCTCCCACCCCTGCCACTAACTTTCAAAAAAAAAAAATCCCCAAAGAGGAATCGGGCACCAGAAAAAAAAGTGGAGAATGGTAAACCTTAAGGTGTTCATTCAGCTTTTTCTTCCACACCAATAATCAAGAATTTCTCTGAAATAGAACATGCTATCAATGAACTCCCTGAGAAACAATCCCAAGGGCCAGATGGATCCACAAGTGAATTCTATCAAACATTTCAAGAACGACTAATCTCAACAGTATACAAATTATTCAGAAAAATAGGCAAAGGAATCCAACCAAATTCCTTTTATGACATAAATAAGATGTTGATACCTAAACCAAGATAAGCAAAACCAGAGAAAAAGAACTATAGACCAGTAATGGGAAACCTTTTAGGAAAGGAGTGCCAGACCCCACCTCTCAGACCAAGTGCTGTGCCTGCCCCTTCAGAGACCAAGTACTGCACCACATACACACCCCTTACCCCAGACAACAGAAAGGAAGTACTCCCATTGGGCTGCTGGGCAGAGGGCAGGTGATGTGGAAAAAATGTCATCAGGCTTGGTGGAGAGGGGAAAGGGAGCAGCTCCTCCTGAGTCCTTCTACCTTTCTAGTAACTAACTCTGGGGAGGAGGGGAGTTAGAGGGAGCTCTGAATGCCATCTCTGATACCCATGCCATAGGTTTGCCATCACTGTTATAAACAAATTTCCACAATAAATATTTTATTTATTAAATTTATTTATTAAATATAAATATTTAAATAAAATACAAGCAATAAGATTACAGTATTATATCATAAGGATCATATACCATGAGCAGGTGAGTTGCATACCAGGAATGCAGAGATTTAATATTATTTTTTGTTTAATTTTGTTTAATATTAGGAAACTCAGTATAATTGACCATATCAATAACAAGACCAATAGAAACCATATGTTTACCCCAATTGATGCAGAATAAAAACTTTTAACAAAATACAATTCCTATATAAAAACACTAGAGAACATAAGAATAAATGTAATAAATGCCAATTATCACCACTATTATTCAATATCGTACTAGAAATGTTAGTGATAGCAATAAAAGAAGAAAAGAAAATGAGATTAGAATAGGCAATGAAGAAACAAAATTATCACTGTTTACAGGTGATATAATAGTACACTTAGAGAATCCTAGGTTAGTTGAAATATTAAACAACTTTAGCTAAGTTGCAGGGTATAAAATAAACCTACATAAGTCATTAGCATTTTCATATATTTCCAAGAGAGTCTAGCTATAAGAAATGACAAACAGAATGATTTCAGAAAAACCTTGAAAAAGACCTACGTGAACAGATGCAAAGCAAAATGAGCAGAACCAAAAGAACATTGTACATAGTGACAGAAATACTTTTTGATGAATAACTTCTTTATTCTCAGCAATGCAGTGATCCATGACAATCCCTGAGACTTATAATGAAAAATGCCATTTTCCCTGAGATGGCATCTGAATGTGGACTAATATATTTCATTTTCTTTCTTCTTTTTTCCATTTGAAATCTCTTCCACAAAATTATTAATATGAAAAAGTTTTAACATGATTACACATGTAAAATCTATATTAGATTGTTTATCATCTTAGAAAGAGGTGAGGGCAAAGAGGGAGCAAGGGATGAAAGATCAGTAGGTGGGAGAGAATTTGAAACTCAGAACTTTAAGAAAATGAACATTTAAAATTGTTTTTACAGGTAATAAGGGGAAAAGTAAAAAAATTTTTTTAAAGAATTTTTCTGTTACTGCAGAGGTCTTTCCCCTATCACACAAGGAGATAGAGATTTTGGAAGAGATACTTCCCTTTCCCCAAAGCAGCAAAAACTCTGCTGGAACACCCACCCCACCATCCTCCAACCCTACAAAGAGGAGCAGACATTGGTTTAGGTTACATAAAGAATTAAAGCATGGGGGCAATTGATGCAGTGGGTTAGTATGGGTGACTATACCAGTTCTAAATGGAAGGAATTTAGAATGCAATGAGTAGTCAAATACTCAAGGAATCTAACTTGGGGCTGGAACTGAGATAAAAATAAATTCCCTAGCATGGAAGAAGACTGAGAGAGACAGTGTTGTGGTCCAGCATCATGGAAATACCTTCCATTAAAGGGTTGAGGAATCAAAAAGTGAGTGACAGTATAGCATAATATAAGGGAAAAGGGCTAAAACCTCCAAAGTCTTAAAAGAAGAAAATTCAATCAAAAACCTAGAGTATAAGCTGATAAATCAATAGAAAAGAAAGTAAAGTTTAAAAAGAAGGGCAAGTTCTAAAACATCCAGAAGAAAGAATGTTTTGTCTCCATGGACAATATCTTAACTAAAGAGTTTGGAAATCAGAGCTCCTTAGGGCATCTAGCACACACAAGGGTGGGAGAACATGAATGTAAAGAAATTATTGCTTCACAATTGGAAAAGCAAATGTTCAATTCATAGGGTGGTTGGGAAGTTTGGGGTTAGAATTGGATCACATGATTTTGGATACAGCAACATCTCTACCATGAGTCAATGCTTGAATCATCATTACATTTTTCATGGGTTGGTCATTTTTTTTTAAACCCTTACCTTCCGTCTTAGAATCAATACTGTGTATTGGTTCCAAGGAAGAAGAGTGGTAAGGACTAAGCAATGGGGGTCAAGTGACTTGCCCAGGGTCACAGAGCTGGAAAGTGTCTGAGGCCAGGTTTGAACCCAGGACCTCCCATCTCTAGGCCTGGCTCTCACTCCACTGAGCTACCCAGCTGCCCCCATTTTAAGAGTGATTAGTAATAGAGAAAAAGGATAAGGCAGCAAGATCAACAAAGGGAATAATAACAAAAACATTAGAAGAGGGAATTAGAGTAGGTACCTGAGAAGTATTAATTCCACAAGTTATATAAAAAAGTTAAAGAATGTATAAATAAGTATGTAGATAGATCGTGACTCAAATAATAAAAGCTGAGAAAAGACAGCCTGCAACCTAGTGCACGCTCACCCTCACTCCACCCCTCAACAGTTCTAGCTCCTTTTTCAGTTGTTTTCCCCAATCCATTATCAGCTTCTTGAGGACAGACATTTCTAACTGCTTTGCACACTCTGTGTGTATGTGTGTGTGTCACTAGCACTCATATATATTACATATATAACTAACACTTAATAAATGTTTTATGTATCTATCATATAACTATTTCTATCCTATCATCTCTATATGTCTATCTACTTTTCTTCACAGTAGTCTGGGAACTATTTCTGAATATTGAACTATGTAAATGTCTGTTTGCCTGGTGTCCCAGAACACCAGATTCAAGCTCAGAGAGGCTTTTCCATCCATGTTCATGAAAGGATGGAGTTGAACCATTTGTCTGTTTCTAAGTGAAGACCGGAAAGTAACTGCTCATATGAATGGCACATAAGAGTGACAAAATGTCCCCAGATACCGTTAGTTGAGTACATTCATTAAAGTTTAACCTTAAATTTCTTCCTATCTCCAGTCCACTCCAGTTCAAGTGCTATTGATTCTATCTCTTCATCTTCTCTTAAATCCTTCCTATCCTCTCTATTTCCACTGTCACTAACTTAGTGGAGGTCTTCATTACCACCAGCCTGAAATATCAAATAGTTCCCAAACGGGGAGGACTTTAAAAATTTTATCTTGAGAAAAGACCAACAGTCTTCACCTGACTGCTGAAAGGGTCCATGACAAAAAAATAAGCTAAGAACTCTGCCTTAAAAAAATATTTAGGGCAGCTAGGTGGCATAGTAGATAGTCAGGAATGGAGACAGAAGGTCCTGGGTTCAAATCTAACCTCAGTCACTTCCTAGCTGTGTGACACTGGGCAAATATTTAACCCCAACTGCCTAACCTTTACCCTTCTTCTGTTTTATAGGAGACCCTTATATTGATCCTAAGACAGAAGGGAAGGTTTTTTTTTTTTAATATAATTTTGAAGAAGAATATCTATACACTATATCACTACAAATTATATCACTACAAATTATATTATATCACTACAAAATTATATCACTACAAAAAAGAGAGAAAAAAAGAACAGATCAAGGATTGTACATATAACTAAAACCGCTAGAAATATGATACCAAAAAGTCTTAAACTCAAAAATAGAAATTCTGAATATCCCAAAAGACAAACAAAATGGAAAATAATAAGAACAAATAATCAATAAAATTAACAATAGTTTTAAATTACTAACAAATAGATTAACTAGTGGCTAATTTTTATTTTTTTAGACCAAATTATAGCAACCAAGAAGAAAAAATGAGAAATCAGAACAAATAAACCAATAAAAGATATTGTTAGAAATTAGTTTTCCCAACTTGTAAACAAAACTGATAACTTAGAAGACCTAGAATACTTACAAAAAATAGAATAGACTAATAAAGAATTGAAACAATCCAAGCTGAGGAATAGAATTTAAACAAGCCACAAATGAATTCCCAAATTAAAAAATAAAGGTGCACATATGGATTTACACATGAATTAAAATATGTGAGAAAAATAAAGGTCCAATTTTATTTAAATTTCTTGCAAAAATAGAGAAAATACTTATAATTTTTAGTTACTTCTAGAAAAATATATAGTCCTCATATGCACAGTGGAGAGAGAAAGCAGAAAAAGAAATAATAGATTAATAAGTAATAATTATTACTCCAAAATATTGAAAAAATGGTAGCAATGAGACAAAATTATTCTCCATGGGTATATTGGATTTAAACCAGGAACAAAGGACTGATTCAACATTAGAAAAACCCAAAATATCACAGATCATATGAATAATCCCCCCCCCCCAGAAAAACCATGACAGCCAACAGATGTAGAATTTTTTTTTAATAAAATATAGTTGTTTTTGAGGTTTGAAAAATACTAGTATCAGGAATAAACAGAAATCTTTTTCTTAATATGATAAAGGATGTTTATCAAAAACCAAGAACTAACATCATTTGTAATGGAGAAATATCAGGCCCTTCATGATATCATCAGGGGTAAAGCAAGGATATCCATTGTTACTACACTTTTTAAAAAAGTACTTCTAAAAATGAAAAAAAAATACCAGAAAAAGAAGAAAAAGAAATTGAGAAGAAATAAGCAAATAGGAAACAAGATCATTGCTATTTTTAGACTATATGGTATTGCATTTAGAGAACCCTAGAGAGTTAAGTGAAACAAATTGAAATAATAACTTCAGGAAAGTAGCAGTATACTAAATAAGTCAAGAAAAATTATGAACCTTTTTTTATGTATTAAACCCAGAAGGAAGAGATAGAAAATAACGTTCTACTCCAAACAATTACAGAATTTATATATCTGGGACTCCACCTACCAAAACAGCATCACCACTTATTTGACTATGACTACAAAATGCTTTGTATATATATATATAAAAAAGAACAATGACTGAAAATCTGATTGATTTCTTGTGATTGGACTTTGTTAATCTAATAGAAATGATGATGTAACCTAAATTAATTTACATATTTATTCCCAGGAAAATTGGATTACTAAGGAGTTAATTCATAGAATGAGATAAAATAATGACAAAATTCATTAAGTGAAAATTCTATAATCTCAGAGGAAATAATGAAAAAAGTAGGAATGAAAGAGTGCCTAGCAGTACCAGATCTCAAAATATAAAATAAAACAACAATCATCAAAAACTTTAGGGGGGCAGCTGGGTAGCTCACTGGATTGAGAGCCAGACCTAGAAATGGGAGGTCCTGGGTTCAAACCTGGCCTCAGACACTTCCCAGCTCTGTGACCCTGGGCAAGTCACTTGACCCCCATTGCTTAGTCCTTACCACTCTTCTTTCTTGGAACCAATACACAGTATTGATTCTAAGAAGGAAGGTAAAGACTAAAAAAAATAATAACTTTAGGGTGCTGGTTAAAAAATAGAAAAGTTGATCAAAAGAACAGATGAATTAATATACAAGGTTTAACTATGAATGACAACTTTTATCAGCAATGCAAGGATCCCAGACAACTCCAAGGGACTCATCAAAAAAGGCTATCCACCCCATTGAAGGAAATGATGGAGTCTGAATGCAAAAACTATTCTTCCCTTTATTTAGTTCATAAATTTTTCTCTAGTATAAGCAATATATGTCCTTTTTCACAGCATGATTAACATGGAAATATGTATTGCATGATGTAAAATATAAAATCTATATCATATTACCATCTTGGGGAGGGGGAAGGAGTAGGAGGGAAAGAGAAAATGTGGATCTCAAAATGTCAGAAAACAATCAATGAAACAGATTAGGTAAACATCACCCAGAAGCAATAGCACATAGCAGCACAGTGTTTAATAAACCCAAGGATGTCAACTGCTCAGGTAACAACTCCCGTTTTAATGGGGAGGGGGGAATGTGGGGAAACTTGTAAAGCAGACTTACAGAAATTAAATTTCACTTGACATCTTATACAATATATAATAACAAAGTAGAGAAGTATGATTTCAAATACATGACCTAAATTTAAAAGGTAATGATCATTTTAAAAAATAGAGGAAAATGGAATTATATACCTTTCACAACTATGGTTAAGGAGAAAATTCTTATCTGAACAAGGGATAGAGGTAATGATAAAATATATAAAGATAATTTTGATTATATAAAATAGAAAAGCTTTTGCATATATATATATATATATTCAATTAGAATTTGATGGGAAACCATAAACTAGGGGGGGAGTCACAGGCATTTCCCAATAGATAAATTGACAAAGAATATTAGCAGACACTTCTGAAATATTCTAAACCAATAATGAGGTACACATTTAAATAATTCTGAGATTCTACCACACATCCATCAGTTTGGAAAAGATGACAATAGAAGAAAATAAAAATTTGTGTATGGGTTACAGGAGGACAAGAACAATTATTTACTGTTGAGAGAGTTAGAAAATTCACTTAACCATGCTGGAAAACAATTTGAAACTACACTCCTAAAATGACTAAACTACAGATACTTTAACCAAGCATACTATTAAGCAAAGAGGTTAAGGCAAGAGGGGGAACACCTATATGTTTGTGTGCGTGAGTACATGTATACACAAATATAGTGTATATTGTGTATGAGAGAGAGAAAAAAAGAGACAGGGAGAGGGGGAGAGGCAGGAGCTCTTTGCTGAAGCAAAGAAGGGAAAAAAACAAAATGTGGTCCATCAAATGGTTTATCAACTTATGGCACATTATTATAATAGAATATGCCATAAGAAATGGCAAATATGATTGATTTAGAAAATTATGAGACGTATGTGAATTGATTCAGAGTGAAATGAGCAGGACCAGCAGACCAATTTATTCAATGACCTCAATATTTGAAAACCAAAGACTTCAAAACTGTCACTAAATTAATGATCAATTATTACCTCAAAAGACCCTCTTAGCAAAGAGATACAGAATCCAGTATGCATTCTCAGACCTGGACAGTGTGTTGTTTTATTTTGCTTGAGGATTTATAATTGTTATAAGCTTTGAGATGGTTCATTCATTTCTGTCATTTCTAACTCTTCATGATCCCACCATGGTTTTTTTGGGCAAAAATACTAGAGTGGTTTACCATGTCCTTTTCCAGTTCTTTTTTACAGATGAGGAAATGGAGTCAAACAGGGTCAAGTTACTTGCTCAGGGTCATCCAGCTAGTAAGTGTCTGTGACCAGATTTGAATCCATGAAAATGAGTTCTGATTCCAATTGATCTAACTATTATACTACCTAGCTGGCCCAGGAGTCAGGAAAACCTGAGCTCAAATATGGCTTCAGATGCTTATTAGCTGTGTGATCCTAGGCAAGTCACCTATCCTCTGTCTGCCTCAGCTTCTTTAACTGTCAAGTGGGAATAATAATGTTAATCTCCCAGAGTTGTTGTAAGGATCAAGTGAGATAATATTTGTAAAGCACTCAGCATAATGCCTGACGCATACTAGACAATAAATGCTTATTCGCTTTCCCTGCTCTTTTGTCTGGCACACAAAGATTTGCATAATCTGGTAATACCTTGCCTTTCCAGTCTTTTCTTGAAGTATTCCCCTTCTAGCCAAACTGGATATATTCAAAGTTCAATTAGGCAGTACAGTGGATAGAAAACCTGAGTTCCAGTCCAGCCTCAGACCCTTAATAGCTTTATGAACCTGGGCAAATCACTTAATTTCATGTGCCTCAGCTTCCTCATTTGTAAAATTGAATTCATAATAGTACCTACATCTCAGTTTTGTTTTGAGGATAACATGAAATAGTATTTATAAATTCACTTTGCAAATTTTAAATATACATACATATATATATATATATATACATATATATATATATATATGTACACACACATTTCCCCCAGGGGAAGCACTATTATTTAGGTAATAAGGAACAAATTCATTACGGTTTTATCATTTGAGATAAGCTTTAAGGAAACTAGAAATTCTAATAGAGGTAAGGAAGATGGCCATGTCAGGCATGTTCCATAAATAGGGGAGAAGAAACGTTTTGTGAAATGAATAGCAAAGAAGTCCATTTTGCATGAACTGTAGAGTACCTGAAGAGGAAGAATGGGCGGTAAGATTGGAAAGGTAATTTGGAGCCAGTTAGGAAGGACTTTAAATGTCAAAGTATTTTTGTATTTAATCCTAGAGGTAGTAGTGAACCACTAGAATTCATTGATTAGGAAGGTGATTTGGTCAGACTTGGGCTTTTAGAATATCACTTGAGAAGTTGTGTGGAAGTCAGATAGGAGGAGGGAGAGTCTTGAGGCAGAAAGATGAATAAAAAAAGCTATTGTCATTGTCTAGGTTAGAGGTACACAGAGCTTGAAGTACAGAGAAGGCCATTTGAGTGGAGAGAAGGGGACAGATATAAGCAGAGTTGTAGAAATAGAATCCACCAGGCAAGTAATTAGACAAAGGAAGGGGCTTAGGGAGAAAATAGAGAGGGAAAGGAGAAAGAAAATTCCAAAGTTCTGAACCTGGTAGATCTGAAAAGATGCTGATTTCAACAGAAATGAAAATATTCCTATCCTGCAAGGTCTATAAAACTAGAGACAGGAATAGAGCCTGGATCTGTGATTTCTTTGTTAAAAGCAACTCCACTTGAGGCAATTCTCTCTGTAAATACAGGTCAGCACCTTCTCTACAACCTGAGGTCTTAGAGATTTTCTTAAAGACTGAAAACTTAAGTGACTTGTCCAAGGTCATACAACCAATATCTATATCAGAGGTAAGACTTGTACCCAGGTTTTGCTGGTGCTATAGCCAGCTCTTAAAAAACAAACAAAACACACACACACACACACACACACACACACACACACACACACACACACACACACAACAAAAAACAACAACCCTTATCTTCCATCTTAGTTACCAATGATACAATTCCAAGGCAGAAGAAAGGTAAGTAAAATTAAGTGACTTTCCCAGGGTCACACAGCTAGGAAGTATATGAGGTCAAATTTGAACCCAGGACCTTCTATCTCATAGCCTAGCTTTCTGTCCATTGAGCCACCTCACTGCCCCTGTGACTAGCTCTTTATCCATCATGCATGGGGAAATGTCTTATCTAAGCTTTGTATCTACCCCACTATCACAGAGTTAATAAGCAATGGGCAGGTAACAAACAAACATTTGTTGGATTAATATAGACAAGCAGTTTAGGGATTGGGTGATATTAAAGAAAAGACCAAATAAAAACTGCATTTTAAAAATATTTGCCCATGTCCAGTTCTATTCAGTAAATTAGATTCCAAAAGCCCCAAATTCCCAGGTCCCAAGTCATGAACTCAACACCATCAACTACCCCCTGATAACAATAACCAAATGGATTAGGATTATGGAAGCCACTGAGAAGGCTTTTCCTATTCTCTTAGTGTTGGGCATGTCATATGGGCAGAGGCCACTTAAAGTACTATGGGCAATTTGAACTCACTGCTGCCAATAAAATGTTCACAGGAGAGACAACTGTCTTCCCAGAGCTGTCAATCTTCTAACATTCATGCTCCTTAAATTCACTTTAAGATAAAAAATTTTAAGTCACTTTAATAAAAAAAAAGAAGGTAATAATTGCACTTTATAGTGCTAGACAGTTTTCAGCCCAAGATCTTAAAGAACTTAATTAGCTCTCAACTTACTCAACCTCATATCACCCCTCATGAATATATAAGCAGTCTGATCAAGTGAGTTCATTTTATTTGTTGGGAAACTGAGGTATAGGCAAGCAGGAATTGACAGTAAAGTCAAGTTCCCCCATCCCCACCCCCAAGGTTCCATAGTAAGAAAGGTAAGAAAAAGAATGGATAACTGAAAATTCACAGATAATTCAAATGGCTCATTGGTGCAATGAATTTTCACCCCCACTTCTCTCTCACTTTCCACAAAGGTTAACAGTTAGCAAAATTACTGACCTTAGTCATCATCTAGTCCAAACTATTTTTGTTGTTAAGTCTTTTCAGTTCTCTTGGACTCTTTGAGACCCCATTTTGGGGTTTTCTTGACAAAAATACAGAAGTGGTTTGCTGTTTCCTTCTCCAACTCATTTTTACAGATGAGGAATTGAGGCAAACAGGGTGAAGTGACTTGCTCAGTGTCACACAACTAGCAAGTGTCTGAGGCTGGATTTGAATTCATGAAGATGAATTGCCCTGTGTTCTATTCACAGGTATCACCTAGCTGTCCCATCCCAACCATTTTACAGCTGAGGAAGTTGAGACTCATTGTAGTAAAGTGATTTACTTGTAGTCACCAGTTAATTATTTACCAAAGGAGGACTGAAACCCAGGTCTCAAGATCACAGCATTTTAGAAATGAAACCTCAGCATCCATTTAGACCAACCCATAATGGAATAACAACATACCAAATAACGGCCATCCAGTCTGTGCCTAAAGACTTTCAAAGACAAGGAATCCAAGGGGAATATATTAATACAACTATTCATTCTACTCTTGGCTGGCTCTAATTTTTTTCTGGCATCAAACCTACTTTTCTTCTCTGAAACTCCTACCCTTTGATTCCTTTTCTATCCTCTATGACCAAATAGAACAAGACTAATTGCCCTTCAATATGATGGCCTTAAAAATACTTTAAAACAGCCATTATATCCTACCTGAGTCTTTTCTTCTAGACACTAAATATCTTCCTAGTTTTGTCCTTCCTATCCTTCTATGACCTGGCCCCTTTGTCCTTTGTCATTCTGGTCACCTATCTCTGGACAATGTCTACTTAAATGGTGGTACAGGAACTGAGCATAGTACAATAGATGTGGTCAGAGCAAGGCAGAGGAGAGAAAGCTCTACCTCTTTATTTCTAGAAGCTATACCTCAGTGCAGACCAAGACCAAAATAGTTTTATAGGCTGCTATGTTTCAACGCTGACTGCTATTGAGTTTGTGGTCCACCAAAGCCCCTATATCTTTTTCAAGCAGCTTTTCCATCTTGTATTTTTACTACCTATGGCCTTGGACAAGTCACTTTATCCCCTCTAGACTTATATTCATTATCTATAAAATGAAGGGAGTCGACTAGGTGGTCTCTGATCTGAAATCCCATAATCCTCAGGAAGCCATTGGATCCAAATCCTTCTTTCAGAATGCTCTCCAGCTCTAAATAATCCAAGGATTATTAGATTGTTGACTTCATTTTTGTTACTTAATATTCAAGGAAAATCAGGGAAATGGTCCTAAAATTAGAGTGAGCAGAAAGAAGGAGAAGCAAAGAACCCAGAAAAATCCACCATTGGGTCCATCTGAGCCTGTCTAACCAGGCTAACCTGAAAGGTAGAATGTGTGGAAATGAATGAATGAATGAATGAATGACCGATGGCCCCAATGAAACTCCATCACCAGACACCAGAGCTCCAACACCTTATGTGAGCTGGTAGCAGCTAAGGCCAGCGAGACTTCTCATCAGACTACAGTTCATTTAAGTGTGACTGGTCTGGCTTGGCTACCTCTCCTACACACCCCATCCCTGGAGAAGGGAAAACTGAATGCAGCTCCCTGGGCTCCCGGGCCCTTGCTCCAGGGGTGGCACACCTGTCAGTCGCAGCCATTGTCTCATAATTGTTCTTGATGCATTGTGTGCTAATTACCATTGCTGAAAATAATCCCCCAAGATGTTGGCAGGGATCATAAATAACAAGCTGGCTCTTCCAGAAGCCGACACCAGCATTATGACAGGGCCTCAATCGCTCTTATCTCTTACTGGAGAGGAGCTCATGCATTAGTGTTACTAATGAATCTTTTTCATTTGTACAAGTGATGTTTCCATTTGACAATGACATGAACATAAAGTGGAGGTTAATTTACTCCATTCTGAGAGGTTCATTATTTAACCTGACGTTGAGGACAAAACAATGTAGCCTAATAGATGGCAAATAGAAATTAGTTGTGATGAATTTTGCCATTTAGGAGGGGAGAATTCCTGACTATTTGGTGTAAACATGGCAGGAGGCTGGGCCTTCCTCCAGGAATGCAGGTTTCTCTCCTCCTACATTCTCAAGGGGTCTGCCAGGACCAACAATTTCCCTACCCAGACCTCTGAAAAGGGCAGGTGATCTGTACTAATATAAGGGTTCTAGAGACTAATGGTGAAGTATTGTCACTCTGTCAATTTTTATCAGATTAGCCACCCTTAACACTGGATTGCCAATTGACTTACAAGCCAAGAAACATGGAGCTGAATTGGTTTCAGGTACCTATTAGCATCACTGATTCAAGCACTTGATTCTCAGTATTAGATCACGACTGCAGTTGTGAGCCATTTCCTTGATTTCTGGCCATTCTTCATACTGGCACCATGTAAGTGATAGATTCAGCTTTTTTTTTTTTTTAAAGGCTCTACACATTCAATGTTACTCTCATTCCAAATGTCCTGTACTCACTCATGATTGGAGGTATGAGACTGCAGAAAGGAAAAAAGTGTTCTCTCATAATGGTACAGACTTTCCTTTTCATCTTATCTCTCCTCCTCCCACCACCTGCCCCTACCAAAAACATTTTGACTTGATTTACCCCAATAAAGAAGGAATGGAATCAGAAGGGAAATTAGGATCTGAGATTCTTGAAGGCTGCCCAATTTTCAGCTCTGTTAACAATACAAATATCAGATGATCTCTGAGCTCACCAAGATTATTTACTTGTCCATGTACCACTTCTATCTACTTTTTAAAAGAAAGAGGCAAATTATTGCCACTCCCTTCTTCTGCTTCACTCACTCCCACCTACCTCCCACTCAAAAAATAAAAACCTAGCTAATAAGAAAGGCAACTTGGAATAATGGAAAGTCCAAACACTACTGGTTCTAGAGTTGAACTGGGTTCCAATCCTACCTCAGACACTATTTATACAACCATGGCCACGTCTAACATTCCCAGGGCTCAGTTGTTTTTTTTTTCTCATCTGTAAGATGGGAGATTTGGACTATATGTCCTCTGAGGTCACTCCCAATTCTAGATCTCTGATTCTATGACCAGCAATTAGTTTAGAAAAAACTTTTCTGAATTGAGTGTGCATTCTTAATAATCTGCCATACTATAATAAGTATGAATGATGTGAAGTACAAATAGGGCTTCACTTAACCACTCTGGGCCTCAGCTTAGTCCATATGACAATGTTTTATTGTCATTCAGTCATTTCAGCCATGACTCCATTTGGGGTTTTCTTTGACAAATACTGGAATGGTTTGTCATTTCCTTTTCCAGCTCAATTTACAGATGAGGAAGCTGAAGCAAACAGGGTTAAATGACTTTCCCACAGTCATCTAGTTAAGAAATATCTGAAGTCACATTTGAACTCAGAAAGATGAGTCTTTCTGACTTCAGGCTTGGTGCTCTATCTACTGAGCCATCTAGCTAACCACAATGACCAGAGTAATACTTGAATAGAGAATATTTCAAAATAAAGGAGAGTATCACTGTTATAAAAAAAATTAAGGAACTCCCTTTACCAATAAAATGGGCATTTTCTCTGTGATTTATAATCCAAGAGTTAACTTAAGCATGAAGAGGTTAAATTATTTGCTCAGAATCCCACAATTCAGAAATGGAACATGAAGTCAAGCTTTCTTGTCACTAAGATTAGCTTGCTATTCATTAAGCCACACTGCCTTTCATCCCAAAAGAAATCATAAAATCTTCCTATCAGTTTCTTGCTCATTGAAAATACAATGCTATAGAGAGAGCACAGAATTGCAAGTGACTTTGGCCAAGTCACTAAAAATCTCAAACAGCAGTAAGTGCTGGTTAAAAGTATCAATTTCATCTGGAAAATGAGGGAGTTAGACTAGATGTCCTGGAAAGCTCCTTCCAGCTTTAATTGATCCATGAGTCTATGCAGAACAAATGAGAAAATGAAATAATGAAAAGGGCTTTGAAAATTGTAATGCAAATGTAAAGTGGGATTATTTTTAATGGATTTTAAAACAATGAATAAGTAAATTATATAGTGTATACAGAGACATACTAATTTTAAACACATTTTATGTTTATAGTGGAAATTCATGCCATTTTCCAAGAACCTAAGCCCCCAAAATGTTCTCATGTGGAGGAAATTGCCCCCAGGGACTCTTAGCTGAGATGCTGATAAATGTCATGAGTAATTAAGTATGAGGAACAAGAATGACACATGTAAATAGGAAGCAGCATGTTGGAGTGAAAAGAGCATTGGAGTGAGAACCAGAAAATCTGAATTCTTGGGCTTCCCCTGCTATTTAGTCATTTGACCACTTCCCTTCTACTGAGCTCAAGTTCCTCATCTGTACAATAGAAGGACTAGACCTTTAAGGTCCTTTCCAGCTCTTAATTAAAAAAAAAAAAACACCTTACCTTCCATCTTAGAATCAATACTATGTATTAATTCCAAAGCATAAGATCAGTAAGGGCTAGGCAATGAGGGTTAAGTAGCTTGTCCAGAATCACACAGCCAGGAATTGTCTGAGGTCATATTTGAACCCAGGGCCTCCCATCTCAAGGCCTGGATCTCAATCCACTGAGTCACCTAGCTGCCCTCCAGTTCTTAAATTCTTTATCCCTGTGTTTTTCCATGATAATTTCCTCCATATTCTTTTATGGAGATTATGGGTAGACTTGGATATGAATTGTATACAGGATGAGAAAGCATGGAGAGTTTGCTCTATAAATCAAAGGAAATTATATATCTTTCAAGGTAGTCAAGGATCCAACAGAAGACAAAGAAGAATTGCTTCTGAAAGTCATATGCCAATAATGTTACAAATTCAGCAGAGAGGTATCCTTGAGAAAAATTAAGGTTGAGTTGTATTATTTACTAGCACTATTTTTTGTGTGAATCCATTCAACTTCTCAAGCCCCAACCTCTGAAAGTCAGGCAATTCAATTCTTAAGGTAATTTGCTGGGACTTTGTCTTTTGTTAAAAGCAGGGTAGATATCTATCTATAAATAAGGCATTTGAAAGCATATACCCCTTTGTCCTTGCTAAATATATCACCTACATTTGGGGTGACCAAATAGGGGAAACAATAGGGGAAAACAATAGGGGAAAGAGTCACTGAAAATATGATTGAAACAAATTATATTTTTTTAGCCAAATATTGCTAGAGGAAGCTGGGTTTCATAAACTAGCAGATATTCTATTTCTTAAAATAATAGAGAAGGGGGGGAGGAGGTTCTTCCACATTTCCTTAACTTAGTGAACATATAAGAATCACCTACCTGAAGAGTAATCTTTCCCTCCCCCCTCTGATGAAAAATGGGAGAGGAGTTCAGATTACTAAGTCTATCTCCTCTCTTAAATATCCACCATCAGTACTTCCAAGGGAGGTCCAAATGCTGTTTTGTCAGGCCAGTCAAAAAGAAGATACACAACCTCCTGTATAAAGGAGGGCTAGGCCTCAAGGAGAGACTTTTTATGAAAAGGCAAGTGTGATTGGCCCTTCCTTTATTAATAGATAACATGTCCCTATTGATAAATGATGTTCTACCCAGCAATAACACTATCGGGTCTATATCCCAAAGAGATCAGAGATAAGAGGAAAGGATCTACTTGTACAAAATTATTTTAGCAATTTTCTTATATGGGTAAAGAATTGGAAACTTAGATAGTGTCCATCAATTGGGAAATGGCTGAACAAGCTGCAGTATGTGGTTTTAATGCAAAACTATTGCACCATAAGAAATGAGGAACATGATGAGTTCAGAAAGACCTGGAAAGACTTACAAGAACTGATGCAAAGTAAAATGAGGAGAAGCAAGAGAACATTGCGTTCAGTAACAGAAATATTGTACAATGATCAACTGTGAAGAACTAAAGTATTATCAAGAAACAAAGTTCCAAGGTAACTCAAAGGGACTCATGATTTAAAAAAAATTTTTTTAAACTAACCACAGCCAAAGAAGAGAATGTTGGAATCTGACTGCAGATCAAAGTATGCCATCCTTCATTTTATTTCCTTCATGAGTTATATGATATGTATCTTCAGTCATGACATGAGGAATAGAGAAATATGTGTTGCATAAAAGCACTTATATAACGTATCCAACTATTTTGCTTCCTTGAGAAGGGGGGAAGGGAGAAAGGAAAAAAAATCTGAATCAAAGTGTCAGAAAACAATTGTCAAAAATCATTTCTATGTGTATTTGAAAAAAATAAAATTAATAAAAAATTTTAAAACAATTTTATACTCATTCCAAGAATCTAGCAGGGAAATGACCTCATTTTATTTATTGGTCAAAATTCTGGGCACTACACCATAAGGGGATAATTATGACAACATCAGATGCCAGTGGGAATAGTTTAATATTTCATATCTCACAGGAATAAAAAGAATAGGACCAATAAGGAAATTGGGGAGAGTGGGAGAAATTAAAGGTCTCAAGAACAAAAAGGTTAACGGCAGTACCAAAGGCAGAAGCTTGGATAAGAACTTGCTAGAATAGTTGGGGGCAGGGGAAGCAGGAGGTCTGGTACCCTACCATTTCCCCCTAAAGTCAACATGCTAATGAACTTGAACTACCCCAAATCTCTTCAAGGCCAGGGGCCCAGGAAACATTTTGTCCATGGGCAAGACACTTGGAATGCTAAACTCTTTTAAATAAACAAGTAATTTTGTTTAAAAGAGAACTCTAATTGGCACTAAGAAGTATATGGATTTGCAGGGAAATTTCTAGCACAGTATAAACACACTAATCCATCAAAATGACTACTTTAAGTTGAGTACATAATACTTAACAACAACCCTAAATAAATGAGACATAGAAGATATGAGACATCTTCAAAAGAAGATGGAAATGCATTACCCATCAAAATATACCCAGTGGGGTCTATCATTCAGTCCCCAGAGAACATCAAAAGAGTCAAGAAGTGCCCATGAGGAAGAAGAAACATGAAGAAGGAAGCAAAAGGCACTTCAGAAGACTCATGTCTGAAAACCTCATCTATTACTTTCAGTCTGGTCAAATAATATAATTGGAGGTGGTATCAAACCTACTACATTCTAAACTCTGAAGGCTTGTTAAGCCTTATGAAGGCTCAGTAAAGATGTTCCTTTTAAGGGAAAAGTCAGTTTTTAATCAAATGGATCTTGCCCTGCAAACAACATATAGCTGTTACTTTTGATTCTTGTTCTAGTCACATAACTCTTGGGGCCAAAGCTCCTGAGACCTGGATGCAATTAAGAGAGGAGGCAAGTTATTATTCACCCATTCCAAATAGCTAGTCCTAAGTTGAGAATTGCAATATTGCCAAGAGTGGCTAAGCAAGAACGTTCCTAAAAAAATTCCAAAACTGAAATGAAGGGATGGTTATATGTATCAGATCAATTTAAATCTTTGCCTTAAAATTTAAAATTTATGGGAGCTAAAGATATTGAACTCCATTCTACTTAAAAAAAGAAAAGCTTAGACTTGGTGTTAAAAGACCCATTTTCTTATTCCAGCTCTGATACAATTCAGTTTTGCAACTTTGGGTAAGTCTTTTTAACCACTATAAAGCCTTAGTTTGTTCACTTCCAAAATGGAGGTAGTGATGCCTACCCTATCTATCCCACAGGGTTCATGTGAGGATCAAATGGGCTATTATATTAGCAATTTAGTTTACTGCTAAAACATTTTTAAAAGGCAAAGCATTATTATTGTTGTTCTAATAGAAATGTAATTCTGTCGCTTTCTCCATTCCCAGAGAAGAGTGGGAAGAATAAGGTTCATTATAGTAGTCAAGAAAAATGGCATAATTACAAATTGTAATTACTGTTGTTGAGATTCTTTGAACAGTTCTCAGTACATTATTTATAGCAAAAAATGCTTTGCTTCGGTTCATCAAAAGATCCATCATTTCATGGGGGAGAAAAGCTATAAAGTGGTATTCACCATATTTGTGTTCATTATAACCCCCTCCACACTTTGGCAAGTTTTGTCATGAGTTGCTATGGTCCAAAATGTTATCACCTAGTTGGTAGCTAATCTGATGAACAGAGTCTCCAATAGCTTCTAGTCTGATTCTTAGAACAAAACAAACAAACAAACAAAAACATACAGGTCACCACTTGGTCCCAACTCCAAACCTCTCTTTCTTAATGGATCTTAACTGAGCTTTTGCTTTCCTGAAATCTTCACCTTCTGAAATCCTGGCCTTTTTCCATATTATAATAAGGCATTGGAGAATATGGAGAACATTGGAGTCAGTGAAGAACTTCTCTGTTTGGCATTTAAAGACTAATTTCACTTCACATACCACATATCCTAGGTCAGTGATGGCAAATCTTTTAGAGGGGTGGGTGATTTGAGAAATGTCCTCAGATGCATGGAGATGAGGAGGGAAGCAGCCTGGCCTGACATCCCTCTGGCTTTCTAGTAATGGACTCTGGCAAATTCTGTTCCGGAGTAATGGCACCCTGGCCCACAGAGAGGGCTCTGAATGCTCCCTCTGGCACACATGCCATAGGTTTGCCATGATGGTCCTAGGCAAATTGAATTACTTGCAGTTCCCCCAGTCATTTCATCTCCCACCCCCATATCTTTGCTTTAGCTATATCCTGTGCCTGGAATGTCTTTCCTTGTTACCTCTACCTCTTGGAATCCCTTAATGCTTTTGAAAACTCAGCCGAATCCCTTCCTGATCATTTCAGGTTTACACCTCTTTCCCCTAAGTTGTTTTGTACTTATTTTGTATATTTATTTGTAATTATTTGTCTTTCTACATGTTTCTACCAATAAAATATAAATTCCACAAGTAAAGTATGATTTTTTGAAAAACTCTTACTTTCTGTCTTAGAATCAATATAGGTTCTAAGGCAGAAGAGCAGTAAGGGCTAGGAAAAAGGGATTAAGTGGCTTGCCCAGGTTCATACATCTAGGAAGTGTCCAAGACCAGATCTCAACCCAAGCCCTCTCAATCCCCTAAACTACCTAGCTGCCCCCATAAAGTATAATTTTGATTTTTGTCTTTGATTCCTGATTCCCAGTACCATGTCTAATGCATGACAGGTGCTTCATTAAAAAATTGTTGACTTGAACTACAATGAAGTTTAGCTTTAAAAGCAATACTCATAAGGCTCAGAGAATCCACAGATTGAAGGAAATTGTGGAGTTGGGTTAGTTCTCTCCCCTGCCTTCAGGTGAGACAGCAAGTAGAGCATCCTAGCAAATGGAGTTCATCCTCTGAGCTTTTCGACAACAAAGAAATAAGAGCTGGCTTTGTTGACAGATTTAGAGATGTTTTGCCAAACACCGCCTTAAAACACTGTGATTAGATGTAATTTTGCAAAAATGACTCTTTAATGGAGGTGATTCACTTGCAAGTATCAGCTCAGGAGTATGTTCTATTTACAGTTTATTTAATTTACATTTGATTAATTTACATTGAGTGCAAGCAGTTACTATATAATTATCTCCTTCGCTATGCATCAGGATACACTGTAACCTTCTGTCTGAGAAATTGGGAAGTCAGAGATGTTAAAACAGAAAATAGCAACTAAGTGATCCCTTCCACCCACTTGCCAACAGCATCTTTATGACTTAAGATTCACAAGTTTCTTTTCAGAGCTCTATTTACCAAACACCCTACAGCAGCTTTATTTACCTTCCATTTTCACCATTTAATATCAAAGTTGTCACAAATCACAACCTTTTCTTTTTTTTCCATCCTACATTATTGGTTGTTAAGCAAAGCATTCCTTTTTTGTAATGCCTTTTAGTTAACTCATGTGGCAGTGGCGAGAGAAGTTGAAATAAGAACCCGATGGGTAATGAGCACCTAGGCTCAACAGTTATCATAACTTTGGGGGAATGCAATACAAAAAATTAAATTTCAGAGAATAGTATTTTCAAAATGTACCTTTGAACATGAATTCAGGAAGCCCATACAAAAACACAGCTTAGTATATATTCCTTAATTTCTGTTTCTGGAGTTGAAATGGGCCTTTTAAATGTTATATTTTATATGAATGGGTTTGACAAAGTTGCAGAGGAGAAAGAGCCCTAGACTTGGTCTCAAAAGTGGTGCGTTCAATTTCCAGCTCTAATACTCACTAGCATTCAAATAAATCATCTCATTTCTCTGAACCTCAGTCTCTACAGTCATTAAATGGGGCTGAGCTCGTGCTGCTTTACAAGTCATTGAGAGGAACACACTTTGTAAACTACAGAATGGAGTTATTATTATTTTTATTATTTTACATTTCTTCTCTTTGAATGCCAGTGTTCATGAGTTACAATACAACTCTTTCTTATTTTCTGTATCAATATAATAAGATACTTTTTATCAATAATACCTGGAGGATCTATGATCTCAGAAAAATGGGGCACTATCTATGATTTAGAAAACAAACTCTTAGAGAATTAACAGAGGCATGCATGGTTAATTAGCTTTCCTGAGGGCCCACAACTAATAAGTATCATAATCAGGATTTGAACTCTGATCTTCCTGTCTCTTGCCAATTCCCAGAAACCACAATTCTTGTCACCTTATTGGTGAACCAAGCCACAAAATCGGAATATAAGTAGAGAGGGGAAAATAGGAAGAATTCAGAGAGAGGGAGAAAGCCTCATCCTTCCCTCCCCCCACCAAAATAATAATAATAATAATAATCACAACATGCCAGAGAAGAATGTCCCAACTACTAAAGTGTCAAAAGAAGACATGTAGGAGGCAGCTAGATAGCTCAATGGATTAAGAGCTAAGCCTTGAGATGGAAGGTACTAGGTTCCATTCTAGCCTCAGACACTTCCTAGCTGTGTGACCCTGAGCAAGTCACTTGACCCCCATTGCCTAACTCTTACAGCTTTTCTTCCTTAGAACCAATACTTAGTATTGATTTTAAGAGAGAAGTTAAGGATTTTAGAAAAGGAAAAAAAAAAGACATGCCCTCAAACTAGAAGGAAGCCATTGATATAGTAGTAGTTAGTAACTGATATAGAATAGACCATTGATACAGAGCAGTAAAAGGGAGAAAGCTTATATAACACATAAAGATCAAGTATCAAGGAATCAAGACAGAAGAGCTTAGAATCATTAGACAAATGATTCTAAATTCAGCTTTGAAATTGGGAAACAATCGATAGACTAACATGTAGGGCTCTTGAGATTGGATCTTCACGGACCATGATAGAATCAGGCCAACCAAGAGAAACAACAGGTTTAGTCTGCTTTGAAAATCAGCCCCGTCCTAAAGAGAGAATCCTTCCCAAGCCACAAGAATCCAACTAAGTGAATCATTTGGTCAGGTCAGTTCCACATGTCAATCTACCCAGAGTCAGAGAGTCAGAGAGTACAGTGGTGAGAATTTCAATGCATGAGCGCTTTGGGCAACAGCCTCCACATATCTTATTTTTACAATGTATTATTATAGCATTACATTCATAGTTAGGGGTCAGCTGCCATTTCCTGAGGTTTATAACGTGCCTGTTTTAATTAACATCAAGCTGAATTTTGGCATACAGGTGGTCGGCACAGATGTGAATGTTATTCTAAAAAGTGCCTTATGGCTGTTAAATCCTTTCTTAAAAAAAAAAAGCACAAAATATGCATGTGTGTGAATGTGTGTGAGAAAGAAAAATGGGGGAGAGCCATGATAAAATGTGTACTGGTTAAATAAGTACTTTTCTTGAAAAACTCAAAACTTGAAAAGTTGCTCCTGAAATTATTAAAATGTGCTTACCAAGTCAACAAACTAATGCACTGATAAGATATCAAAATAAAAATAAGAAGATTTTACAAATATGGTGGATTAGAAAAGCACTGGTTAGTGATTAAAAACTAAATTATAAGGCGTATTAAGATGTGTACTATTTAAGTTTTTGAGTGACAATAAATGTATAACCCAGTGGAATTGCTTGTCAACTCCAGGAAAGCAGAAGAAAAGGTGGAGGAAGACAACAAGAATCATGTAACTGTGGAAAAAATAAAAAATTTAATTAAAAAAAATTTTAAATGTGTACTATTTAGATAAAGGCAGGACTCTAACCTCATTGCATTGCTATAAAAACCACAGTTATAACCTCAGAATGGTTTATGGAGGATGGAGCTCAACTGAGCCATGTTAAGTATATGGAGCAGATTCCCCTGAGAAAGTCTTAACCTTTAAAGTTGCAGAGAAAGAATTGGAGGTGGTGGAACTCCAAGGTAATTCAATTCAGTTCAGCATTTACGAAATGCCTACTATCTACAAAGCATGAGGTGTAACATGGTATATAATGATTAGCAGCATGGCACATAAAAGTGTCAGAAGTCTTGGGTTCAAATCCTAATGCACACATATCTGTGTGATCCTAGGCAAATCTTTAATCTCTCTGTCCCTCAGTTCCATTGTGTGTGAAATATGTTCCCTTCTAGTTCTAAATCCGTAATCCTAAGATACACCAAGAATGGGAAAATGTTATAGAATGTGTATGAGATGTTCCAAGTAATTCAAAATATCTGCAAACTAATACAACTGGGCAGATTAGGAAAAATTTCCTGTAGAAGGCAGTACCTGAGCAATGCTTGGGAGGAAACAGGATGCTAGGAGGCATAGGGGAAGAGAGAAAGTGTGTCAGAAATGAAAGCTTACAGATGGAAAAGTGCAAAATAGTTGTGGCACAGAGAGAAGTCCAATTTGAATGGCATAGAGAATGTATGAAGGAGAGTAATATGAAATAAGACTAAAAAGGCAGGTTGATTGTGAAAAGCTTTAAGTGCCAGAATAATGATTTGCATTTCATTCTAGAAGCAAAAGACTAGTCAATCAAGAAACATTTGTTAAGTATCCACCATGATCTAGACACTATGCTAAACTTTGGGCATACAAAGAAAGGCAAAAGACAATCCTTGTTCTTATCAAGGTCAGAATCTAATGGGGGAGAGGGACAAAATGCAAAGGACTATGTGTAAACAAGCTATCTATGGGATAAATTGGAAATTATCAACAGAGGGAAGGCGCTAGAATTAAGGGGGATTTGGAAAGGCTTCTTGTAGAAGGTAGGATTTTAGATGAGATTAGAAGGAAGTCTGGGAAGCCAATAGGCATAGACAAAGAAAGAGGGAACATTCTAGGCATGATAGACAGCCTGGGGTTGTGAGGAGAGTCTTGTTTGAGAATGAGCAAGGAGGCCTTTGTCATCAGATCACAGATAGGAGTGGGGAAAGGATGAAGGATAAGACTAGGTTAAGTTGAGGAGAAGGCCGAGGTCCTAGCCATATTTCAAGTTGAGACTCAGAAACAAGTTCAGTCCAGCTTGGAGGACCATTTGTAGTGGGTAATGGGTGGTCAGCTCATCTCCCATATGATTCACTAGCCTCTCTGCCCCCAGGCAGTAGCTCTTCAGGATGTCATAGAGCAGTATCTATACACACACACACACACACACACACACACACACACACATCTGGAAAAAAGGGGTCCCCTTAGCTAACTTGGTAGAAATCTTGAATTCCTAAACGAAGGTGAAGGAAATTCTTTCCCACATACTGCCATGGTGCTTTCAGGAAAAAAGATGTCCCAGTTGATGTGCTATGAAACAGTAAGAGGATAATGGGATAGGCCAAGACTTAGTATTAACCTTGCCACTGGGACACACTTAAGAGTGTACTGGAGTCAGCTTCTACCACTTCCTATTAAGAGTTGACTGTTAAGAGGCAGCTAGTTGGTTCAGTGAATTGAGAGTCAGTCCCAGAGACAGGAGGTCCTGGCTTCAATTCTGGCCTCAGACACTTCCTAGCTGTGCCACTTACTGGACAAGTCACTTAATCCCTATTTCCTACCACTTTTCTGCCTTGAAACTAATACACAGTACTGATTCTAAGATGGAAGGTAAGGGTTGTTTTGTTTTGTTTTAAGAGTTGATTATTAAGTTTTCATTGTGAGGAGTTATACCTCATAAATCAGCAATCTGCTCATCAAGTCTTATTTCATTATTTTCTTGATTGTTTAAACTTAAGAAAATGAGGGAGAAAAGGTGAAAAATGAAGATTAAACTTAAAAATGTGTCCTCTATTTTTGAAGAGTCTGTTGTTAAACATTTAACAGTACACCCTTGGCTAGGCTGCATGAAAAAGCTAATGACTTTTTAGTTACCTTACTACAGGGGACCATAAACCATTATAAGGGTAGGTGACTGTGCTGGAAATGTCATTATCTGTGGTGTGAACTGATGCTCCTGCTCCTGCTCCTGCTCATTGTTACCATGTTACTTTACAAGAGCCACTATGAACTGAAAAGATTTGGCATTATCTTCAACATGGATCAGATCGGATATTCATTTGACAGCTATATGGATGATGGATAGGAGAGGCTGAAAGCAGAGATACCAATTAGAAGGCTTTTGTGATAGTCCAAATGAGAAGTGATGAGGATCTGAATTGGAGTGAAAGCTATAGAAGTATAGAGCTAATGGATGTGAGAGAAATTGTGGAATTATGGAAATAGACCCTGCAAGATTTGACAAATGATTGGATGTTGGGGGAAGGGGAATGTGAAGAAGAAAGAGTCAATAATTCTATGGCTACAAATATTGGTGACTGGAAGGATGCTAGAACTATTCAATAGAAATGGGTAATTTCAGAGAAGGAATATGTTGGGGGACACAAATGAATTCATTCCATTTTAAAATATTTTGAATTTTAGATATAATACACAGGAGACAGAATAATATAGTGGAAAGATTATTGACTGAAGGCAGAAGATCTGGGTTCAAATGTACCTTCTGATATTTACTACTTAGTAGTCTTAAGAAAGTCACTTAACCTCCTGGGATTTAGTTTACTCATTTGTAAAATGAGAGCATTGTATTAGATGATCTCTAACGTTCCATCTAGCTCTAAGTAGATAAGGATATAATCCAGATCCAAAGTGCAATTGATGATGCAGGTCTGACAAACAGAACAGACAATGGGGCTGAATTTATACACTTGAGATGTATTTGTATAGAGGTGATCATTGAACCCATGGGATCTGATGAGAACATCAAAGGAAGAGAGTATTAAAAAAAAAAAGGAAAAGAAGATCCAGAATAGAACCTTAGTGAACACTCACATCTGGCAGGGGGGATAAAGATAATGATACAACAAAACAAGCACTGATTGGTGATTTTGATTTCCATGAGCTGCAGTTGAAATACCATATGGTCCCTTGATTTTTTATTGATGTTATATTCATTTTCCAGTTGTGATCAACTCTTCATGATCCTTTTGGTGAAACTGAGGCAAACAGAGTTAAATGACTTACCCAGAGTCACACAGCTAGTAAGTATCTGAGGTCAGATTTGAACTAAGGTCTCTCTGGACTCCAGTGTTCTATCCACTGTGCCACGGAGCTTTCCCATGGTCTCTTTGCAGGCTTGCCTAAAATTGTTGGAAAGAAACAGAGGGTAGGCGAACACAGAATAGCATACATGTCAGACCTTTGGGAAGGGAAAGACTTCAAAACCAACCAAGAATTAGAAAGAGTTACAAACTGCAAAATAAATAATCTGGAACACATCAAATTAAAAAGTTTTTGTACAAACAAAACCAATGTAACCAAAATCAGAAGGGTAGCAACAAATTGGGAAACAATCTTCATAAAAACCTCTGACAAAGGATTAATTACTCAAATTTACAAAGAACTAAATCAATTGTACAAAAAATCAAGCCGGCAAGGGACATGAACAGGCAGTTCTCAGCCAAAGAAATCAAAACTATTAATAAGCACATGAAAAAGTGCTCTACATCCCTTATAATCAGAGAGATGCAAATCAAAACAACTCTGAGGTATCACCTCACACCTAGCAGATTGGCTAACATGACAGCTATGGAAAGTAATGAATGCTGGAGGGGGTGTGGCAAAGTGGGGACACTAATTCATTGCTGGTGGAGTTGTGAACTGATCCAACCATTCTGGAGGGCAATTTGGAACTATGCCCAAAGGGCGATAAAAGACTGTCTGCCCTTTGATCCAGCTATAGCACTGCTGGGTTTGTACCCCAAAGAGATAATAAGGAAAAAGATTTGTACAAGAATACTCATAGCTGCACTCTTTGTGTTGGCCAAAAATTGGAAAACAAGGGGATGCCCATCAATTGGGGAATGGCTGAACAAATTGTTATATATGTTGGTGATGGAATACTATTGTGCTCAAAGGAATAATAAAGTGGAGGAATTCCATGGGGACTGGAACAACCTCCAGGAAGTGATGCAGAGCGAAAGGAGCAGAACCAGGAAAACATTGTACACAGAGACTGATACATTGTGGTACAATCGAAGGTGATGGACTTCTCCATTAGTGGCAATGCAATGTCCCTGAACAATCTGCAGGGATCTAAAAAATACTATCCACAAGTAGAAGATAAACTGTGGGAGTAAAAACACCGATGAAAAGCAACTGCTTGACTACAGGGGTTGAGGGGATATGACTGAGGAGAGACTCTAAATGAACACTCTAATGCAAATACCAACAACAAGAGTCAAGAACACATGCAGTGGAATCGTGCATCGGCTATGGGAAAGGGAAAGGTGGTGGGAGAGGGGGTGGGGAGGAAAAGAAAATGATCTTTGTTTCCAATGAATAATGTTTGGAAATGACCAAATAAAATAATGTTTAAAATTTAAAAAAAAAGGAAAGAAACAGAGGGGAGAGAAGAAGAGTTAAATGACCATGGAATCCGGACAACATTGGCAACAATCTACTTGGGGAAAGAGCCAAAGTCCAAGTATGAGGAAAGCTTAGTTTATAGGCCTCACTAATGAGGTCCTGGTGATATACAAGAAGGACATGACAGAAAAAGTCTGGAAGTTCCCTTCCACCACCCCCACTCAAAAAATTTGACTGCTCACGAATCCAAAACGTAGGCTGACTTTTTCTGTTTTGCTAGAAGAATATTTTTCTATTGGAGGTATGTTTCCTGAAGACCCCAAAGCACCTTCTGAATCATCAGAGAAAGGTTAGCATTTGTTTAATTTTGTTTTAAGGTGAAGTGTATTTTGCCACATTCTACTTCTTTTATAACTGGGACTCTATATGGGGTGAACATATAATAATTCTCCATTAATCAAAGTATGTGATTAACTAACTCTCCAACCATTCCAACTAACCATACATTTACCAAATAGCAAATGGCTTATCCCCAAATGTTGTCTCATGATTAATTCCTTTTTATTTATAGATGGTTTTCCTCCAACAACATAAGGAACATATAGCTGAAGATGATAAAATCACAACAGTGAAAATGAAGATCTTCCACAGTCAATAAATACAAAGTCCAAGAATGTAAGTGGTATTGTAGAAAGAGCACTGGATTTCTCGCTAAACATTAAGCAACACAATGTGGGCAGCTAAGTGGAACAGTAGATAAGAGTGCTGGGCTTGGAATCAGGAAGACATCTTCCTGAGTTCAAATCTACTCTCAGACACTAGTTGGGTGACTTTGGGCAAGTCATTCAACCCTGTCTGCCTCTGTTTCCTCATCTATAAAATGAGCTACTGAAGGAAATGCCAAACCACTCCTGTATCTTTGCCAAGAAAACCCCAAAATGGGGTAACAAAAAGTCAGATATGACTGAAATGATTGAACAACAACAATATTGTAAAGCCACTGTTAAACACTGAGGAAACATAGAAAAGTAAAAGACTTTTTATATAACCTTGGGCAAGTCAATGAAATCCTCCTGGGCCTCAATTTCCTCCTCTGTAAAACAAAAAAGGCATTTGAATGCAATGATCCCTAAGGTCACTCTCAGACCTAAAGTGTATGAAAGGAAATGGAACCACCCAATTCCAGGCATTGGCTCTGTATTTCTCTTTAGAATTTCAGGTCAGTCATACCAAAGATGTGAACACTCCTCAGAAGTATTGAAATAAACATACAAAAGTCTTGAATTCTGCTTACCTGTATGACAAACAAGAATAGATCAACCTTGATGGGATCATTGCTACACAACAATTGTGGCATCAATCCATTCCTTCACATATTAAGCCAAAGTCAAAATATCCAAATAGGTTTAATCCATTTTATGTATCATTTTAAATGAATAATTATAGTAGGCATTGCCAGGGATTTATCAGAGACTATTAGCAGGTATATAGTAAATCACAATTTCATGAGATTATCAATACAGCATTGTACATTCAGAAGCCTTAAATCATGGTTTTCTGAATTTCCCTGGAAAGAAAAATGCCCTAAACTCAGTAGTCGTTCAATTGTTTTAATCGTGTCCAATTCTTCATGCCCTGATTTGGACTTTTCCTGGCAAAGATACTTAAGTGGTTTGCCATTTCCTTCTCCAGCTCACTTTACAGAAGAAGAAATGAAGCAAAAAGGGTTAAGTGGCTTGCCCAGGGTCACCCAGCTATTAAGAGACCAGCAGGGACTCTAATCCACCAAACCTCCTACCCTTAATTCTGAAGCTGTATTGTCATGCAAGTAAACAGAAGCCAGAGGCTTGGAGAGCATCTTCACCTTCAGAAACAAAAGAGAATGTGATTAGTAAAGGCTGATATGACCAAAAAAAAAAAACCCAAAAAACAAAAAACACTGGTTCATTGGAGCACTCACTGGGAACCACAAACTGCCATTAATGGTAGTTCCACTGTAGCTTAATATACCATTTCTGGGCTTTCTTCATTATTTGAACTAGTCTTGAAAGTTCACTTTCCTTTTGGGGGAGGGGTATTTATGTCTTTTGTTTTTACATCACCTACATTTCTCTTTGTACTCCTCTCCCATCTCTTCGCAAAGTCATCTCTTTAAAAAACTCTAAAAGAGCAAGAAGATAAAAAGTTTCTATAAAACTAACTGTAAGATAGGATACCTGAGTGAGACTTCTGAAAAAAAAATAATAAACTGGGCGTCTAAAGATTCTGAAAGAAAGAAATATTGAAATGTAAAGAGAAAGACTTTCTCGGAAGCAAAAATAAGCATTCTCCAGACCAGGAAAGGGTTTCAGGATTAAACAGCTCCATTGTATATGAAGAGACCCACCAGGGAATGAACTTACCTCCAGGGTACAAACTTCATTCATCTCTTTGTCCCTAGCCACTCATCTACATAGGATTCCCAAAGGAATTTGGGAAGTGGAACTGACTGATTTGAAACTGATCACCCTAAGGCAACATGGAGGAAGAATTAATTGTTAATAGAAGAAGTGAGATTCCTTCCATCTCCTGCCTGGAAGTTACACAACCTCTGAATGAAGCTTTGAGGGAGCCAAAGGGAAAAGTCTTTTGCTTATCTTGGGCGAAGAGTCATTGCCCTAAGTGAAAGATCTCTGTAGCCCTCTACCGGAAGAGAACACTGTACTTACCACCCTCCATGAAAGTAGCTGACAGACAAGAAAGTCATAGTTGCCAATTGAAAAATAAGCCCCGAGAGTCCAGTGAACTGACCCATCCAGCAGATATACCATATCTTGAGAGAAACTCAGCCTGCATGGCATAGCAGCCTTCCCTGGTGAGAAACCAACATAGTAATTAAATGGCATGCTTGGCTCAGACCAACAGAAATAACCTGCCCTATTAGACCAAGCCCAAATGAGCCTCCCATACTATGGAGGCACCATTCCTGGGGAAGAGACAGCCCAGCTGAACATTGGAGCTATTTGTCCACTATTAGCACCATGTCCCATAGCATCTCAAGGAACCTCCAAAAAGAAAAAAGATTTTCCAGTCCTGCAGTTCAGAGGTATAAGTTACCTTTGTCATCTGTGTTTGCTACATATTTTTGTCCCACTCTTTTAAAAAAGAAAATGAAATATACTAAAGTTTATTATTAAAAGATAAGTTTATAGATGCCAGGTTAAGAACCTATGTTCTATAGGAAAATAGTCAAATCTTCCAAATAAAGCCAAGTTGATTAAAGCACTTCCATTCATCACCCTAGATAAAACTTAATATCTGACAAGATCAGGGGAGGGGCTGGTTTCACTTAGTGTCAGGGGTAGCTAAATGGACTTTGAATCAGTTTGAGAATCAGTTTGTCATTTGAGATGCAAGTTCTTTAATGTCTAGTTCAGCATAGATTCAATTCACAGAAATATCATTTTTGTCACTTGCTTTCAGTTCCTTGTAATTGAATCTCTTGGTCAATTATCATCACTTCTTTGTTGGCCTTACATAAATGAACTTGCCAATAAATGGTTATGCATTGGGAAAATGCCTCATTTCCTTTATTTTTTAGGTTCATGCCCACTCTTCTCCAACCCTAACTTATGGTTGCATTTCTAGGAGGATATACCCTTGGTGTTGAGGGAAATACTTTATAACTACAGATCTCCCTTCCCTATCATAACCTTCCCCATTGTGATTTCTATATAGTGTAAATTGGCATCAGAAATTAAATGGGAATTTTGGGAGAGTTTTACAGAAGCTACAGACACTCTGGAAAGGCCAGCAAATGACACAGAAAAAAGTTTTGAAACTCAGAAATGTATACTTAAACCAAAAATTTACACTAAGGTACTCTAAACACCTCATAAAAGAAAAAGAAAAAATCCAGACTTCTTCTCTGGTAAGAAGAGAGGACCAAAAAAATTTACACAGATTCTCTGGATCGAGGGGGTTCCACAACCCTAACCCCTGTGACGTGGAAGGGATAATTATACTATGCTATGCTATATGAGTAAAAAACTTTGCTAAATAACTGAGTCTATAGCTAAATAATAAGGGGAACCACACCAGTGTGATATCATTAGCTAATATTAGGAAGATAGCCACCCACATATTTACCCCTAAAACCACAAAAGAAGGAGTTGATAACTCTGGTGACCCAACCTTCCAGCATCACTGAGAGAAGCCAGTGAGCCTGAGGGGTTTTAAACAACCAACATAACAAAAAGTTTGATGTCATATGCAGACGGTTCTTAACCTTTTTTTGTGTTAGAAACCCATGTGACATCCTAGAGAAGCAGTCTCAGAATTAAGTTTTATTTAAAATTCACAAGTGAAGGAAATACTAAATTTCAGTTGAATATTAATGAAAATATAACTTTTTAAATATAATATAATTGCAATTAAAATATAATTTTTTCCATCAAATATCATAGTCCCCTTGAAATTTATCCACAGATCCTCTGCAATTTATCCATGGATAGCTCTGGTGTCTGTGAGCTCTTGTAATATGCAATGTTCCACATCTATGGTCTTTCACCAATATTTCTTCTTTGGGACCAAGCTTGCAGCATTCCATCTCTATTGCCTTATTGTTTTTGTTCTTTCTCTGTTTTATTTTGTTTATTATGTATATTAGTTATTGTAATCATTCTCTACATTGTTTTTCTAGACCTAGGTCTGTCACTTTGCATCAATTCATGTCTTTTTATGCTTCTCTAAACCCTTCATTATTCACTCTGTTTTATAGCAGAGTATCCTACTGAATTCATATATCATAGTTTGTTTAGCCATTCCCCAACTATGAAGAATTGGCTTTGTTTCTCCTTCTTTCCTAATTACAAAAATGTTATCAGTATCTTAATGTGTATTGAACCTTCCTTTCTAATTTTTTTACTTCCTTGGCCATATAAGGGTATTTCAGTCTTATTTTATTCCTCATCTCAAGTCTCTGATTTTTCAGTATTTGATCAATGTATACCTCAACTTACACATTTGCTATTTCAGTTGACACAGCATTCTCCAGTGTTCCAATTTTAATTCTACTACTAACTACCTGTATAACCAAAACTCTCTGAACCTTACTTTCTTCCTATTCAAAATAAAGGGTTAAATCAAGGTTTTGTAATCTGGAGTCAATGGACCCATCTTCCACACTCTGGAAAAAGATTTTAGGAGATCCATGAACTTTATAGAATAAAAAAAAGAACCCTACATCTTTATTTTCACTGATGTCTAACTGAAATTTAGCATTTCCTTTGATTATTTAGAAGCATTAGTGTGAGAAGTTCATTCATTTTTCCAGATTGCTAAAGGGATCCAAGATGCACAAAATGTTAAGAGAACCTGGACTAAGTGATCTGTAAGATCCTTCCCAGCTCTAACAAATGAATCTCATGATCCTATGACTCCACTTAACATTTTGCATCTCTCTGTTTCTAATATCTTCATCCCCAAACATCAGCCAATGAACTTACACCTTTCCCCAACCCTGTCCTTCCTGCCTGTAAGCCTTATCTGACTAACTATAATCCAGGGATTCAAAGGGAAGAATTTTTTTAAAAGCTAACTCTCTTCTGAAAAGTCTTCATTTCAATACAACAAATACTCATAAAATGACGTGTATATATACATGGTACTATGCTAAGTACTTGGGGATATAAAATTGAAAAACAACATTGCCCCTCCTCCAAAGAATTTACAGTCTTTTAAATTACAACCTAATGAGGGTGGAGCAGTGATAGGAGATGACATATTACAATAAATATAATTCATGGTTCTGTGATAGGGGCAAAGGGAAGATCTAGACAAATGTTCCAAAAGAAAGAGGAGGGAAAGAACATTTCCAACTGGGGATGAGGCAGGGCTTCATGGAAGAAGAGGCCCAACCCTTTTACCAAAATCAGATTCCGTAAGTTAATTTGATGTTGCTCTGAAGTCCACAATACACATATAGCACGTACTACCCATGGCTGCAGTGACTTAGGAAACTGAACAGATTGATATATTTGTATTTTTATCCTCATTTTGCTAAGATGCCTTTGACAATTTATGAATTTGTTAAGTTCTCTTTCCAGAGTGCTTAAAAACCTTTTTAAAAGAAAAGGTTTCCATAGAACATTACCAATCCTTAGAGTAGAATCACTCAATTTATCATTCTTTGTGGCTTTGGAAAGGAATGGAGTTGAGAACAGTAAACGTGAATACATCTGGAATACAATAAATTGTACATTACTTTTGATCTGCATTCAATTTGCATGTTATTTTATCTGATGTAAAAAATTAGGTCTCAAATTGCTAGCAAAGGAACATCTTCAGATAATTATAGTCTGAGTCAGAAATGAAAAAGGTTCTTTTTCCAAAAGCAAGATACAGATGTTGGTTACAGGTCTCCCAGTCACTGAATTAGGTTAATGTGGGGAATAAAGTAGCCTATTAATGATATAAAAATTCTTGGGATATAGCTAATAATATCTGGAAAGTGTAAATATATGTAAAGTATAGACATATGTATATATTTTTAACTAATTGTTTCCATGACACAAAGATTGAATCTAAAATAACTGAAATATGCTAGTCCAAAAATTAAGTATATTGTTCTTGCAGTCAGAAAAATCTGAGTTCAAATCTTACCTCTTTTACTAGCTGTGTGACTATAACTGAAAACACTTTACATCTCTGTGCCTCAGTTTCATCATCAGTAATATGAGGAAGTTAGACTCAATCTCTAAGATTCCTTCCAGCTCTAAATCTGTGGTCCTATGACGATTAGCATTTATATAGAACTTTAAGATTTGCAAAATGCTTAAAGAATATTGCTGACAAAAAAAAATCCTGACAGGTAGATATTATTATTATCCCCACTTGAGAGCTGAGGAAACTGAGGCATACAGAGGTAAAGTGACTTACCTATGGTCATACAGCTAGCAAATAATTGTCTGATTTGAACACAGGGTTTCATGACTCTAGAGGCAGTGAAGTGATTCAGTGTATAGAGCACTGGGCTTGGGGTAGGGAAAATGAGTTTGAATCCAGCCTTAGACACTAGCTGCATGACCCCCAATAAGTCATTTCACCTCTGTTTGCCTCAATCCACTGAAGAAGAAAATGGCAAACCACTCCAATAACTTTGCCAAGAAAACTCTCTGGACAACATAGACAGGTTATGGTCCAGGGAGTCACAAAGAGTCAGACACAAATGTACAACTTCCAACTCCTTCCTAATACCACCTCACCTACAAATTATGATTCAAAGATTCAAAGTTTAGTCTAGGAGAGTGGGAGGAGGGGGGTTGATATATGTGTTAGCAAACAATATTAGGGCAAAGTTATAAAGTGGCATTAGTATAATTATAAGAAAAAAGAGATGCAAAGTACTTTTAAAAATTTAAGGAGATAATCCCTTTTTGTTGAAAGAGTTGAAGAGGATATGGGGGAAGGCTTCTTAGAGGAAATGGTACTTGAGGATTTCAATAGAAGATAAGGAGGAAAAATTCTGTTCTAGTTAGCCTAACTAGATATTGGAATCAGGAATACAGTTCCAAACCCAACTCTGCCACTACTAGCCTTAGACTCCTCTCTATTTCTCTTTGCCTCAGTTTCTTCATCTGCCAAATGAGGTTAATAAAATCTACCCTGCCTACCTCACAGTTATTTGGAGGCTTAATTGAGCTAATGATTATGAAAACATTTTCAAATGAATATTGTACAATAAAAATAGAAAGTATTTTTACCATTATATTTCATCAAATCTACCTACAGACAACTTCTGACCCGGAATAAACTGGAGCCTGGTGTTAACAAATGCTATTTAGCTGAAGAGGAAAAATCCCAGTTCAGTGCCACTTGTTCTGATCAGGGCCAGGCACAATCCAGCTAAATGACAATCCAGTTAATCTGGAATGTCTTCAGACCTTTTTCTTGCACAGAAGAGGGAAGAAGGAAAGGAAGGAAGAGAGGAGGGGAGGAAAGAGAGGGAGGGAAGGAAGAGGGGAGGGGGATTAAAAAGAGAGAGAAGAAAGAAGAAAAATATTAGGTATCTATCTACTCTGTGTCAGGCACCTTGCTAAGTGCTTTATAAATATTATCTCATATTTGATCCTCACAACAACTCTGAGATACGATTTGGGGGGATAGCTTGGGCTCTCTCCATCAACCTGACGATTCTAAGATACTAAGATTTTTGTCCCCATGAAAAGACTGCTATTCATATACTCCAAATAAATCTGAAAGAAAAGGTCAGATACATAAGTTTACACTGAGTACAGGATCCTGGATTTAGAGTTAGAATTAGAGATCATGTAGGACTTTGTTCCCTCTCTTTACAGATAAGTAAAGTGAGGCCCAGAAAATTTAACTCAAATTGACATAGGTAGTGACAGAACCAGGGTTTGAACATAATGCCCTGATTTCAGAACCCTTGTTCTACTACATCACATTGGAAATGAATCCTAAATATCCACTTCCAAAAAGATGATCTAAAAAATATTCATAGTGAGGTTACTAGAGTTTTGGCTAAAGTCCCTTGTGAACAAAAATAAATATATCTCATAGCTTATATATCACAGCAACCTATAAAGTAACCCTCTACCAGAAGGCCTGGTATTCAGACATACTCAAAGGCCTGGTCTCTGACTACTGAAGATGAGATAGACAAGTAAGAACCATATGCCCCAAATCACTTTAGCAAGATCTCTTGTTGGCTAAGCCATCTTCCTAGCTCTCATGATGGACGACAGTCTGGAAAGTACTTCTCTGTGCTTTCCAAGTGAAGCAGGCTTTGGCAGGGCCATTGCTGGAGCAAAGTGAGTTGATGGCTGCCCTAGAATGAAAAAGGGGAGGACCTAGTATGGAGGGCTTCCTGGATACAACTCTTGGTGAAAGAAAGAGAAAAAGGAAGAAATGTTCAGACTCAGGCTCCTAACTAAATAAGGAACCATGCTTGGGTTGGGGAAGACCAAATTTGCTCCGAAGCCTTAAGCACTGATGTCTGGGATACAATCTGCCCAATTTCCTGAAGCCTCTTCTCTGGATAATGTATTTGAGTTTTAAAGGAATTTGTACCCTAAGGACTGAACTAGCAGATAATTGAAACTACAGCAGGCTAGCTTGCAGAAATATACTTAAGGAAATGGAAAAGAAGGGGTAATATAGTGAGAAGGTGGATTTACTTATCCTGACCAAATTCAGCCTTTAGCAGCATAGTATCAAAAGTCATGCATCCACAAACTACTCTAGCCTTTATATTCTATATAATGACAATGATAATAACTGGCATTTATATAGTACTTATAGTTTCCAAAAAGTTTACCTGTTATCTCATGTGGTTCTATGCTTTCTCAAGCTTAGTTTTGAGAGTTACATTTAGAATTAGGTTTTCAATGTCTACATACTCCTGCAATTACACTTATAAGACAAAACTGATGGGAGCAGTAAGACAGGGTAATATGATCTACCCCTTCCTCACAACAATCCCATGGCCCCTGGCCTCCACAAGTTTACAGACTGTCCTATTTCCTCATTGATCCTTGAGTAAGGAAACAGGGTCAAGAAAGAGCTGATCCTGAGGCTGTAATTCAAATCTAAACACAGCTACCATTCCCAAAGTCAGTCATGAAGCAGAGTGGCTGCTAGAAAATCTCCTAGGAGGCTTTCCTATGAATGAGCTAAGATATATCAAAAAATAGAGGCCTCTTGGTATAGTAGAAAAAAAATTGGAGGAAGAATGAGTTCAGTTCCATACTCTATCATTAATGGAGGAGCATGAGTTCAGTTTCATATTCTATCATTAATTAGCCATGTGTCTAAGAGCACCTTTCTGAATCTGAGTTTCTTTATCTATAAAATGGGAATAAAGACTTACCTTATCTGATAGAGGCATTATGGGGGAAATGCTAAAAGAATATCATCTCTGATCAAGGAATTCTGATTAGGGAGTTATTTTCCTAGGTGTTTTATTTGACTGTAACTTTTACTTTATCATTATTTATAATGATGATGGAACAAATGAATGAATAGGAGGAGAGGAACCAGAAAAAAAATTTTCTGGAATCTCAGATACCCTAAGTAGGTTCTATCATGATCACATGTTAGTGTGCTGGTCCACAATCTATTTACTTCATAAGTTGCCCAAGATTGGTCAGTATGATTAAATGTGGTTATGAAAGTTTGTCATAAAACCCATAGGGAAAAGGGCAGCCAGTGGTCTGTAAACAGGTGTTAAAACCATTTGAGCACTCCCACAAATCGCCCAGGAGAATTTCCCAGCATCCACCCTGCTCCATGAGTCACTTTGGGAATAGCAGTGGGGTTTAGAGTTGAGTTATAACCATTTAGAGAAGCATTTCCCTCCAGACCCTACAAAGGAAAGGAGCCATATTAGTAAATTTATTGAGTATTTCATTAGATCAATATGGAATATGATTTAAAAGGCTCTGCCTAGGCTCTTTAAATCTATTTAATCAAACCAATTAATAAAAAAAATGTAGAAAGTTGAAGCATATCCTGTAAGGGGCATCATAAATATAGCCCCTTACGTAGACTTTTGATCTCCCCCAGGTAATTAACGGCTTGAGTTAAGTTCAGTCATTCCTTCATGCCTGGCTCTGGTCATAAAAACCCCTGGGCTATGTGTAGCTCTTGGATTTATTATGTTTTTCTTACTGCAAAAGCTTCTCTCTCACTCCATTTCCTTCCCACCCCTGGCCCCCACCTCACCCCTCAGGAAAGTTTATGCAGCCATTGCTTTTGCCATTGTCAACATCGGCTACTATGGCTGACATGTCTTTTACAGGAGAAAAGACAGGCTCCACTGGGCTGCTGGAATCCAATTCAGTAGCTTCTTCCCCATCACACAGTCTTACACTGTACCTGTCTCCTCTCCTCTCCCCTCAGCCCAGGTGGGGAAAGGAAAGATGGCTCTCCCCTCCCCCACTCATTCCCTCCACTGCTTTTTATGAATGGAAGAACTTCTCCCAGACAACAAGAGTCTGGCTTATACTAGAGAATAGAGAAAGCATTGGAGGGGTTCGGGGAAGGGAGAGGGATGGGGGCAGGGGCAGCAGAGCCGATGCTTCCTTGATGGGCCCACTATCTGCCCCCTCTTATATAGGCATGGCCAAAAAGGAGTTCATGGGTTCCAAGGTCCTCAGCTGAAGCCTTTCAAGGCTCCTCCTTGGGAGTTACCATCCCAACCCTGGAAGCTAGGGAGAAAAATTAGGTGTCCATCAGGAGCAGGATTTGTGGTGTGCTAGAGCAAGTGCCAACTCTGAAGGTCAAAAAGGAAAGTTTTGTTTTGCTTTGCAAGGAAAGGCAGATAAAGATAGGCAGATAGAGATAGATGCTCAAGAGATAGGCAGGTGCAGTAAATGGCTTGTTGAATATCTCTTAGGCGATAAAAGGATCAGAATGTTCAGCATCAGCCTGGGAGCTCTCAGCTGTTAGAATAATGCTGTGCCCGCTAGTCAAAGGATTGCTACAAGTCAGTGAAACTTGTTCCACCCAGCCCAGGGCAGGGTTGGCCTATGAAGATGCAGTTTTGTCTGTAAAATTGAAATGACTGCATATCTCTAGCAGACTCTAAACAGAGAAGAGTCATCCTTCTAAAAGTCAGGAGAGATTAGGACACATCTTTGGAGACAGATGATGGGCAAATTGCCTAGGAATTTTTTCTGCAAATGGGCCCAAATTTATTGGAAGAGAGAGAGAGGTAGTGTCAGAGTGTAAAGAGCAATGGACTAAGAATCAAGAGACCTAGGGCTGGTTCCTCATAGAGATGAGGCTTTCTCTCCATTTCCTTCAGTCTTCTAAATAAGGGGGTGGGGGGGAGGCAAGGAAGAGTATGATTTTGAAGTTCAGAGGATACACAAAAGTTTCACTCAGGTTAGGTGAATACCTAAATAATTCTAGATTATTTTTTATGTTTATGGCTCACTCTACTCTCTCTTCCACATTCACTTGATTTAACCCAAATTTGTCATGTACCTAATACACGTCCAACATTGTTATTTGGTCTCTTTCTCCCTCTATCTCTCCCCTTCTCTTCCCTCATTATCTCCCCCCACCCTCTCCTATAGCATTTTCAAGGTTCATAGACACTCATCACACCATAGAAAGGAAGGACCAGGTAGAGAATCTTTTTCTGGGATCACATGGCAAATTGAGAGTTTTGCAAATGGTCAGGAGTAGCATATATTTGGACAGTAGCAAGGATACTATCCCATCAGCACTGATCCACTGGAAGATGATCCAATTTATGGACTAGATCCCATGAGATCACAAATGACTATAATTAGGGGGAAGTGGGGTTTAAAACTTAGATAAGCCAATCACTAAACTGTTTAGATAAAGACAGACAAAGCAAACAAGAAATCATCAGTCCTAATGGATCTGTGTTCTCATGAGAACAGATTCAGAAAGAATATTGGATTTGGAATTAGAAATCCTGAGTTCAAATTAAAATTTGGCTTATTTCTATTTCTGTGACCATTTAGTGTGATACAAAGATTCCTAGGTCTGGAGTCCATGGACCCGTGTCCAAATCATGTGTCTTTTATATACTACATGTGACCTTGAGCAAGTCATTCAATTTCCATGGCCCTCAGTTGTGTCATCTGTAAAATGAGAAGTTCCCAGCTGTGTGACCCTGGGCAAGTCACTTGACCCCCATTGCCTAGCCCATACCACTCTTCTATGTTGGAGCCAATACACAGTATTGACTCCAAGACGGAAGGTAAGGGTTTATAAAAATTAAATAAAAATAAATAAATGGCTCCTGAGGTCCCTTCTGCAAAAGATCAATGAACCTACATCCTTAATCTCTCAGGCATCAGTTTCCTCATCTATAAAATAAAGAGGTTAAATGAGGTAATCACCAACCTCTCTTCCAGTTCTTAATCTATAGTCTTATGATTAAATTTTTTTCTATCTCCCAACCTCTTCACCATTCATATAAACATAGAAATATAGGGGGCAGCTGGGTGGCTCAGTGGATTGAGAGTCAGGCCTAGAGACAGGAGGTCCTAGGTTCAAATCTGGCCTCAGACGCTTCCCAGCTGTGTGACCCTGGGCAAGTCACTTGATCCCCATTGCCTAAAAAACAAACAAACATATAAATATAGTCAACAGTGTACTGTGTTCTCAATTATTTATATTCAGTGGCTGCTTAGTGAGTACCTACTATGCAAGACAAGATGACAGAAGGGGTAGATGATGTAAAGATGTATAACATATGATCTTTTGCTTTCAGAAAGCTTATAATACAGTAGAGAAGAGAAAAGTTATAAGTTCACACACCTTAAGGAAGGAGGGAGGTATTTACACTATATTAAACCAACTGCTTACAGTTCAAATACCCAGGTCATTTAAATAATGGCTACACTGTCAATCATACCAGTTCAATTATATGGTACTTCACTAATTTGCAGTAGCCAGAAAGGTTATCCAACTTAATGAAAAGTCTACATTAGAGCATATTTTTAGACAAATGCATTTTCCTCATTTTTAAGTATATAAGGTAATTTAAACAAATGGCTAATAGAGTTTTGCCAAGTTGAGGTCCTACTTTGATGAATAGCAAAGAGTAGCTTGTAATTAGCATGCCAGTTGTTTGTGTATTTTTAATGGGACCATCTAGTAAGGAAGGGGACTTGAAAACAGTTTTAAACCATTTCACCATTCCCAAGTGCAATCCTATTTACACTATGAATTTGATTAGCAAACCTTTTTACATAAAATGAAGCTAATTTATTTTTTAAAATAACACTATTCTGTTCTGTGTGGTATTTTCAGTCATTTTCATTCATGTCCAATTCTTCATGACCCCAACTGGGATTTTCTTGACAAAGATACTGGAGTAGCTTGCTATTTCCTTCCCCTGTACATTTTACAGATGAGGGAAACTGTAGAAGACAAATTTAAGATTAGGCTTAAGCTTAAATGACTTGTCCAGGGTCACATAGCTAGTAAATGACTGAGGCCAGATTTGAACTTAGGAAGATAAGTCTTCCTGGCTCCAGGCCCAGCACACTATCCCAAGAGTAAACTTCAGTGGGATCAAAATTAATGTTGTTTTTACCATATTTATGAAACTTGAGGCTATGACAGGACAACCCAGATATGTAGGTGAGTGATAGAAGTTTGCATTGAATCTACAAGTCCTATGACAACAACAATCATTTCTCCCACAGCTTCCCCTCAGATTCCCTGATTTTCAGAAATGTCTTTTCTGCTAGGTATCTCTGAGTCTTTTTATCTGTTTTTAAATCTAAATGTACAATGAGCAAAAATCTTTTAAAAGGTGGCAGTTAAATGATTTCTCCTTTTTGCTTCAAGTGCTTATCTATATGAGGCATCTCAGGGACACCTGGTGAAGTGGGAGCCTGAAAAATGGAATACAATTCCCATCACTAAAATGAATTTTTTTTATCAATTAATAGGATGAAGAGAGGTGGGGAAGGAAGGCCCTCAGCTCAGCTGTGTTCCACTGTGGTACCAGATAAGACAAGAAACTTGCCCTGGGTGAGATGGGTAGAAGGAAGGAGGGGAACTCACGATGGTAATAAATGTTTGATTCCCTTAGTTTCATAAGAGGCAGAGAAAACTAGCTCCCTGGTGTTTGGGAACTGAATCTCTCAGATTTCTCTAGAGTTCTTGCCTTCTAAGGCCTTGAAGGAATTCATCATGGCCCCTGCTTAGAATGTCTTTTGCTCATTCATAGATACATTCAGAAAGTTTAAATAGTAGAAGAGAGTGTTTTCCAAGCTCTTTAAGCAAATGAATGCATGTTAATGATTAATATTTAGCAATATTAAAATCATAGTATACTTCATATTTTAATAGGTTGTCATATATGAAATTCTAATTACTTTTTTAAAGTTCAGTTAAATTCAATAGATATTTCATTACATGACTGCCATGTGCAAGGTACCATGTTAGGCATTAGAGATACAAAGGCAAAAAAAAAGTTCCCATCCTTAAAGAGGACAAGATATATGTAAAAGGCAACAATATTCATTAGATCATGGATCTAGAATTGGAAGAGACCTCAGAAACTACCTAGTATAATCCTCTCATTTTACAGGTAGGGCAACTGAGGCCAAGAGAGATCAAAGTGTCTTCTCTAGTGTCACATGGGAAGCAAGCATCAGAGACAGGATTTGAACCCAAGCCTTCTCTTTCCAGACTTCAGAGTCAGTGTGCTTTCTATTGGACCACACTGACTCTCTTCTACTGATGGTACCATAAAATCTTTCTACCTCTTTAACTCATCAAATATTTGCGAAGAAGGCAATATATTCAAGACACTCTTCTAGTAATGAAAAACACAAAGACATATACAAGGAGACAAGTACTAACTGCCCACAAGAAACTTGCCTTCTATTCGTGAAATACAACTTGCATATTGACAAGTATGGGACAAGAAGGAGTGAAGGACAGCTAGACAGACAAAGAAAGAAAGATGTAACAACTCAGAGAAGGACAAGAAATGGATTAGAGAAAGCTTTGGATAGAAAATGTCACCTGGGCTAATCACTGAAGAAAATACATCATAAGAAGAGACAAGAAAAAATTATGCCAAGGTATATAGCAGAGAGATAGAGGGTTCAGTTCAAGTAATCAATTAGGTTGGGATATGGCTCATGATTAGGAACACGGGATCATAGAATTAGAGCTGGAATGGACATTTAAGTCACCTAGTCCAATCCCTTCAGTTTATAATGGCAGTAACTGAAAGTCAGGAATTTGAATGTCTTGCCCAAGGTAACTTAGATAGAAAGTAGCAGAGTCAGAATTTGAACCCAACACTTCTGATATGAAATCCAGTATCCTTTCCAGTGCAACATACTAAAATAAGGTTATAAAAATAGCTGGGAGGAAGAGAGGTGCAGGTGGGTAGCACTAGAGTCAGGAAGACCTGGGTTCAAATTTGAAATCAGATACTTCCTAGCTGTGACCCTGGGCAAATCGCTTAACCCCAATTGCTTGTCCTTTACCACTCTCTGCCTTAAAATCTCTATTTAGTATTAATTTCAAGACAGAAGGAGGGAGGGAGGGAAGGAAGCAAGGAAGGAAGCAAGCTGGGGAACCAGACTATGGAGGGTTTTAAATGGTGGGTTAAGGAGTCTCTAAGCTATCCTATGAACAATGGAAAACCACTAAACATTAGAAAGTAACCATTCACATTTGTATCAATTACTTGGTAGCATAGATAAAATGCTTATCAAATTCACAGATGATGGCCCTGTAAGAGAAACAGCATACTAGATGACAAAGTCAGGCTTTAAGATGACATTGAGAGACTAGAACATTGGGCTAAATTGAATAAGACAAAATGTAATGGAGATAAATGGACTTGAAAACTTAGGTTCAAAAAATCAAGTTATTAAGTGTGAGATTGGAGAGATATGGCTAGATGGCAGTTGGGAAAAAAAGATCTTGAGGTTTGAGTGGGCTACAAGCTCAATATGATTCAATAGTATGATATATCGGCCAAAAAAGTCAACACCATCAGAAGCTGCATTGAAAAGCAAAGCTTTCAGGAGAATGGTAGGTCACTGTTAGTCCCACTAGATACTGTTCTGACCGGATCATAGTTGGAGTATTGTAATCAGTTCTAGGTGACATATTTTTGGAAGTACATTGATAAAATGGAAACTGCTGGGAAAATTGGAGGACAGTGTGGGAGAGATTAGGTTTAGATCAACACCTCACACCCTACACCAAGATAAATTCAAAACGGGTGAATGACTTGAACATAAAGAAGGAAACTATAAGAAAATTAGGCGAACACAGAATAGTATACATGTCAGACCTTTGGGAAGGGAAAGACTTCAAAACCAAGCAAGGATTAGAAAGAGTTACAAAATGCAAAATAAATAATCTGGATTACATCAAATTAAAAAGTTTTTGTACAAACAAAACCAATGTAACCAAAATCAGAAGGGTAGCAACAAATTGGGAAACAATCTTCATAAAAACCTCTGACAAAGGTTTAATTACTCAGATTTATAAAGAACTAAATCAATTGTACAAAAAATCAAGCCATTCTCTAATTGACAAATGGGCAAGGGACATGAACAGGCAGTTCTCAGCCAAAGAAATCAAAACTATTAATAAGCACATGAAAAAGTGCTCTACATCCCTTATAATCAGAGAGATGCAAATCAAAACAACTCTGAGGTATCATCTCACACCTAGCAGATTGGCTAACATGACAGCTATGGAAAGTAATGAATGCTGGAGGGGATGTGGCAAAGTGGGGACACTAATTCATTGCTGGTGGAGTTGTGAATTGATCCAGCCATTCTGGAGGGCAATTTGGAACTATGCCCAAAGGGTGATAAAAGACTGTCTGCCCTTTGATCCAGCTATAACACTGTTGGGTTTGTACCCCAAAGAGATAATGGACAAAAAGACTTGTACCAGAATATTCATAGCTGCACTCCTTGTGTTGGCCAAAAATTGGAAAATGAGGGGATGCCCTTCAATTGGGGAATGGCTGAACAAATTGTTTAAATGTTGGTGATGGAATACTATTGTGCTAAAAGGAATAATAAAGTAGAGGAATTCCATGGGGACTGGAACAACCTCCAGGAAGTGATGCAGAGCGAAAGGAGCAGAACCAGGAAAACATTGTACACAGAGACTGATACATTGTGGTACAATCGAAGGTGATGGACTTCTCCATTAGTGGCAATGCAATGTCCCTGAACAATCTGCAGGGATCTAAAAAATACTATCCACAAGCAGAGGATAAACTGTGGGAATAAAAACACCGATGAAAAGCAACTGCTTGACTACAGGGTTGGAGGGGATATGACTGAGGAGAGACTCTAAATGAACACTATAATGCAAATTCCAACAACAGGGAAATGGGTTCGAGTCAAGAACACATGTGATAACCAGTGGAATGGTGCGTCGGCTATGGGAGAGGGAAAGGTGGTGGGAGGGGGGAGGGGAGGAAAAGAAAATGATCTTTGTTCCCAGTGACTAATGTATGGAAATGACCAAATAAAATAAAGTTTAAAATTAAAAAAAAAAAAGAATTCGGTACCATAAACACACCCTTATTTTTTGAGGGAATCATGGAAGTAGACAAATTATATCAATATGTGATTTTTAAGTTCAGAAATAAATTGTTATTCAATAGATAATGATAACTACAAAGATTAGTGTTCCTTGATACTTTTTTGTTTTCCATATTTATTTGCTAATAAAATATTATTCCTATAACTCTATAAAAAAAAGAAATACAGATATGGGAGTCATTTATATGAGATGATACTCAAATTTATATGACAAGGTCTCCAAGAAAACAATATCAAGAAAGATGAGAAGAGAACGAAGGATGGAATCCTGGATAAAAAATACAGCTATGAAAACATATGAACTGATGCAAAGCAAATACAATTAGGAACACAACATAAATAATACAAATGGAGGAATAAAGAAACAAGCAAAAAAAAAGGAACCCTAAAACTGTGTGTTCTAGAATTATAATGTGCAACTTTATCCAGAAAATATACTTCTTTCTTTTCTTTACAGAAATGCAAGACCATGGGTACAGGACATTGCATATATTGTCAGATTTGGTTAATGTATTAATTCTGCTAAACTGCTTTTTAAAATTTTTTTATTCTTTTTACAAGAGATGGGGAGAGATGATATGTGGAAATGAAGGTAACCCCAAAACTAAAAACAAGAAAAACAATTTTTTAAAGGAAAGTACACCCAAGGGTAAAAACTACAAAAGAAATATCCAGAAAAATATTGAAGGAGAAAACTGAGATGGAGTCTCATGTTGGTGTTGCATGAGAAAGACAGTTTCATCACTATCCAATCATGATATGAATTATATCATTTGATCTTCATACAGACTTGAAAAGCAGATAGTTATTTTCATTTGACAGATGTGAAAACTGAGACACAAAAGATAATTACTTAACCAAGGACACACAGCTAGACTGAGAAAGAACAGGAACTAGAATCTAATCTAATAGGCTGGGCAGCTGCAGGTGAGTGTCTACAGTACTCAAAGGAGCCACTACCAAGAACAGAGCTATTGCTGCCACAGTTAATTAGTCAAAGCAGCATGGTATATTGGAAAGAATGATGAATTCAGAGTCAGAAGATCTTGGTTCTCAGCCTGTCTCTTCCAGCTGTGTAATTTTTGAAGTCACTCAATCTTTGTAGACCTGTTTCCACATTTTAAAATGAGGAGATTGAACTTGATCTTTAAGTCTCATCTACCTCCAGATCCATGATCTTATATATAACTAAGATTTCTATGGTTCGTTGATCTACCTGGACCTCACCATTACCCTTTGCATACTTGGCAAGAAATCTATCTTTTGCTCTATCCAATATGTAGAGCATATATGTAAAGTAACATTGCAAAGTGGGTGGTTCTTGGAACCAACCATTCATCACATATATTGATTATGGGTGTAGTATGGTATGAATCAGAGAGCAGCAATCATTAAATCAAAGATTTATACTAGTAAAAGAGCAACAAAGCCATTTGTCATTCCATACCATGCTTGGTAATTAATTTAGTTTCAATCTGACAGCTTAGAAGCTGGTTTGCAATTAAAGCTATTACAGTGAGGAGGGATTACCTTATTTCTTAAGCTAGAAAGGAGTTGGGTGGAGAAGAGAAAGAGAGAGGGGGGAAGGGAGGGAGGGAGGAAGGGAGAAAGGGAGGGAGGAAAGGAAGGGAGGGTGGTAAAGAGAGCGGGAAGGGAGAGAGGGGAGAAGGAAGGAAGGAAGGAAGGAAGGAAGGAAGGAAGGAAGGAAGGAAGGAAGGAAGGAAGGAAGGAAGGAAGGAAGGAAGGAAGGAAGGAAGGAAGGAAGGAAGGAAGGAAGGAAGGAAGGAAGGAAGGAAGGAAGGAAACTACCTGACTCTGTGCTACCTTAACCACAGGAGAGCTGGACAAACCAGATATGGCACCTTTAGAACTTCCCATTGTTTTATTCACCAAGTTTCATCTCCTGATAATAGATCCTAGGATCCTTTTGCTGTACTTTGTGTCTAAAGGTATAACAGCTGAGGAAATACCCACCCAAATGTGAGCTGTAAAATGTAATTGCCTCCATGTAAAGCAAGCTATTGGTGATTGCAGACTTATAAGAATTGTTCCCATATATGAATTCTTCTTACTAGTCTCACCAAAACCACTGTTTCTTTGTTCAAATTTAGTTCTGGTTACTTTACTAGGTCAAGCCAATGATATCTATGGCTTTCCCCAAGTTCTGAATTGTTTTATTTGAATGAATTGTTAGTTTAGTTTAAGAAAGGATTTATCATTGGTTTCCTAAGGATGTCTAAAAGAGAACTCCATATGTTCCAAACTAACTTACATCTGACTTTGCAGAAACCCATCCATTACATAAAGCAAGGCATGCCTGCCAGGAAAATAGCATCTCCCTCCTCAAGAACTAAACCTCAGGCTTAATCATCTCATAGCCTTAATATTTCATAAATCCACTCTACATGATGACAATGGGCTCAATGATTTTCTTTGGGCTAATCGATTCAAGCTTAGAGTCTTCTCTGATGTGCCATTTATAAAAGCCCAAACATGAAATTGAAAATTCTCCTAAGCCTATGCCATCTCTGGCAACTCTTCTCAAGATCAGGTCCAGATGAGGATTTTCTAGTGTAGAGATATGATTTAAAGTTAAAGCTGAGCATGTTACCTCAGTATTTGTACAGTCTTAAGTTTCTCCCCCCAAAGTTTCTCAACTCTGTCCAAACGCCCAGTTTTCCCAGCTTGTTTTCTAATGCTTTCTCCAATTCTCTCTTCAGCAACAAGATATCCCTGAAACTATTTTAATCCTAGGTCCTGGAACAATTATTTAACACATAAGGAAGAGCTCTTTTCCACATTCCTTCCTTCCTCCCTTACTCTCATCTTCCTTTCTCTTTCCTTCTCTCCTTCCTTCCTTTTTCCTCTTCATCCCTCTTTTTCTCTCTTTCTATCTTGCTATACTTCTATGGTAAGGGAGCAGCTGCTAATTAGACAACTAGAAAACATAGTTTAGGTTTTTTTTTCTCACTTCATTGTCTGATGTCCATGACATCTATTCTCTGTGATTCTCTTCCCTATCTCCAACCTTCCTCTCCCCTGCCTTTCCCTCCCTTTGGTCCTAAAAATGGCCTTTGTGAAAGCAAGTGTTTTCTTCATTTCCACTGGCAGCTTTCTTGGCTCTGAGCCAGCACTCCCCCCACTGCCTCTGAAAGGCCAAGACTACAGAGTGCCTTGGGGAGCCAACTTCATTGACTCACAAAATCAAAATATACAAATTTCCCTCTTAAACTATGATATATAACTGGGAGAATATTACCTCTCTACTGCATTAGGCACCATCCTATTACCTTATGGAATTACCCACAGTGGCAGAAATCCATTCACCTGATGCACTGACACCCTAGGGGGAGCTCAGATATCATAAAGCCAATTGATACATGTATATTTGATATATATTTTATGCCTGGAATTCACATCTCCTGCATGTTTCATTTGCCATTCTGACTCACTGTTGTGCCCCCAATGAAAGCCAGGGAAATTTCTAGAGCTTCTGAACAAGGTAACAGTGTGAAAAGAAGAGTGTGGGAAAATAAATCATAATTCTTCTTTCTAATCTAGCACTTTTTATTCAAACATCCTGAAGATCTTTACAAAAGAAATGTCATTCTTTCTCCCCATCTGCTAAGGGGAGTAATATATATATATATATATATATATATATATATATATATATATATATATATATATATATATATATATATATTAGGGGTGATATGTGAGCACTGGACCTGAAGGCAGGAAGACCTGAATTCAAATCCTCTTTTATTGATGCTTAAACCATCAATTAATCCTAATATCGAAAAGGAAGACATCAATATTCTCTTCCCCTCAGGGTTGTTATTGTTGGGTTGGTTTCTTTAACCCTTACTTTCTGTCTTAGAATCAATATGTGTTTGTTCCAAGGCCTGGCTCTATTCACTGAGCCACCTAGCTGCCCCTAGCTATGTAATTTTTTACACTTGCCCTAACATAACTGCCAAATCATTCCTGCTAGGGGATGAAGTTAGGCCTTGAATATTTAAAGAACTATTTCATAACCTCTACAGTATGCTGCCTCCCAGAGATATTTGCATTTTACCCTGGCCCTCTAGAGAAAAGCCTCGACCCCCTTCTTAAGAAGAAGAGACCAATCAAGTAAGTGGCACACTATTTCTAAAAGTTTGCCAACCCATGCTGTTAGCAAGGCACACTGACTTATCCAGACTGCATTTCTCCAGTCTGGAAACTGTTTTTCTGGCATATTGACAGGTCTTAAAAGTCAGATTCAGCAGAGGGGAGTGATGTGTCTGGGTCCCTAGTGCCAGAGTTTGGCATAGATATTTAGTTCATTTCTACTGGCTGAATGGGCATCACGAAAACACCTTCAACATCTGGACAGAATGAAAAGAAGATAAAGTAACACAACCTTCCACTAAGACAATACTTTTATACTGTCATATTTTAGAAAATAGTACAAAAAATTAGAGCTGATTAAGTGTACATCTCTTTTGACTTGGCTTTCATTCAAAGGATAAACTTTCTTAAACACAGTGAAGTTCACACTTAATAATTTTGGTCATAAATGACCACCTAAATATGTCAAGAATAATTTAGTGTCTGTGACCAAGGGGACTGAAAATATAAATGAATGAAATTAACCAACTCCATCTTCTACCCCCCTCCTTCCATCCCCACTCCAAAACAAGAATCTGATGTTTTTCTTGCCTGCTCTCTTGAACATAGGGCATCAGATTACACTGTTGACATTTGGTTGGTTGCTCAGTCCATGTGTCATACTCTTAACACAAATAGGTGGAGACACAAAGCTTGTCGAGAGAAGTAACAAGCCAAAACCAAAAAATAAAGCCCAAGCCACAAGCTTTGGTCAGAATGTGCTCTGAGCAGCTAGCTACAGAAATAGAAATAAAGTGCTACCCTTATCAATCAGTCAATCAATAAACATTTATTAAGTGTCTGCTATGTTCTGGGCATTATGCTAAGTGCTGTAGCCACTGTCCTAAGCAATAGTTGCTTCTGTTCTAGGCAGCACACCTTTTCCAAAAGTTCCTTAATAAACATAATCTTTGTTGATGAATAGATAAATATAACTAACCCAGTTCTTTTTATCAGTGAGAAATTAAATGAGGTCAGAATGCCCTGGAGGATTGTTTGGAACTTACTTTCTAATGAAACCCAAGCAAATATTTTCATCCCATTTAAAAACATATTTGTTATTTTCTTCCTACAATCCCCTAACTTCAAATTTTGGCACATATTGAGAGAAGACAATTAAAATTATAATCTAGGGTCCATTTCAAAGGAGCCAAATTTGACTTGGGGACTGTCCCAGGTCCTTTTCTGTGCCCCTTTCTCCTATCTTATCATCCCAAGAGGGAACTTATTTCTTTCCTCTGAGAAATAGCATTGGAAACATAAAGATTTACACTCAAGTTCTTGCCAGGACAGGAGATATTTCTATTCCCACCTTACATGCAAATCCCAAGAGAATTATTTCTGCCTACATATGTGACATCTCACTTTCTGAGAGGGAAGGGAAAGGGAATAGTCTTAAGAATTGGACTGATTAGTATTTAGCTCTTAGAATCTTATGAAAAATTTATTGCTTTATAATAAGATTTCGTCTTTGTAGAGTACTCTAAATTTCTTATTATTTTAAGCTATTATTATTATTATATATTATCTCACAATAATCCTGTTTACCCAGGCCTAACTCTTCTTACTTACAGTCTCAAATATCTAATTGCCTATTGGGCATCTCACGCTAGATGACCTAGGAGACATCTGGTATACATCTTTAATTCAATATGTCCCAAACTGGATTCATTATCTTTCCTCAAAAAGCTATCTTTCTTCCTAACATTCATATTACTTTAAAGGGACCCTTCGTAATCCCAATAAACCAGCTTTCTGTCTTAAATGTTGTCCTCAACCTCTCTCTCTTCTAACCTCCCATATCCACTCAGCTCCTAGTCCTGTCAATTCTACTTTTGCAAAATCTCTTGCATATGTTCCCTTCTCTCCTCTGGCATGACCATCACGCTGACATGGGTCCTCACCACCTCAGACAGAATTATTAAAATAGCCAATAGTTGATCTCTCAATCTCAAGACTCTTGTCCCTCCAGCCCATCCTCCACTTTCCTTTCAAACTGATTTTCCTAAAAAGGTCAAATCACTTCATCACCACTTCTCTTTCTATAAACTCCAGTGGTTCCCAATTACTTCCAGGCCTGATTTTTTTTTAATTTCCATTGAACTTTCAATAACTTTTATAATTCAAACCCTTTCTATATTTCCATTCTTCTTACATATGACTTCTTTGATGTACCTTGCACAAAATACTCCATCTCCCAACATTGGGTATTTTCACTAAGGGTACTTTATACCACATTACCTTTGTCTCCTGGCTTTCCTGGCTTCTCTTAAGTGTCAGGTAAAATCCCCCTTTCTGTAAGAAGTCATTCCCTACCCGCTTAATGCTAGTGCCCACCCCCTGAGATTATCTCCAATTTATCCTGTCTATATTCTATTGGTACCTCATGGTTTGTATGTTGTTTCCTACATTAGGCAGTTAGCTCCTTTAAAGCAAAGGCTTTCTGTCTTTCTTTGTATCCTCAGAACTTAGCATAGTTATAGCCATATAATAATAAACATACAATAATCACATATGATAATAATAAGTGCTTGTTGACTTGAAGGACGATAATGACAGCTGACATTCTATAATGCTTCAACATTTGCAAAGCACTTTACATACTAATTCAAATCTGCATTTTAGACTGTCACTTGCACAGCCAGGGTCACACAACTATTGTCAGAGGAAGGATTGGAACTGACATCTGCCTGATGCCAAATCCAGCAGACTATCTGCTATATCATACTACCTTCCACATATAACTCATGTCAATTGTACAAGATCAAACTGAATAAATAAATGCAGAGAAGAGGTTTAATAGAGGAATCAATCAAACCCAGTCTATCACAAAAGGTGTATCACTGGTATAATAGTAAAATTCATGAATCAGTTCTAGTCTTCAGTCAACCCAGCCAACCCAGACCCTCACTAATTACTTTTTCAGCTGCCCCTCCAATAGTTGATGTCCACAGATCTACCCATCAAATCAAATATGTCAAGCTCTGAGCCTGACCTCCTCATCTGAGATATTTATAAAAAGGAGACCCCAATTTACCAAGTGGTAAGCATCTCAGGTAAATCATGACAAGCACACAGAGATAGTGTTCATGCTCCATGACAGTCATGTAGGGGCAATGGAAACAATTCTTCTATTCCTTTTCACTGGATGACCCTTGTGCCTGGGGTGTTCTCCTTGACTCTTTTTCCCAGCTTCCTATCTCAATTCAAATTCTACTTCTGCAAGCAACTTTTCATGGCCCCTCTCAATATTTGCAGCTTACACTAAACATATCATGTATATACAAAATAGTTTGCATGTAGTTTCTGCCATTATGTGAGTTTCAGTGCTTAACTATGTGCACTGGCACATAGTAGGTACTCAATAAATGCTTGTTGCCTTGATCACTTTCAGGAATAAAAGAAGCATTAGGGTTTCCATTGATGTCCCTAAAACCCATTCCATTTGGATGAGCAAGACTACTAAGAAGTCATGGAGATGGGAGATGATAGGTGTTGGTGACAAGGGGGGGAAATGGCACCAGAATAATAGCACATGTGTCTCATGTGACTCCAGGGTGAAGAGTCCAAAACCACAGGAGGTAAGACAGTCACCCTGTTATATCTGCTGGCCAAAGAACTGCAGAAGAAAGCAATTTGCTCAGGCAGGTGGCCTCCCTCCCATCTGTGGCTCCAATCCAGAAATGAACAGTGGGAAGGTTGGATGGTTTCTCTTCCTTGTAGCCCAGACCTCACTCATCAAGCCGTATTCTACATTTGGCTCTCATAAGCCTAGCTGTGCCCCTGCAGGCCAACTTGGGGATCCTCCCTGATCTTACCACCAAAGGAGCACCATCCATCTCCCTCTTCACAGAGCTAACTTTCCATTCTTCAGGAGGGAAAAAAAGTGCAAGTTCCTTTCTTTGCCATCTAGAATTTTTTTTTTAATCTTGGAGTTCATTCAAGACCCTCTGCTTTAAGGGATCCCCCTCCCTCATTTTTCCCCTTTACCATATCTCTAACCATGGTGATCAGAAATCTCATCTTACACCAAAGTGCCAAGGCAGCATCAGTCAAAAGCAGTCTTTAAGAGAAAAATTATGTTGTATATCATACCAAAATTTAATATGGTTTTAAGCACAATAGTACTGTGCCTGGTAATGCAAAGATTCTCCTAAAGTAGGTTAATAACAATCCAATATTCTTCTCCTTAAAAAATGAAAATGTATGTCAAAAAAAAAGATCTAATGTAGCTGCATCTTGTATCCATTGATGGAGTTGATTTACATAGATAGCATTTAACATACCATCATCATTATCCTATCAGTCTTCTGTCTAATGTGGAAGCCTGAAGATGTTCAATGTTCTCAGAGGTTAAAAAAAAAAAACACCCTACGCCACCAGCCAAAATGGTGGTTAATGTAGTAGTAATAATAATAGTATTAATAATCATAGGATAAGGTAGAGGGGAAGAAAGAACAGGTGAATATCAATTTTAGAGAGAAAGATTATTGTGATTCTGCCCTCCCCCCTGCACCAAGGTAGGAATGTAAAAGGTTGAAGAAAGAAAGGAAGAAAACCAAATATTGAAGATTAAAATGAGGTTGTCGAATAAGGAGAACAAAAAAAGCCAAATTATGTTAATAGTTGAGTCTGTCTCAGCTCATAGAGACAGTTTCTAGCCTACCTGCCTGGATGTAAATGAAACACAAATGTAAATGAAACACAGCTGATGCTTTGGAATCAAGAGTATGAATATTTTCAGATTTTTTTTCTTTTAAGACATTAAGTGAGTTTAATTTTGATGAGAGGTACCAGAGGGAGAGCCCTGAAGACTTGCCAGTCTCTGTCTATTCATAGTATGAGTACAATGGGGGAGGAGGCAGCAGTGTAGGGCAAATAAGAACACTAATCTTACTGCTATTTCCTGGCTATGTATTTGACCATCTCAAAGAAAATGTTATCATCCCCTTAGAGTTACAGTCCAGGGCCATAAGCTACCAGAAAAGGAATAGGCCACAAAATATAGATCATTAAATGTCAAAGCTGGAAGGAACCATAGAAATTGAATGTCAGAACTAGAATAGACCTTAGAACATAGGACAAAGTACATTAGAGGCTACAAACTAGTCTAACTTTCTCATCTTATAGATGACAAAAATGAAACCCAGAGGAGTAACTTGTTCAAAATTAGAAAACAGAGGCTGAGCCATGATTAGAACCCTTATCTCCTGGCTCCAAGTCCAATAGCAATACTTTAGCAATCTTCATCTCATCCACCTTTCTTGCTGCTGAAACTGATAACTGTAAGTCCAAAAACAAAATGGAAAACACAACTCTAGACTTAGAAGACCATTTATTCCATTCCTTGGCAACTAGGGAGAAGTACTTTTTATTTATATTATTTTTTAAAAGGTAGCTATCCAAAATGGAAGGTGTCTCACATTAGTCTCTACAAAATCATGGTAGAGGCAAGGATAAGAGGAGAAGGGGAGATGAAAAAGTAAAACTTGTGGACAATGCAAAGTAAGAGAAGATCATGAAAGAGAGGAGAAAAAGAAGATTGAATGAGGAATCAAAGAATCTGGGTTTGAATCCCAGCTCTGCTATTCATTACCTTGTGATCTTGGGCAATTCAACCTTCTAAGTCTAGATTCTTATCTGTAAAAAGAGGGCATTGGACTAGATGATGTCTACAGTTCTTTCCAGATCTAATTTTCATGATCCTGTGTCTTAAAACAAGAAAAAAGACACCAAAAGGAAAGATAAGTGAAAAAAAGAGTAAGAAAAATGGGAAAAGAAGGGAAATAAAACAGGAAGTGGATAAAAGGAGAAACTGAGACAAAAGGAAATTCCTTCCATATAATTTGAAATCTAGATATTTTATCATCCCCATTCCTAACACTTGTGACTGGTCCCCAAGCTACTAATAGCCTCTACCCCAAGTAGATTCTAGGAAGATTAAATTAATTCTCCCCTGAATTTGAAAATTAAATTAACTCCCCTGCCCATTTTTAGATTTAATCACCAAAAGTGTAAACACCCTACTTAAAGTTGAGTGGGGAGATCTGCCCATTTTTAGATCTAATCACCAAAAGTGTAAACATCCCACTTAATCATTTAGTGGGAAGGTCTGTGACTCACGTGTACAATAGTGGGTGATGAATCAGAATCCACTGACTGCCTCCTGGGCAGTCCTAAGCAAGCCTTTAAACTATGATTCATTCACATAAAAATTGGAGGAAGGCACAGGAAGTGACACAAAAGAAAGTGTCTTTAAAAGGTATTACAGCTTCCTGTGAGACTCAATTCTTTATTCTCTGGAGTTTGAGATAGGAGAAGAATCTGCTGACTGGATCTGAGACTTTGTTCCCGGTGAAGCTGTTCTTAAATCTCTTCCTTTAGACTGACACATGGTGAATGAAAAGAGCTGACTCCTTTCCTGGATTTTTCTGAAGGGACTAGCCTCTTGAGAGACCTATCCTCTTGAGAGAGACTCCCTGTATCCCCAGGTCCTCGACTACAAGGACCAAGACCTCTCCAGTTAAGGTCTAAACTCCCCTGCCTGTTTTTGAGCCAGGGGTCGAAGTAAATTACTTAGTGCTTAGGCTAGATATCTTACCCTATCCTCTCTCTGATTTTCTAACTTTACTCTTTCTATATTTTGTAAATAAATTATGAATAAATCTCTTTGTAATAAATTAAATTCCTGGTGACCCTATATTAAAATAATCCAGTCCAACCTTTTATAAATTAATCCCCTTCTTCCCCCCCCCCCCCATTACAATTCCAGGTATCTTTAGAGTCCTTACTCTCAGTATTACCTAATCCCTATCCTCACTAGAAACCAGGCCTCTAATTAATCCTCCTTTGCAATGGGCTTTAGCTCTCTTTTACTGTCCTGTTAAGATTCCCCTTACTCCTGCCCATGACTATCGCTGAAAGTATAGGGTTTCTTTTAGGGGCAGAGAGGAAAGCCAACTACATTTAGATTCCAAGAGTAACCCACAGGAATTCTGGACTATTGAGATGACTAACAGTTTGCCCCATGTTTCTTTTTGTTCTGCCCTATATTTAAGCACAATGTGACATAACTCAACTAGACAAACTCGCTCCTCTCAGCCAACAGCTTAGTCTTCCAAAGAACAAAGATATAAGAAATTGACAGCTTTTGAATATTAATAGGACCCATCACCTTGGGTGAAAGGCAAGTACGTTGAAACTATCTCCAGGTTCTAAAATCAATTCCTAAAAGCCTAGCTCATTGCTTCTCCCTCACACTTCAGGATTTCACTGGAAAACAAACCTTCATTCCAAAAATAAACTTTGAACATGTCAAAGGATGAAAGCTGAACTACCAGTGAGCCAGTGCTGAAACAGTGCCAAAGGACTAGAGGCATTTTGAAATAAACTGCTGCAAAGTACATCAAAATATGGAAGGCCCTAGAGAATAGCTCTGCCCACCTTCCCCAACCCTTTCTTCAATACCAAAGAAACCTGACGTAGAAGAGCTGAGACCGTCACATAGGATTTTAGGAAATTATTCTCATCTTTATAAAAAAGAAAAATATTTTTCAGGTATCCCTCTGATCTGTCCCTCCTTAACAAATCTCATGATCACCATCATTCTAGGCCAGTCTTTTATTGCCTCCCAAATGTCTACTCTTGGGCCAGTTCCTTCAGTTCCTTCAACTTTAGCCCAGCAGTTCCTTCAACTTCACAATAGCGAAATGTCTACCCTCCAGTCTTTCTTTTTCCTAATCCATATTACATACCAACCTTTATACCCTTCTTATACCTTACTCTCATTTCTGCATTTTATTATTCAGCCAAACTGGAGTTCCTTATCTGTACCCATGATATTGCATAATCCATCCCCCATGTCTGTGCCTTTGTACTGGCAGTTTTCCATATCTTCAAATGTTTTCTCTCTTCACTTCAACTTCATAGAATCATTTAGTGCCTTCAAATCTCAGCTAAAACACTACCATAAATCCTTTGCTGATCCTCTAAAACTACTGGTGCCCTCCCTCCTTAAGCTTTCATGTCTTTATTTTGCATTTATTCTGTATATACTTATACATGTGCATGTTATTTTTCACTATAGACTATAAACTCCTTGAAAGCAAACTTTAATTTTTGTCTTTCTATCCCTACTAGCTAACAGTGCCTGGCACAATGTATGTGCTTATTCATTGATTTTTGCTTGCTTGGTTGATATAGCAATACCTGTGATTTTATCAGTTTTGGCCCTTACTCTATCAGTGCAGGTCATATGCCTTAGTGGGTCATCTATAAGTTCCTGTGACTGAAAAAAATAATACCTAGTTATAGATTTTCTGATGAGGATCCTTTCCAAACTTAGTCTAGTTCTCAAATGATAGGTGAATATCCCCACTGCCAGAATTTTCAACTAGACCTGTAAATACCTGATCTGGTAAAGCCTGATGACTATTGTTTTGAGATTAAATAGTGGGAAGGGCACCAGAACAGCCTCAGGAGATCTAATTTCCAGTAATAGCTCTATGTCAGAACCCTGGTCAGGGCCAGTGGTGAAACTGAGAGCCGACTTTGACCCTGTACTACTGTAAAATTTAAAATTATATCTCAAATAATAAAAATATCATATTTTATGAGGCTTATTAAATTATCATTAGAAATCAATTAATAAAGAGGATACAAAATAAAAGCCTTGTGCCCATGGCTGGTTAGTCATTTTTTAAAATCCCCACTCACCACCATCTCTGCTGATTGCTGTACCATGCCCAAAAAGAGCACCTGGGAGGAATTACTGCCAGTTAAATACCAATAACATGAAGCCATGAACATGGAGATGCAGGAGAGATTACAGGGAATTTTGGGAAATACTAAAGACTTCTGGGGAATGAAGTCAAAGGTTCAAAATCTCCATTTATACACTTCAAAGAATAATGCTGAGCTGCTCACAACTGATCAGTGTAGCATTTCTATTTTAGGCATATATTGTAGTGGGTAATAAAGGGAGTACTCATGGACCAGCAGCTACTGTGAAGCTTTATAACAGTTTTAGGTGTTTTTAGAGAGTAACAGATCCAGGTAAGTCATCAGTGTGCAAAAAGGACATCTCTGCATAGTGGAACAAGCAGAACCAGGAGAACATTGTACACAGAAAGTAAAGCACTGTAGAACAATCCAATGTAATGAACTTTGCTGCTAGTAGCATTGCAACAATCCAGGACATTTATAAAGGGCTTATGGGAAAGAATGCTAACAACATTGAGAGAAAGAACTATGGGAATAGAAATTCAAAAGAAGAACATATGACATCACATCACATGTATATATGAGGATGGGATTTGGGGTTTAGGCTTTAAAAGATCACTCTATGGCAAAAATGAATATGGAAATAGGCATCAAGTGATATACATTTGTACAGCCCAGTGGAATTGTTTGTCGGCTCTGGGAAGGGGGAGGGAAGAGGGGAGGAAAAGAAAATGAATCATATAAAGATGGGAAAATGTTTAAAAAGAAAAATATTTTAAAAAGAAAAAAGGATAATGAAAATAAAAAAGAATGGACATCTCTTCATTATTGAATCCTGAGACTCTTCCCTATTGTGCATGTATTATATCTCTTTGTCTCTCCTAACACCTGGAAAGGGAGCCAGAGAAAGGAATGATGTTCCTGTTCACATTTTTTCTCCCCATTGACATCTTTTTTAAGGTGGCCATACTTGGTACTTCCCAGGTGATGAGGGTCAGTCTTCTGATAACATTTTTCTGAGACAACCTAGACTACAACCTAGAGTAACTGATATAGTTCCTATCTAAAACCCCACCTCATTATCTTGAGAAGTGCCAGATCTAACACTATTTCCATCATTCTGTATGGTCTTCATTCATACAAAAAAAATTTTAATACCTACTATGTATAGCACTTGTTAGGCACTATAGGGATATCAAGAAATAGAATATATGCTTCATGACATAACAAAACTTTATCTGACAAGTCCCTTTACCACCTTGTCCTTTAATTTCCTTATTTGTAAAGAAGTAACTAGTTCTATAACTTTAATCAAGTCACTTTCTCTCTCAAGGAGCTATTTTCTCATCCATAAAATGTGAATTAAACCAGAAAATCTCCAAAGTCCCCTTGAGTTCAAAATGATAATATTTGTATGATTTCTGATACAATGTATGGCCCTTGGGGCTATTTCCTGTGTGTGTGCATGTGTGTGTGCATGTGTGTGTGCGTGTGTGCGTGTGTGTGTGTGTGTGTGTGTGTGTGTGTGTGTGTGTGTGTGTGTGTGTGTAAAACCTAGAGGAATGGCTGGCACATAATTTTGATGCGTAATAAATAATTGTTGATTAATTGATTGAATCTAATGCCTGTTCTACCTACCTCACAGGGTAATTGTAAAGATAAAATTAGATGTTATAAAGAAGTGCTTTGACAAGTATACAGTAAGACATAAAATGCAAGATATTATCATCATTATTATTATACTAGCCACTAGCACAAAAGCAAAAATCCCTAGAGGGAAGCCATCTCCACAGACTTCTTGATAGCACATCCCAGGGGACTTTTAAGAGTAAGGAAATTCTTCCTAAAATCTAACTGAAACTCCTCCTGCTATCATTTATGTATGTTCTCTCTTAGAAAGAATATTTTCACCTGGAACAAAACAGTTGAGCAAGCAGCAGAAAAGGATAGCAATGGGCAGCAAATGTCCAAATAATAGTACCACAAAGGGTGTAACCCTCTGGAAAGAACCAAGGTCTCAACATTAGTTGAGTGCTCAACCAGGAGGAAGGAAGGGATTGAGAAAGTGCACCAGCATTATAAGGTCCTTACTGGGAATGGATGTTACCCAGGAGCAGTTGAACCTTATAGCAGGGTAGCAGAGAGATAAGATTGGGATAATAGCTGTCATAGGAAGGAAACTCCACCTACCAACCACTACCCTGTTAGTACCTCATGATGGTTACAATTCTATTCCTCAATCTCAATTCTATACTTCTGTAAGAAGTTTACTAGGAGTTGAAACAGATAATATTGCCAGAATGATAAGGGAACTGAAGACCATGACATAGAAATGACTAATGAAAGTGAGGGCATCTAGCCTGTAGATAAGCCTGAAAGAAAATATGAGATACCCCAAATAGAATTTGCTGGGCTTTCATGTGGAAGACGTATCAGATTTTTTTCTCTTCTCTCTTAGGCCAAGCCTAAGACAATGGGAAAAAGGTAAAGAGCACCTGATTTAGGATTGATATAAAGAAAATTTTCAAATAAATTAGAGCCATCCCAAATCACAAGTTATCTCTAAAAATTGGGCTCTCTTTCCTTTGATCTCTTCAGAAATCAGCCAATTGATTATTTCTTAGCAGTGTTATAGAGGGATTTAAATGAGCTATGAGTCCTCTTCTTTCCCCTACTCTAATTGAAGTCATAAAAGGCATGTTTAGGTAGTATTATTAGGTAGAACAGATAGATTGCCAAATTTCTATGGTAGAGATGTCCAAGTAACAAGCAAATAGTTTGTTTTTCAAATTCAACTGAAGTCATTTCTTTTTTTTCTTCTTTTTTTGAAACCCTTACCTTCTGCCTTGGAATCAATATTACATATTGATCATATTACATATTGATCATATTACATATTGATTCCAAGGCAGAAGAGTGGTAAAGCTAGGCAATGGTGATTAAGTGACTTGCCTAGGGTCACACAGCTAGGAAGTGTCTGAGGCCAAATTTGAACCTAGGACCTCCTGTCTGTAAGCCTTGCTCACCATCCACTGAGTCACTTAGCTTCCCCTGAAGTCATTTCTTGACTATCCCAGGGACCTTTCTAAGTAGGAGAATGATTGGTGAAGGGTATGAGGAAACTGAAATGTTCAGAGATATTAACAGTATTTGAAGTAGCAAAGGGAGTAAATTGATGGTTTCTCAATCTAGGACAAGTGTTTTTTTAATTTGTCAAAGTTTGACCAAGGACTCTTCTTCCCATTTGTAACTAGGTAGTCAGACATTACTTTGGACAGAGAAAAAGGTTCTGGGACCTCATAGCATAAACTTCTGGAAAGTACACTCCCAACAGATATATAGCATTATTTTTCCAGAGAAAGCTAAAATGACTATGTGAAGTAAGAATTCAGGGTTAGAAGAATTTAAATTGGCATCAAAAATATGATGGTGGTCTTCAACCCACCATGATGGGGAGATAGAAATACTCCAGGAAAGGCTCTGAATAGAGACAAAACCTGGAATTTGTGTTGACTCTTTCATTTCTTTTTGGGTCACTCTTCTTTCTCTATCATTTTCCAGGATTCCTCTATTCTTGGAAGTTACCTTTACAACCCTGCTCTAGGAGCCTTCTCATCAAAGGTACCTTAGCCAATATGCTCCTGAGGTCTTCAATTCCTAAAAGATCCCTATTCCTCTTTAGCCTTCTTAGGCTGAAAGATCCCTTTATTCCTCAGGTACCTTCCTCTGATCTTTTAAAAAAAAAAACACCTTACTTTCCATCTTGGAGTTGATGTTATGTATTGTTTCTAAAGTAGAAGAGTGTTAAGGGCTAAAGCAAAGGGCTAGACTTGCCTAGGGTCAAACAGATAGGGGGTGTCTGAGATCAAATTTGAGGCCAGGATCCCCTGTCTTTAGGCATGGCTGTCAGTCCTCTAAGCCACCTAGCTGCCCTCTAGAATATCCTTTTTTAGGAAAGGCCCTTAGGTTATCCATGTTCACTCCATTTATCTCAAAGTCTCATTCCTGATTATGGATTTCTTTCTTCCTCACCTACCACATGACTAGTTTCCCCACTCATTCCTCCCACTTTTCAGCTTTCTTATATGTATTGTCTTCCTCCAACTTGAAATTAAGTACCTCAAGGGGAGGGGCTGTCTTTCTTTTCTGAGTCTATTTGCACCTTCATCCTTTAGCTCAGGGTTTAGCATATGGTAAATGCTTGTTCACCTGACTTTACTGGGGGTATAGGTGCAGCTAAAACTCCCCATTGCTCTATTCTGACTACTCTAACAAGTGAGAAGCATATAGTTTGAAAAGACAAAAGGTGCTGGCTGTCAATATTCTTCCATATAAATAAAAAGGTAGTAATTGTTTAATTTCCCTTTAATTCCCCTTATTCTTTCAGTTAATAGGTATTTCTTATCCAATTCTTCTATCCTTTGCACTTTCTAATTCTTGATTTTGTTTCACACAAAACCAAGACCAGGCACAACTTCTCTTTCATTCCAGATTATATATTAAATACAAAAGAATTGCAAAGAAGGGAGCCAGTGAATAGCATAGAATACACAGAACTAAATAAACAGAGGTTGGGATCTCAGTCTAAAATATCTGGTGTTTTATATTAGCTTTGGAGGCTCTTTGCTATAATCATGAGAGAATCTTATAGTTTGATGTTTTTAAATTATTAATAGTCTGATAAGATTCTAGATAGCAGAAGAGATTGTGGTTCAGGACTACAAATCATAGGCTACTAAGTTATGAATAAGCAAGATTTAAGGAATGAATTCATGAATAAACAAGATCTAGGCACTTTCCTGAAGCTTCTAACCATCAAAGTAATGGGTGGAGATGTAAGCCAAGAAAATACTACACCCTCAGAGATACCTAATGGGAAGGAAAAGGTATAGGGCTACTAAACTCAAAATTCCAAAGGTGAGAACTATTCTCTTGCCTTTATAACTGATCTTGCAAAATATAATCAATCATCTGCTGGTTATACTATATTATTTCCCTTGCTTTTCTTAACTTCAGAGCTAATTGTCTAAAAATGTTCAAGGTAGACAGGATTTTTTTTTTAGTAATTGTCCAAATCTTTTATTATGTTCCTCTTCTAGTGCCTGGTGGCCATGTCCTTTCTACCCAGTTGCAGTAGTTGGAGGTTATGTAGATCTTTTCCATCATAGCATAAACGTTGAACAATATCATACCCAGTGTGAGTATTCCTCTGTAAGCACATTTGAAGATCTTAAGGGGTGGAGAACATGTGTATAGGTGAGTTATTTTAAGGCTGTAAACGAAACATTCCAGACATTGCTAGGGAGATGAAGCTATAAATAACTTAACTGAATTGGGAAAAGATCAATAATGAACTTGCCTCTAGGCCATAGATATCTCTCTACCTTTCTCATCACTTGTTGGTAGAGAACAACATATATATTTAGCAAAGACAGAGACATCATAAGTTAGGGTGAGGTCTATGACTTAGAGAACCCAACTTTGAACCCACATGAGTTGTGGAATTCCAGGGGATGCTATTTCATCCCTAACCTGTGCATGGGAGAATTGAAGACTTGAGGAAACAGAATTGGAAAGGCTACTATAAATCTGATTGTAAGGGTCTTTCCCTTTTCAAAAAAATATAACCAAGTGAAGAAGCCCAATATCACTCCCCAGTAGTAACCTGAGGCTTAAGGTGAAGCAAGATTCCATGTGCTTCCAAGTACAATTGAGCTACCTCTTCAGTTAAGATGTTACACTTTGTGAAAAGCCAGTCCAACTCAATAGTAAACTCATCCATCACCAACACAGATGTTCTGCCCTGCAGTGAATTTTGTGAGGCTCCTCCAGAGAGAAAAGCCATCAAGACCCTACAAGACCAAGTTATGAGTTGCCTTGGCCACATGTATATTTTATTACATTGTACTTTGTGTGCACCCATCCTGAATCCCACAAATATGCACAGATCCCCTGAGTGCACCAATGAATATAGAGAAATTTGAGAAGAAAGTGCTTTATAACCAGTGTTCCTAGAATGCTATTTGAGTAAATATCTTTTCTAAGAGTCAATTAAATTGATTAATTTTACTCAAATCTATAAAGAGCTAAACCAGTTGTACAAAAAAATCAAGCCATTCTCCAATTGAAAAATGGGCAAGGAACATGAATAGGCAATTTTCAGTTAAAGAAATCAAGACTATTAATAAGCACATGAAAAAGTGGTCTAGATCTCTTATAATCAGAGAGATGCAAATCAAAACAACTTTGAGGTATCACCTCACACCTAACAGATTGTTCAACATGACAGCAAAGGAAAGTAATGAATGCTGGAGGGGATGTGGCAAAGTAGGGACATTAATGCATTGCTGGTGAAGTTGTGAATTGATCCAGCCATTCTGGAGGGCAATTTGGAACTATGCCCAAAGGGTGATAAAAGACTGTCTGCCCTTTGATCCAAACATAGCACTGCTGGGTTTGTACCCCAAAGAGTTAATAAGGAAAAAGACTTGTGCAAGAATATTCATAGCTGTGCTCTTTGTGGTAGCCAAAAATTGGAAAACGAGGGGATGCCCTTCAATTGGGGAATGGCTGAACAAATTGTGGTATATGTTGGTGATGGAATACTATTGTGCAAAAAGGAATAATAAAGTGGAGGAATTCCATGGAGACTGGAACAACCTCCAGGAAGTGATGCAGAGCAAAAGGAGCAGAACCGTGAGAACATTGTACACACAGACTGACACGTTGTGGTACAAGAGAACGTAATGGACTTCTCCAGTAATGGCTGTACAATGTCCCTGAACAACCTGCAGCGATCTATGAGAAACAAAACAAAACAAACAAACAAACAAACAAACAAACAAACAAAAAAAACGAAACTATCCTCAAGCAGAGGACCAACTGAGGGAGTAAAAACACCGAGGAAAAGCAACTGCTTGACTACAGAGGTTGAGGGGACATGATCGAGGAGAGACACTAAATGAGCGCCGTAATGCAAATACCAACAATAAGGAAATGGGTTCAGAGCAAGGACACATGTGATACCCAGACGAATCGCACGTCGGCTAGGGAAGGGGGGGGGTGGTTGGGGGGAGGAAAAGAAAATGATCTGTTTCCAATGAACAATGTATGAAAATGACCAAATAAAATATTTTTTAAAAATTGATTAATTTTTTTAAAAAACCCTTACCTTCTGTCTCACTGTGTATTGATTCCAAGGCAGAAGAGCAGTAAGGGCGAGCAATGGGGGTTAAGTGACTTGCCCAGGGTCACACAGCTGGGAAGCATCTGAGGTCAAATTTGAACCTAGGACTTCCCATCTCTAGGCCTGGCTCTCAAACCACTGAGCCACCTTGCTGCCCCCAGATTAACTAATCATTAATGAAATCACACAGGTAGAATAGTTATTCATTCATGTGGTTACTCCTAGATCCCAAGGTAACATTTGCAACACTATAGATCCAACCTGCCACTGTGGATGTGAATGCAAAGGGGGTGCTACAGCAGTGAGTGTAATAATAAATTATCTTTATTATATAATGAATGCCCACCATGAGATTTAAAAAGCCACTGTAATATAAGACATCAGACTGCTCATTTTTAGTAGTATTCTTATGGAAATAACTGCTTCATATTCCACTGTTTCACTTACCAAAGTGTTTTTCATGGAACCAATTAATGGTATGAAGCAAAGTATGTCTATACAGAACTCATAAACTGACCCCTCCTTTTGATTTTTTGTAATTATTAATCCCCATTATCTGCTCAAAAGCCACAAAGCACATAATCTAAGTGCTTTAACCTTACATGGAAACCCCCAACAAAATTACTTTAACCTTTTCTCCCACTGTTCCCCTACATAAATCCTCTACTTCAGATAGACAAATGGATATACTGGTCCCTGAATTCAATATGTCACAGTTATTCCTCCCTTTTGGCTTTTACTTCTGTCCAGGCACTCTTTCTCAACCTCTTTTACGAGATCATCCTCCATGTCTACCTCCTAAATGTGGATATATTCCAAGAGTCTTGTGCCCTCTCCTCTCTGTCTCTCTCCTTCCCCCTCCCTCCTCAAACTATCATCTCTTTTCATATTACTCCTAGATAATCTATAAGCACAGTCTCCCTTTGAGTTCATCAATTACCACCAAATACCTATTGACCACTTGCAACTGATGAACTATTAGCATTTCGAATTCAACATGCCTTAAATAGAATTCATCCTCTTCCCTTCATCCCACCAAAAAAAAAAATCTACCTTTCTTCTAATATTCCTAATTCCCATTGAGGAAAAACATTATTCCTCAGGGAAATAGGGTCATTCTGAACTCTTCACTTTCTCTCACCCCCATAACCAATCTGTTGCCAAGTTTTGTTCATTTTACCTACACGGTAGTTCTCACATCTGTTCAACTCTATCTACTCATATATAGCTCCAGTTCCAGTTCAGGCCCTCATTATTACCTCTTGCTTTGACTATTGCAAGTTGTCCTTCCTCAATTCTCTTCCCCTCTCCAATCCATCTTCTACTCTGCCGCCAAAGAGATATCCTTAGTGCACAGGTCTGACTGTGCTCTCCCCTCCTCAGAAGGCTCCAGTGGCTCCCTATTGCCTTGAAGATCAGATACTAACAATTCCATTTGATATTTATGTAGAGTCAAATAAGCTAGCTTTAATTAATTAGACTTATTCCTCCTTTATCCACTCTTCAGCTTAGCCAAACTGCCCTGCTTTTTCTTAAACCTGGAATTCCATATCCCATATCTCTGGAGTATACCAGTACCACAATAAGAATTAAAATATGTGTTCATTTATCTTCTTCAGACTCACTGAAAGCATCTTTAGAACAACTAGTGGCAGGCAAGATGACCAAACTGACATATCTTTTCCTGTTATCATTTGGTGTTTACTTCTATTAAGTCCCTCTTTTTAAGTTGATGATAACAGACACTAAATTTCCCTTTCAATTTTTCCTCCTTCCTCCTTCCAGTTCCCGTCTTCTTTCTTCCCTCCTCCACCTTCCTTCCTTCTTCCACATCAGCTATCTCTTTATAAATACAGAAAAGCAACTCTTTTCTTAAGCACCCCAGCCCTGCCATGAGTGAAAACTTAGGGACCATTCTGTTCCTTTCCTCTTTCAGAAACCCTCAAATTCATTTTTAACCCAAAGAGAGGAACAACTGAACTACAGAAAGAAATTATCAAGAGAAAAGCACAGAAAAGGTAGAGTGCTTTGGTACAAAAATCTGGATTTGGAGTGAGGAGATATGCACTTCTGCACTTTCTACCTGTGTGGCCACAGCAAAGGACTTTCACCTATCTAAGCCTTGGTTCCATCTTTAAAATGGAACAAAATATAGTGAAATGCTCTTTGCCCTATAGGGTAGTGGTGAAGAAAGTATTCTGGAAACATGAGCTGCTGTCATCATGAGGAAACATGGAGAATTCATAGGCCAGGCAAATGATATTGATGAAAATTTCCTGTTGGCTCCAGAGCCCCTTGCTAATTGGCCCCTGTGTGCCCTCTATATTTTGGCTTTCTCAAGGCTGGATTGCTTTTTGTCCTCAGCCAAGCGGAGAAAACCAGATCACATTTTCCATTTGGATGTCCCAAATTTGTTCTCCCACCCTGAGCGGACACACTGCCTCTTTAAATACATTATGAAGATGATCAGTAATGTATCAAGGTGTCTTTGCAGGATGGTATAAACTTCGGCTGCACTACTTATTGCCATAAACCACACTTCCAGGTTTTTATTTATATGGGCATTAGCTCAATATGATTGGATCTGTAGGCAGCAGAGGCGATTGCAGTAATTTATATATATATCAATAAAGGTCTCCAGCCAGCCACTGGGTGCTCTAAGGGAAACAGTAGTTCCATTTAAAACATTAGAAACTGAAGAAATTGAAAATAACTCTCTATTTAGAGGCCAAGAAGTAAGACAGTATGCAACGAAGGTCCCAGCACAGCCAGGCTATGCTAAAAAGGCTGTTAAAATGTTTGGCTTATATTTTAGGCACAGAATTTAACTTAACCCTTTCCTCTCATTGCTGATTTTTTGTTTGGTTTTTAAGAATTAAATAAAATAGAATAATGCAATGGAATAAACAGTGGACTAGGAGTCAGGACACCTGGGTTCTAGTCTTAACGAACTTTAAGAAAGTCGGGCTCTCTCGGCCTCAGTTTCCTTATCTGTAACATCAAAGGTTTGGTCTAGATGATCACTAAAGACATTTCCAGCTCCGACATTATATGATTCTTTGACACTTCTATTCCATCTCTTGAAAATGAAAGCAGGTGCCACCATGGAATTGGTTCTCTGATTTAGAATCCTCTAATGCCAGAACTGGAGGAGATAATAGAGATTTATTTTACCATAAAGAAAATACTCACAAGGTCTGAGGGGGTTGGAAGGCATGAACAAATCCCACCATGGGTTACTCTGACTACTGCAGCTGTTTGAAACTGCTTTTCACTCCTTTTTCCTTCTGGTTTACATCTTTCTTCCCTCCTCCACTTTCCTCCTTTCTTCCAAGTCAAATGTAGATCTATTTATAATACAGAAAAGGACACACTCTTTTTTTTTTTTTGAGCTAACTATGTGGATCTCTCTTCCCACATACCCCAAGTTTATTTTATTCATGTTTACTGACACCTTCTGTACTGTTAGTTATACACAGATAAATATGGCCTCGACTTACTGGTTTAGTGTTGGATTAGCTGATGTTTCTGTTGCCTAGACATGCCCTTCCCAACCTCCCAAACCTCCTCCCAAAGTTATCTCCAAGTTCGATGTAGACTCCAGTAACATCTATTCAAAATTGCAGTTCACTACAAGTCCTGATCTGGTGTGTTACTGATACCAGATCAAACAAAATGATTAAACTATTCAAAGAAAGAATATTGAATTAAATATAATAATAAGGTAAAAACAAGGGGGAAAACCCTCCTTGTAGCACAGGGACATAATATTCTAATGACACTGATGAGAATAGTCAGAGTTTAGAACACTGATAATCCTAGGGTTATATGAAAGTCATAACTCTTCTCTGTCCTCAAAATTCCTTCCTGATGCAGAGCTGCTGATATCTTCTTCTAGGCTGCTCCCTCCACTGAGCTGCAAGATACTGATGTCACATGTTTGACTGATTCTCCACTGAGTTTTTACTGCCATCTGCTGATTCTCTGGTGATCTGAGAAGTCAATAGTGGTCTAAGAAGGCGGGGTATGAGAACAGATTTGATATTTACAGATGCCAACTTAATATCTTGGAATGGTAATGTACTGGACAGGGAATAAGTAAACTCAACAAAGGCTGGTAAAATACATATTTTCCTATTGTCATGAAAATCTAATCTATAGGATTTGAAAAATTGAAAAGTTTAAAGAATTAAAAAAAAAAAACCCTGCCTGCATATATCCACTAAGTAAGATAGCCTATGGGTAGATATAATGAAGGAAGAATAGAAGTTGAGACACCTAGAAGTTCATATGAAGGCAAAAATCTAACTAGCCAGTAGTAAAACCCATATCCTCCAATGCCTTTATATAAAATAAAATATACAAAGTTTAGGCAACAAACAAGAGGAACTGGATGTCTTAAAGGGGGGAAAAAAGGCAAAGGCAAAGACGAATCTTCCCCCAGGAGTATCCCTGAAAATTGAAAGGATGAGATCAATGACTAAAATAGGTCTCTGAATGAATACACCTATACCTCATTCAAAAGAAGCAGAATAAGTAAAAGAAGGGAAGCAAAATATCACAAATTATTAAGAAGGTATGTTCTTGTGAGGAAATCTAGGAACCAGTAAAGAGAAGAAAAGTAGAGAACATTTGTGTAAAGATCAATGCATTGATAAACAGAAGTCATTTATCCTTGAAGTATACTCCAGACTACCCAGACAGGAAGATGTAACAGAGATCACAAGCCTGGATCACTGAGATATATAATAGAGATGGAGGGCTTCAAACTGTACAAAAATCTCTTGGAGCTCTCTGTCTCTCCCTTTTCCCTGTTGTTGTTTATCTTCTCTCTATCTTATTTAATCAGATAGGTGGTAGAGTAAATAGGGCTTTAGGTCTAGACTTAAAGAGATCTTAGTTCAAAGCTTGCCTAGCTCTAAGCTAGTGTTTCTACCTCTGTTTCTTCACATGTAAAATTAAGATAATAATAATAATACCTACCTCCCAGGTTTATTGTGAAAATCAAATCAAATAATATTTCTAAGTGCTTAGCCCAGTGCTTGTCTAGAATGTTTGTTTGCTTACACACACACACACACACACACACACACACACACACACACACACACACACACACACACACAAGGTAAAGTTCCTTTACCCTTCAGGAGATGGAGGACTTACTTATTCAGTGCCATACCAAACTGCTCAAAAATTATTTATAGAGCTAGAAAAAATAACAGTTTATCTGGCAGAACAAAATATCAAGAATATCAAAGGTATCAATGGAAAAAATTGTAGGAAAGTATCCTAGTAGTACCAGATCTCAAACTTTATTATAAAGCAATAATAAACAAAATAATCTGGTACTGGCTAAGAAATAGAGTGGTGGATCAGTGGGATAGATTATGCATATAATACCTAGTGATAAATGACCATAGTAGAGTAATTTAGTATTTGATAAATCAAAAGGTCCCAGCTTTTGGGTAAGAACTCTTTGTCTGACAAAAACTGTTGGGAAAATTGGAGAATTATATGACAGAGATTGGGGAGAGACCAATATCTCACATCATATATTGTGTAGATAGAATTCACTCCCCAAGGCTTGTCCAACCCACCTCTTCTTACCCAGTATACCATTTGCAGGTTTACCTTGTGTGAATGGATGTGAACACACGGAGGCAAGGGTGGGGTTGGGGGGGGGAGGATAAAAGTTTTGGTGTGGCACTGCCCCCCTCTCTCTACTTCCTGGAATGGAGCTGGAGAATCTGGCTGAGAGCCAGGGAAGAAAATCCATACACATGGTCAGTTAGGTTAGATTAGGCTTTAATCTGCTTTCTCTATCTTTAGTGATTATTAATAAAGCTTTATGGAAAAATAAGAAACTGGAGTTATTGATTTAAATTTAAATTTTATAATTCCAAGATAAGGCAGATATGGGAACATGATTTAAACATAAAGGTTGATACCATAAGCAAATTAGAGAAGAATGGAATAGTTTGCCTGTCACATCTATGGATAAGGGAAGAATTTAGGAAAAAACAAGAGATAGAAAATATTATAGGACATAAACCAGACAATTTTGATTTTATTAAATTAAAGAGTTTTTGTACAAACAAACAATGCAAACAAGATTAGAATAAAAGCAGATAGCTGGGGGGTGGGGCAGGGTATTTTACAGTAAGTATCTCTTTATAAAGGTCTCATTTCTCAAATATATAGGGAACTAAGTAAAATTTATAAAAATATAAGTTATTTTCCAATCAATAAAATGCTTAAAGAATATGAACAGGCAGTTTTCAGATGAAGAAATCAAGGCCATATGTAATCATATGAAAAAATGCTCTAAATTACTCTTGATTATAGAAATGCAAATAAAAACAACTCTGAGGTACACCATCATACCTATAAGATTGGCCATTATGACAGAAAAGCAAAATAATAAATGTTAGAGGGTAGTGGAAAAATTGAGATACTAATACATTATTGGTGGAGTTGTGGTCTGGTCATTCATTCTGGAAAGCAATTTGGAACTATGCCCAATGAACTTTAAAATTGTGCATACCCTTTGATCCAGCTATACAATTAATGAAAGTTTTTTTATGGATTATGAAAAACACAGCCAGTGAATATTTAGAAATGGAAGTAGTGATAAGAGAGAGAGCAGGGCTTCTTTTAAAATAGATCACACTAAACTCACATTATCTTGTCTCTTGACAATGCTAGTAAGCTGGTAAATCAGAAGAATGTTGAAGATTTGGTTTTCCCATGTTTTAGCAAAGTATTTTGCTTAGGAGAAAATGGCATGATATGGGCTAGAAGTTAGTATAAATCACTTGGTTTTGAAACTGGTTAAATGTATAAATTCAAAATTAATCACTAATAGTTCAATGTCACCTGGGAAAGATATATATTGTAAAGTGTCCCAAGAACCTTTGCTTAACATTTCACTATTTAACATTTGTATTAATGAGTTGAATGAAGCATAAGTGCCATGCATGGAATAGTTTGCCTGTCACATCTATGGATAAGGGAAGAATTTAGGAAAAAACAAGAGACAGAAAGTATTATAGGACATGAACCAGACAATTTTAATTTTATTAAATTAAAGAGTTTTTGTACAAACAATGCAAACAAATTTGCAAATAACACAATGTTAGGAAGAACAGCTTTCTGGACAACAGATTAAGATGCCAAAAGATCTTAACAGGCCACACTATCAAGGTGAATTCAATAAGATGGAATTTTATGTGAATGAGTATAAAGTCATACACTTGAGTTCAAAAAATGAACTTTACAGGTACAAGAGGAGAAGACCTGGTAAGACAGCAGTTTGTCTATAAAAGATCTGAAGATTTTTAATAGACTCAGTGAGAGAACAGTTTGATGCAGAATTCTAAAAAGCTAATTCTCCCTTGGGTTGAATTAAGAAAGGAAAAACATATAGGACTAAAGAGATCCAAGCCTACTATGCCCTGGCCTACGGAATCTAGAACACTGTTTCAGTTCCAGTTATTGCAATTTAGAATGAACATTGATAAGCAGGAGAGCATATAGAAGGACAGAACGGTGACCCTGAGGCTATGTCATATGAAAATCAGTTAAAGAAATGATATTTTACTTGGAAAAGAGAAGATTCAAGTGAGATCATATCTGTTCAAGTACTTGAAAGATCATCATGTGACAATTAAATCATAGAGGATCATAGATTTAGAGCTGGAAGTCACTTAAAGGTCATTTAGTCCAACTTCCTCATATAGGATGTGTTATCTCATATCCCTCAACATTCTGGGCAAGAAAAGGGAATAGGCATGCTTCTTGTTCTTGATAACTACTCAATAATTACTTAAGGGAGTCCATATGGCATAGAGGTTCAAACACAGGACTTGGCATAAAAAAGACTTGGGTTCAAATTCTAACTCTGCCACTTAATTGCTATATCACTTCTCTGGATCTTTTTTTCATCTGTAAAATGAGGGGGTTGAACTCAATAGTCACTATGGCACCTTCTAGTTTTAATTATATAATCCTAATTACCTTTTCTAGGCCATCCAACTGCCTTTCCTTAGTTCCCTCTCTTCTTTTGAGGTCCATTCCATCCTGATCATCGCCTGTTTTTTAGGTATGATTCTCCCTTCTTTCTCAAAAAGGTAAGTCCTTGGCTTATGGTCTTTCTCTTCACTCCAAACTTTGCTCTTTTGCTTGGAAATTTCAACCTACATGTTGGCATTCCCCTAAATACCCTTTCCTCCCAGGCAATCAACCTCTTTGACTCCTATGATGTGTATTTTGGGTCCAACTTGATTATCTATAGGGATGGTTATGACCATCACTACCCACAACCATTAATTTGTAGAGCTAGGATTAACACCCAGTACCTTTGACTCCAACAAGTATTATACTATAATCAATATCTTTGAAATGCCTCAATCTTACCATGATCTCATCCTCCTATTCTCTCTGTCCTCACCTCTCCCAAACCCATTCTTCATCCTCACAGAAATGCCCAGTCGCTTCACTGCTCCGTGCTTTCCTAGACCATTAGCCCTGAACTGGCTTCACTTTCCTTCCTTCAAAATGTTGACTATTTAGTAAACTAATTCAACTTTTTACATTCTTCTCCATCATTGAGCCTCTTGCCCACTCATCCTATCATCACACATCCCTTTCTGGACTCTAACCCTCGATTACTCCCACTATTTGTCTTCTCACTCCAGTTCAAGTGCTTTAGAATGCTATTGGAGTAAATCAAGAAACTATATTGACTAAATGCACTAAAAATGTTGATATCCAACCTCAACTGAGCTCAGCTGCTGCATGCCTGCTTTAACTCTTTCCTAACTAACTCTCTACAGTACTCCACATTGACAATTCCAAACCTCTTGCTCTTTTCTTTCTTTTTTTTTAAACCTTTACCTTCTATTTTAGTATCAGTTCTAAGACAGAAGAGTCGCAAAGCCTGGGCAATTGAGGTTGAGTGACACAGATAGGAAGTGTCTGAAGCCGGCTTTGAAAACAGGTCCTCCAGACTCTAGGCCTGGCACTCTATCCACTATCTAGTTGCCCCTCCTCTTCTCTTTTCAAAACATTAATACCAGCTCTCTATTCTCTCTTTGCAGTTGATCTCACATTATAAACCATTGAAAAACTGAGTCCATCCACTGCCATCTTATTCTATTCTCCAATTCCATACTTCACATCCCCTTAGCATTATTTCTTCTCTCCTACATATCCAGCCCTCAGCAGAGTTCCTATATCACATCTCCACCTGATTATTTGACACCTACACCTGAATTCCTACAGGCATCTCAAACTCAATATATCTCAAACAGAATTTATTGTCTCTCCCAATAAACTTATTACTCTTCCTAACTTTTCTATTTTTATCAAGGATACCACTATACTTCCAGTTACTCAAGTTTACAATGCTTCCTCCTCACTCAGCCACCACAGCTAATCAACTGCAAAGGTGTGTATAATCCATTACTTCAACAGCCCTCCTATCATCCCTCTTCTCTCTACTCCTACCACAAGCACTCAGGCTCAGGCCCTCATCATTTCTTACAGTTCCAATAACCTCTTAATTGATACTCTGACACCCAATCTCTCCTCTCTCCTCCTCTATAGCATATCCTTCACACAGATGCCAAAATATATTCCTAAAAGTGAATATCTGTCAGTCACTCTCCTCCCCCAAAAGCTCCATTTTTTAGGATAAAATGCAAATTTCTAGGATTTTATGGCATTTAAAGTCCTTTATTACCTAGCTCTAGCCTATGACTGAATGTTACTCTTCCTCCCATAGTCTATACTCCAGTTAAACTGGGCTATTTGATATCTCCTAGAGGAAACATTCTATCTCACACTTGCTTGCCTTGCATAGGTTGTCTTCCATGACTGAAATGTTCTCCATCTTCACCTCCACCTCTTACAACTCTTTTTTTCTTTCTAGGCTCAGCTCAAGTATCATGTCCTTCAAGGGTCATTTCCTGAATTCCCCAGTTTTTAGTGCCCAATTCCAAATCATTGAATTTTTTTAAATATCCTATTTACTTAATGGTGAACATGGTATATCCCTTCAGTAGAATGGAAGCTATATGAGCACAGGGACTCTCTCACTTTTATATGCTTCCTCAGTGTCTAATCAATAGTAGACAACTGATTGGTAAATCAGAGATTTAGAGCTGGAAGGGACCATAGAGATAACTGAATCCAATCTCTTCCTTTTATATACATAGTGAAAATGAGATCCAGTAAGATAAATGATGTGCTTAAATTCACAAAGTAAGTGGCAAGTCAGAATTCAATTGCATCATAATAATAAACAGTATATATTTAAAACCATTAGTAAGCATCATCTGCAATGGGGGTAAATTAGAAGCCTTCCCAGTAAGATCAGGAGTGAAACAAAGATGCCCATTATCACCTCTATTATTTAACATTGTATTGGAAACACTAGCAGTAGCAATTAGAGAAGAAAAAGAAATTGAAAGTATTAAAAATAGGTAATGAGGAGACCAAGTTATCACTCTTTGCAGATGACATGATGGTCTACTTAAAGGATCCTAAAGAATCAACTAAAAAGCTAGTGGAAATAATCAACAACTTTAGCAAAGTTGCAGGATACAAAATAAACCCACACAAATCATCAGCATTTCTATATACTTCCAACTCATTCCAGCAGCAAGAGTTAGAAAGAGAAATTCCCTTTAAAATCACCATAGACAATATAAGATACTTAAGCATCTATCTGCCAAGACAAATGCAGAAACTATATGAACACAACTTCAAAACACTCTCCACACAATTAAAACTAGATCTAAATAATTGGAAAAAACATTAATTGCTCATGGGTAGGACGAGCTTAACATAATAAAAATGACAATCCTACCCAAACTAATTTACTTATTTAGTGCCAAACCCATCAAACTATCGAAAAACTTTTTTACAGAATTAGAAAAACAATAACAAAGTTTATTTGAAAGGAAAAAAAATCAAGAATATTAAGGGAAATAATGAAAAAAATGCAAAGGAAGGTGGCCTAGCAGTACCAGTTCTTAAACTGTACTATAAAGCAGTGCTCATCAAAATCATATGGTACTGGCTAAGACACAGAAAGGAGAATCAGTGGAATAGACTTGGGATAAGTGACTTCAGTAATACAGTCTAGGATAAACCCACAGATCCCAGCTTTGGGGACAAAAATCCACTATTTGACAAAAACTGCTGGGAAAATTGGAAAACAGTATGGGAGAGATAAGGTTTAGATCAACAACTCACACCCTACACTAAGATAAACTCAGAATGGGTGAATGACTTGAACATAAAGAAGGAAACAATAGATAAATTAGGTGAACACAAAATAGTATACTTGTCAGATCTTTGGGAAAGGAAAGATTTTAAGACCAAGCAAGAATTAGAAAAAAAATCACAAAATATAAAATAAATAATTTTGATAACATTAAATTTAAAATGTTTTCTACAAACAAAATGAATGCAATCAAAATTAGAAGGGAAGCATGTGAATCTTAAAATTTCTCAGACTTGTGAATCTTAAAAATTCTCAGACTCTACCTTAGAACATTTTTGGTTAAGGCTGCTATCCCCTTATTTTACAATGAAGGTACTTAGTCAGGAATGTAGGTGGAAACTCTAACATTACTCCACCCATACTTAGGCATACTTTAGGGGAAGATAAAGTTGTAAACTCCTGATTGAACAATGAAAAGTCCCCAACCCATACTTAAAGTGAAGCAAGAACCCTTAAGATAGTTCTATTTTTAGATCTAATACAAAGGAGTACTAAGTACCTATGAAGATCAAATTAATCAGGCAACTTGCAAAGGACAAGATTAGTCTACTCAGATGTGAATTACTCAAAAGTTTTAGTCTACTCAGGTGTGAATTAAGAATGGCCAGTCCTTTGGAAAACATCTACTGTGATTGGTAGATGTAAAAATTTAGGGGAGGTGACACAAGAGAAAATTTTTTTTAAAAGGAAGGAGCTGGAGGGCTCTGGAATAAATTCAGCTTTGGAGCTGAATTGGAGGTCAGGAGTCAGAGGAGGCTGCGGGGGCTCTGAACTGAGTGCAGCTTCCTGAGCTAAACTGGAGGATCTCTCTGAACACTAGAGTTTTGCTTGGAATAAATCTTGTGGTGAGTTGATAAAAGACTGGCTAGTCTCTCTCTTAAGGCTCAGGACTAGGCCCTTCATACTGTATTTCTCTTATTCTCTCTCCTTTTTCCTTAATTCCTTAATTTGTATTAATTAAAATCTCCATAAAACCCAGCTGACTTGGGTATTTCATATTTGGGAATTTTTCCCATGGCAACCACTTTGTTTTTAATATAAAACCAAGACACAAAAAATTATCTTTACAGTTTGGAAATTTAAGTTGTGAAACCATATTTTCACAGTCACAGTTTATGGCAACCACTCTTTTGTTTGTAAAAGCAACAAATTAGGAAACAATCTTTAAACAAAAACCTCTGACAAAGGATTAATTACTCAAATTTACAAAGAATTAAATCAATTGTACAAAAAAATCAAGCCATTCTCCAATTGATAAATGGGCAAGGGACATGAACAGGCAGTTCTCAGCCAAAGAAATCAAAACTATTAATAAGCACATGAAAAAGTGCTCTACATCCCTTATAATCAGAGAGATGCAAATCAAAACAACTCTGAGGTATCACCTCACACCTAGCAGATTGGCTAACATGACAACAAAGGGAAGTAATGAATATTGGCGGGGATGTGGCAAAATTGAGATATTAATGAATTGCTGGTGGAGTTGTGAATTGATTCAACCATTCTGGAAGACAATTTGGAACTATGCCCAAAGAGCACTAAAAGACTGTCTGCCCTTTGATCCAGTCATAGCACTACTGGGTTTGTACCCCAAAGAAATAATAAGGAAAAATACTTGTACAAGAATATTCATAGGTGCACTCTTTGTGGTGGCAAAAATTGGAAAATGAGGGAATGCCCTCTAATTCGGGAATGGCTGAACAAATTGTGGTATATTTTGATGATGGAATACTATTGTGATCAAAGGAATAATAAACTGAAGCAATTCCATGGGAACTGGAACAACCTCCAGGAAGTGATGCAGAGTGAAAGGAGCAGAACCAAGAGAACATTGTACACAGAGACTGATACACTACGGTACAATTGAATGTAATGGACTTCTCCATTAGTGGCAATGCAATGATCCAGAACTATTCAGAGGGACATATGAGAAAGAATGTTATCCACATCCAGAGGAAGAACTGTGGGAAAAGAAACACAGAAGAAAAACAACTGCTTGATCACATGGGTCAATGAGGATATTATTGGTGAAGTAGACTCTAAAATATCACCCTAGTGCAAATATTAATAATATGGAAATAGGTCTTGATCAATGACACATGCTAAACCTAGTGGAATTATGTGTCAGATATGGGAAGGGGGTGGGGGGATTTGGGGAAAAAACATGAGTCTTGTAACCAAGAATATTCTAAATCATATAATTAAATCAAATTTTTTAAAAAAGAATTCAATTACATCTTCTGACCTCAAATCTGTCATTCTTTCTACTGCACTATATTTTTTTGCAAAATGTTCATATATATTTTGTTTTTATATAACTTTCATTTCTGAACCTATTCACTACCCATAGAGCTATTCCTCCACCCTACCTCAGCCACACACAAAGATAGTCATACCCTTGATCTTGCCATCACCCACATATGTACCACCTCTACATTCAGTAATTCTGAAATCTCCTCATTTGGCCATAATCTCTTTGCTTTCTCTTTAAAAATCCTATGTTTGATCCACACTGTGACCTCCAGTCCCTTGACCTATAATTTTCTCCCAGACTCTCTTTCTGCACTCTCTCCCCTTCTCCCCATTTTGAGCCCTTGGTGAATCAATTTTACCCTACACTATCCCCTTTTCTTGGATCCATGGTCCCCTTATTATATCACCAATTATGCCCAGCCAAGCCTTAGCCTTGGATCATTCTCACCATCTGTTACCTTCACTCCTATATTCGGGCTGTGAACAAAGTGAAACCATTCTGACTGGATCCACTACAGACTTTTGTTATACAAAATCAATTGGTCCTTCACTGCTACTAGCTAATCCTACTATACCTACTTTGTCAGTCGACTATCCTTCTCTCCACAAAGACCTCCTTCATCTCCATGTAGAAATCCATCTTGTCAGCAGGACAAAATGTGGTAACTTGAGTAGCCATGGGATATATCCACCAAATGTGTGAGCCTCATTTATGCCTGTGAAGTGACCAAGAAGTTGTTTCAACTGCCTGAGCCTTAGAACTCTGAACCAATTAAATTTTGAGGACCATTTCATTACTTTCAAGGAAAAACAAGCTTAACCTTCACCAGACAAGTTCTTAGGAAAATCTAAGCCCAGCCCTAGTCAGAGACTCTAGTAATTAATATCATTATATTAGATATTATTTTGTTCCTACTATTTCAATGCAACCACCAGGACTGGTTCGACAAGAACAACACTGCTATTGAAGACCTATTGAGCAAAAAGAACAACGCCTTTATGGAGTGGCAAAATAACCCAAACTCTGCTCCTAAAAAGGACAGATTCAAGTCTCTACAAGCCACGGCACAGTGTGAGATCAGGAAGATGCAAGACCGATGGTGGGGAAAAAAGGCAGAAGAAATCCAGCGTTTTGCTGATACGAAAAACTACAAACAATTTTTCAGTGCCCTCAAGACTGTCTATGGGCCATTAAAACCCACCACCACTCCCTTGCTATCCTCTGACGGTGACACTCTCATAAAAGATAAAAAAGGCATCAGCAACAGGTGGAAAGAACACTTCAGTCAGCTTCTCAACCAACCCTCTTCAGTCGACCAAAGCCCCCTTGACCAGATCCCCCAAAACCTCACCATTGAACAACTTGACGTCCCTCCTTCACTAGAGGAAGTCCAAAAAGCCATTAAACAAATGAGTGCAGGCAAGGCACCCGGTAAAGATGGGATCCCAACCAAGGTGTACAAGGCCTTAAATGGAAAGGCGCTCCAGGCATTCCACATAGTGCTGACCAGCATATGGGAAGAGGAAGACATGCCCCCAGAACTCAGAGATGCCTCCATCGTAGCCCTATACAAGAACAAAGGCTCACGAGCAGCCTGTGACAACTACAGAGGCATCTCACTACTCTCCACTGCCGGAAAGATCCTCACCCGTGTTATACCCAACAGACTCCTGTCATCTGTTTCATAGCAGAACCTGCCTGAATCACAATGTGACTTCCGACCAGATCGCAGCACCATCGACATGGTCTTCACAGTGAGGCAAATGCAGGAAAAATGCCTTGAGCAGAACCTGAGCCTCTAACTTGTCTTCATAGACCTGACAAAGGCGTTCGACACAGTGAACAGAGACGCATTGTGGGTGATCCTTAGCAAGCTCGGATGCCCAGCAAAATTCGTCAAACTGAGCCAGCTCTTTCATGTTGACATGACAGGGGAAGTCCTATCTAGTGGAGAGACTTCCGATCGCTTCAACATCTCCAATGGCGTGAAACAAGGCTGTGTCCTTGCTCCGGTGCTATTCAACCTTTCTTCACCCAAGTATTATGACATGCTGTGATGGATCTAGACCTGGGCGTCTACATCAAATACCGACTGGATGGCTCACTATTCGACCTTCGCCGCCTGACTGCAAAAACAAAGACAACAGAGAGACTCATCCTGGAAGCTCTCTTCGCAGATGACTGTGCTCTCATGGCCCACCAAGAAAATCATCTCCAAACCATTGTGGACAGGTTCTCTACCGCAACAAAACTGTTTGGCCTGACTATCAGCCTCAGCAAAACAGAGGTGCTGTTCCAACCTGCACCAGGGAGGCCAACTAACCAGCCGTGTATTACAATCAACAGCACGCAGCTTTCTAACGTCAACACTTTCAAGTACCTGGGCAGCACCATCGCCAACGACGGGTCCCTAGACCACGAGATTAATGCCAGGATCCAAAAGGCCAGCCAGGCACTTGGGCGGCTGTGCTGCAAAGTCCTCCAACACAGAGGTGTAAGCACTGCAATGAAGCTCAAAGTGTACAACACAGTGGTCCTCAGCTCGCTCCTGTACGGCTGTGAGACATGGACACTGTACCGGAAGCACATGAAACAGCTGGAGCAATTCCACCAACGCTCCCTCCGGTCAATCATGAGGATCCGATGGCAGGACCGAATCACCAACCAGGAAGTCCTCGACAGAGCCAACTCCACCAGCATCGAAGTCGTGGTCCTCAAAACCCAGCTGCAATGGTCTGGACACGTCATCCACATGGACCCACAGCGAATACCAAGACAGGTATTCTATGGTGAACTGTCAGCTGGACTCAGGAAACAAGGCCGGCCAAAGAAAAGATTCAAGGATCAGCTAAAGCCCAACTTGGAGTGGGCTGGCATCACACCAAAGCAACTAGAACTCGCTACCTCTGGCAGAAGCAGCTGGCGAACCCACATTCACCATGCCGCCGCCACCTTTGAAGATGAGCGACGTCGACGTCTTGCCGCTGCGCGTGAACGCCGACACCAGGCCACAACCGCACCTCCCGTAACAACTGGTGTCCCAGGCCCCATGTGCCACAAACTGTGCACCTCAGCCTTTGGACTCCAAAGCCACAGGAGGGTACATCAATAGATGATAATGCACAAAGACAATTGTCATTCTTGGTCACCGAGAGACTACCACTACTATTTCATGTTTCTTTAAATTCTTCATGTCTTACAACATAGTAACATTCCATTACATTTATTTACAACTATTTTATCCATTTCTCAACTGATGGGCATCTACTTTATTTTGAGTCCTTTGCTACCATGAAAAATATTATGACATTATTTGAAATACCATATATAAGAGAATCCTATTAGATATTACAGATTAGATATAACAGAAATAGGATATAAAGGGAACATTCTGACCCCCCAGAAAGCAAATCAAATATTCACCTTACTCCATATATTTTGTATTTTTATTGACAGGGTAGGTTGGGAGCATATCAAGGATCCAGCATTCTTTTGGCATTCTAAAAAAATGATCAGTCTCTTGGAGAAATATTACATCTGGATTCTGACACAACTTCAAGGTTTGTTTTGTTACCCAACCCCACCCCCCCGTTCATCCAATAGGAAACTAAACAGATCATGAGGCATTTCCCAGCAAAGGATCCATCTTTAGGGTCACCAAATCATTGATTTAGAGCTGAGAGGGACCTTAGAGGTCATCTCATCCAACCTTTTTCCTTTTACAGATGATAAAAACAAAGTCCATAGATGCTTAGTTATTTGGCTTTGCAAACCCAGATACTTGGTCTCCAAATTCAATGTTCTTTCCACTATACCACATTGTCCTTCTTTGTCCTTATTTCCTAACAGGGAATAGGAAGCTTGGTTGATATTGAAAAGAAAGTATCTCTTACCATGACAAGTTCTAAAGACAAAACTCCTGAAAAAATTTAATGTTGGTTGTTCTTATGGATTATTACTTACAAAAATACTTATTGCATAGTAGATGAAATGCAATATCTTGGAAACACCAAATAGTGTACACTTTAAAAAATAACTCACTTGTTGTTCAGTCTTTTCTTCAATTTAATCTAATTCTTTGTGACTCCTTGGGGGTTTTCTCTGCAAAGATACTGGAGTAGTTTGTCATTTCCTTCTCCAGTTTATTTTACAGATGAGGAGACTGAGGCAAACAAAGTTAAGTGACTTGTCCTGGGTCACACAGCTAGTAAGTGTTTGAAGCTGGATCTGAACTCGGGTATTCCTGACTCCAGGCTCTGTGCTCTTAACATTGTACTACCTAGCTGCCCTAAATAACTCACTAATATCAAGTATTTGTAAAAAATAAATATGACCTTTTTACTTAAACATTAGTCATCATCTTTCAATGGCTCCTTCGCTGAATAAAATCTTTAGTCTTGCATTCAATGGTCTCCATGATTTGGCAACCAACCTACCTTCCTAGTCAGGTCTTCTGTAACTCCATCATATCTCCCCAACATTCCAGCCAAACTGGCATAAATGCTCAAATTCTCTGAAGACACTGAGTTTTTTTATCTTCCATATCCTTACTCACATCATTCATACTGCCTAGAATGGTCTTCTTCTTCATTGTCAAACATATGCACACACAAGCATACATATACACAATTCTCTACCTGTCCTCTTCTGACCTGTCTTTCAAGTTCTAACTCTAATGTCATTGATTCTTCATTCTAGATCCACTAGTCAAAAGAGGCCTCTTCCTCCTCTGAACTCCTATAGTATTTTGCATGTCCCTCTTTATTATTAAATTCTACCATTTACCTTATATTTTGGTTATTTATGTTCATTAGAATTCAAATGTAAACTCTTCCAGTAGAATGTAAGCTCCTTGAGAGCAGATGCTATTTCATTTTTTTCCCTTTGGATCTAGTTGCTACATAGTAGGCACTTAATAAATGATTATGGAATTGGATTCATGTTTTATCTTCAGTCCTAGACTTCATATCCTTGAGGGCAGGGACCACGTGTTAATTGTTCACATATTCATAGGATTTAATAATAATAATTAAATTTTAATGTGATAATAGCAATAGGTTCAGGAAAAGCTTTTGATAAAAGACAACACCCATTTCTATTTTAAAACACACACATACACATGAAAACAGGAATAAATGGGCCTTTCCTTAAAATGATAAAAAGTACATATTTCTAAAACCCAGAACTACTATTATATGTAATAGAGATAAACTAGAATCCTTTTGAATAAAATCAGGGGTGAAATGAGAATGTCCATTATCGCCACTTCTATTTGATATAGAATTAGAATCCTGGCTTTAGTAATAAGATAAGAAAGTAGGGGAATAAGGATGTAGTAAAGGAGAAACAAATGATCACTTTTGCAGATGATATGACAGTATACTTAAAGAACCTTAACGAGTCATTGAAAAATTAATTGAAACAATGAATAATTTTAACAAACTTGCTGGATATATAATAAATCTACATAAATCATCAGGCTTCTGCTATAACAGAAAGGTATGGAGATGAAACTGCAGCATATCTGAAAGTGATGCTTAGCCAAGCTGCCATTTTGTGAATTAAACATGGCATTGCATTAGCACAGGAACCTCTAGCAATCTCCCCAAAGGAGCACATGGCCCATGGACCTCTAGAGTAATGTGGACAGGATAGCCCTGCAAATGAGACATTACTGCCTCGATGGATTTAATGGTGCTTTTTAAATGCAGATAATTATAGGACCTCTCTAAACAAGTACATCAGTGGTTCACTGCTCCCAGGCCACATGGCACTGCAGGCCACATCGCATGGCAACGTTTCGGTTATGGTAACATTATTAAATGTGCTCTCTCCTTTTATTAGGCATCTTAATAACCTTTAAGTTGCACCCAGGAGAGCTGGTACTGAAAAGGAATTCTGGCCAACCTAATTTGTATTTGAAAATACCCCATAGGCCCAGGGAACAAGATTCAGATGAATTTCATATATGCACCAAGGGCTACACAAAGTAAATGGGCAAGTGTTCCCAAACTGTACTGTATTGTATAGTGCAGAAAAGTTTCTCCTTTCTCCCATTCTCCCCTGACACTCGATTATTAGCTCTCTTATTAACTATTTTCTGGAGAAGATGGCCAATAGCGAGTGAGCCCTCGTGTGGAAAACTTCCCCTCATTAGAAGGGAAATGACCATTTCCAATCAATAATTGGAAATGAGTACAAAAGTCAAATCTTTGGTTAAGACAAGGCCACCCACAACCGCATAGAGTCATTTGTTCACTGACAAACTGACGTGTCTACAACTGTGTGGATGGCTGGGGGTCAAATAGCATGGGAAGCAGAATTCAAAAAGTGGGACTCCAGGCCATTAGAAACGGTCACTTGAAACATGATCCCATTAGTCCTCCCTTACTATGTCTGTGCTGTCCCTTCTCTAGCCTTCAGCACCCTTTTCCCCTTGGAGCCATATTCTGTTTCCTCTCTTCTAAAGTCAAGTCTGACCCCCCAGTTCTTCAGCCCCAGGCTCTTAACCACTCCCATCATGGAAGCAGTCAAAGTTTAATCCATGGCAGTCCCAGGTGTCGAAAGATGATACTGAATATTTCATTCTCGAGATGATGGGAACTAGAGGTCCCTAGAGAGGCTCTGGCTGCCTCTTTCATGAGAGGTCTTTCCAGGAATCCATCAGGTAGCAGTGGGACTGGCAGTAATGACAGCCACTTGGGTCTTCCCTTCCCAGTGGGAGGGCAAGCAGCCTTAATGCGCACCAGAGCTCTACGGCCTCCGTCGACTTTTGTTCTCAAAATTAATTTTTAAAATGTCTCCTAATTGCAAAGGTTTCTTGTCATCTCTTTGGTTCCATTGTTAGACTCTTCAATGTGTTTGTCACTTTTTCCCTGTTAAAAAAAAAAGAGCCAAAGGAAAGAAAAAGATCTTGAAAGGGAAAATCATTTAAAGCAGTTTTCTTCTCTCCAGAAAATTACCTGCTTTGGCTTCAATTTTTTTTTTAACTCTTCTCAATCTATAATAGACTAGCACAGGCAGAAAATGTTAGAATGGACGTGGGGGTGGGGAACACAAGTCCATTATCTTGGTAGGAAATTGCATGGATTGTGTTGGTAAGTAAATACCATTTATTAAGAACCTTAGTGTTAAAATGAAAGAGAGACTATTTTTCCTTAAAAATTAAGTGTTTTGAAAAACTGGATTAGGCTTTTTTTTCCCTTTGCTGATCACAAAATTGAAAACAGATGGCATTAGCCAGAGACATAAAAAACACTGAGAAAGTGAGAAAGGTTGACTACAGAGCATTGGAAGGGCAAGAAGACTATGAACATTACCCTCTTACCCCCTAGAAGACCCTCATTCAAATATTGACTTACAGCTCTCTATGTCAGGTGGGAGGAAGACTGGAGAATTGACTTGGTTGCCCTATTTGACCTTCAGGGTTCCCTTCCCCATTCCCCTTATAGTATCATAGAAACACATTTAGAGCTGGAAAAGACCTCAGGGGCCATCTCCAATAACGTCCTCAGTTTACAGTTGAGGTTCAGATAAATAAAGTGAAGTAAAATGACTTGACCAAGCTCTAGCCTTAAGCAAATAACAGAACTGAGAGAGGAACCAAAGTCCTCTGTTGCTTCTATTACATACTGCCTTTTACTGACCAAACTCTGGGCTTCTACTGACCAAACTTTTGGAGTTTATTTCAAGTTCCATTTATTCCACATCACTATGATACCATAAAAAGAGAACTGAGTCCAGAGTCAAAATAGAATTTAAATCCTGGCTCTTACTTACTGATCTGTATGAATGGATTTGTCTAACTGACTTTTCCTAGATGCATTGTCTGGCCACAAATGAATGATTCTATGTTCCTAATGACCTTTTCTGACTAACCCCAACCCATAGGAGTCTCTTCTTTCTGAATACCTAGAGCACTTACTCCATATTTGGCACATATGTTCTTTGTACTCAAAGGGGTTCTACATATTATGAGTCATCTACCCAAATATAGCATAAGCTCCTTGAGGGCGAGCAGAGGTCTTTTGCAGAAGGTAGAATAGGCTGTCAGCAGAAGGTAAGATTTGAATTGAGTCTTAAAGGGAAGTCAGAGCAAGTCACAAGGCAGAGGGAATGAAGGCAGTGGATTATTCCAGAAATGGCAGAAAGCTGGTACAAAGGAAAAGATTTCACAGATTTATGTCATGCAAGAAACAATGAGACCAATATAGCTGTTTAATATTGGGGAACTATATTTCTTTACATTCCTCACAGGATAGCCAAGGTAAAGAATATACACTTAATGAGACTCTGTTAAAATCAATTGAATAGATGTATATTTGTTTTTCAAGCCCCCATTTCTGAGGAGCTGGTATTTGGCGATTTCTGTTGGTAGATGCCTAAGATTGCTTAAGGCAGGGTAAGAGTAGTTGATAGTTGAGAGAGGGGAGATTTCATATAAATAAACAGAATGACAATAAATAATAATGCCTTTCATCCATGTAGCACATCATACATTTCACAGAGTTTTCACATGCATCATCCATGGTTCACCAATTACCCAACTGTTTTCCAGCACTTGCCCTTCCCAGACACTAAAATTATCTATAAATCCAGAGTCAAAAATCCCACCCTTTAAAGATGTAGGTCATATGTAAGCTGAGGCAATTTTAGTTCAATCACTGTATACATAATGAAACACAGAAAACCAAATTTCCACATAAAGTAGTTGGTCACTCATAGTATGATTTCTACAGGGTATATGATAAAGAGACCTGACTCCTAAAATTTCTCCCACAACCTGTTCATTGCTTGAAATTCCTTTAAAGTTTTCTATTCCAAAACACTTTAGAGGTGGAGTCAAGATGGCAGCAGAGTAGCAGGAGTCTTCTTATTCTCCTTCCAACCAATCATTACAAAGCATCTCAAAAGGACAGAAATCAAAACCAGACGAGTAAAGAGGCTCTCCCACTCAATGCAGCCTTAAAGGAGGGCAGTGTTTGGGGATTCCCATGTTATAAGGGGGTGAAACTTCCCTAATCAAAGTGCAAGCTGATCACCCCTCTCCCACACCATCTACCTTGCTACTGTCAGAACAAGGGCCAGGGCAATCTAAATTTTCAGGGGTTACAAAATGTAAAATAAATAATTTTGATTATTAAATTTAAAAGTTTCTGTACAAACAAAATCAAGGAAAGCAACAAATTGGGGGGAAATTTTTATAAGAAAAAAATCTCTGACAAAGGTCTCATTATTCACATGTATAAGGAGCTAAGACAATTGTACAAAAAAAATCAAGCCATTCCCCAATTGGCAAATGGTTAAGGGACATGAATAGACAGTTTTCTGATAAAGAAATTTAAACTATAAATAAGTACATGAAAAAATGTTCTAAATCTCTCATAATTAGAGAAATGAAAATGAAAATAATGCGGAGGTACCACCTCATACCTAGCAGACTGGCCAATATGACAATAAAGGAAAATTATAAATGTTGGAGGGGTTGTGACAAAATTGGAACCATAATGCATTGTTGGTAGAGTTGTGAATTAATCCAGCCATTCTGGAAGGCAATTTGAAATTATGTGCAAAGGGCTTTAAAATAACACATACCTTTTGATCCATCAATACCACTGCTGGGTTTGGAACCCAAAGAGATAATAAGGAAAAATACTCGTATAAAAATATTCATAGCCACACTCTTTGTGGTGGCAAAAAAATTGGAAAATTCTTCCTTGAGCGGGACCAGGAAGAGACTTCCCTTGAAGTTCACCAATGGAGACTGGCTTCTCATGGTGAAACAACAGTGGTTCTCAGTTGCTTGATGTCAGAGCCAATCAGAAAATGCATACTGGACTTTGTGGTGGCAAAAAATTGGAAAATGAAGGGTTGTCCCTTGATTGGGGAATGGCTAAACAAATTGTGGTATCTGATGGTGATGGAATACGATTGTGCTATAAGGAATGATGATCTGGAGGATTTCTATATGAACTGGGAGAACCTCAGTGAACCGATACCGAGTGAAATGAGCAGAATCAGGAGAACATTGTACACAGAAAGTAAAATATTATGGAATAAAACTAAGACACTCCTGAAGGACTTATGGCAAAGAATGCTAACCACATTGAGAGAAAGAACTATGGGAGTAGAAATACAAAAGAAAAACAGATAACATCACTTATCACATGTATATATGGGTATGTGATTTAGGGTTTAGGTTTAAAAGATTACTCTTTACAAAAATGAGTAATATGGAAATAGATATCAAGTGATAACATTTGTACAACAAAGTGGAATTGCCTGTCAACTCTGGGAAGGGGGAGGGAAAGAAAATGAATCATGTAAACATGGAAAAACATTTTAAAATAAAAATAAAGAAAGAAAAATAAATAAATTCTCAGGGGCTGGCGAAAGCACTGCAGTCTGGGGGCAATGCAAGGCCTTGGCAGTGAGACTTGAGACTTGAGCTAAATAGCTCAGAGCCTGGGCATCAGAGCATGAAGCTTGGGCAGAAACAAAGCTGACCACACCTGAGGCAGCAGGGGCTAGAAAGATAACCTTGAGGCAAAATGCTTTAAAGCATCTTACACAAAGAACATCACAGATCTACCTGCCCTCACTCAGGCTTCTGACTGGAAAGAGAAGACTACCAAAGCAAAGCCCTGCAAGACAGAAGCTAAGAAAGCAATGTCCACCAACATGCAGAAACCCCAATCCACTAGTGGCAAAAGGAATAAGCAATGGAAAAAAAAACTCGACCCTGGATAATTTCTATGGGGAAAAAGAGCAAAATACAGAAGCAGTAGCAGAAAGTGACAAACAAGCAAATACATCCAAACTTTTCCCCCAAAATGGAAATTGGTCACAGACTCTCAAAGAACCACAAACACTTTGAATCGAACCCTGAGATGGACTTAAATGCATCCTAAGGTATGAATACATGATCTCTAAGACCCTTAGGTGGGAGAATAAATTTGGATAACAGAGAGAACATTGGACATTTGAAAGAGAAGAGGGGATGTTCCTCTGGAGACAATAAAAGAGAAGGAAAGTGAAAGGGCATATGGGAGGAAGTCTGAAGACAAGTTTTCCCTTCTTCACAGTGTTGCTGACTTCCCATGCTATTTAACAACTGATATGGTACCTTCTGGGATTAGGGGACCCTTAGGTTATGCTTCATGTTTTACCTTAATCCTTTTTGCATACTTCTGGAAAGTCAATGTTAAAAAAAAAATAGGAGATTTAACAATTTGCATTCTTTTCTGGAGTTTTGTTTAGCTTTGTTTTTATTTCCAGTTTATTCTTCTCTGCCAAGAAATCCAAATGCCTTATGCCAGGGAATGTCATACCCCAGATATGGCTTCAAGGCTGCATGCACATCACACCAAGACCAATAGAGATGGGTCATCTATATAGTTCCTTGGATTGGTGAAGCCTACCAAACCGGATAATTACAACCAGAGGTTGTGACTGCTTCCAAGGAGAGACATAACCACAGTACAATGAGCTATGTGGATACAGCCCTCAACATAAAGGTGATGAAGGACTGTTTTGAAAGTCTTGACTCAGAACCATTTAGAAAACACTGCTGGCAAGGGAGTCGTCATGCACACAGTCAGTGAAATATTACCCCTAATTGAGTGGGCCATTTGAGACTGCAACCAAAAGCATGTCCAAGGATTCAACACTCCCCTTTACAGCTCCTGGAGCCCCACCTGGGTTCAGATCCTTTTAAAAGGGGAGAAAATCCTACTTTCATCACTTGAATGTAAATGAATCCGAACTATGATATGGATGTGGTAGCAATCAGCTTCACCTAATGATGGATCAGTTGCAGAGAGAGGAGGAAGATTCATTCCAGATGTTGCATTCCTGCAGCACTCCTGGATCATCAGTTCAAGATTACCCAAACTTCCCTACTGCTCATCCAACACCCCCAATGAGAAGTTAAGTCACAAAGAGGCAAGAGACCTGCTATCCTAGCAAAGAATGTAAAAGCAGATGTGAGCAGATTATCTCTGATTCAGTCTTCATAGCAGGAATAATCCAGTTAAGGATGTGTTATCATGGAGAAATCAGTTCCTTTTTTTAAACCTTTACCTTCCATCTTAGAGTCAATACTGAAAATTGGTTCAAGGCAGCAGAGCAATTAGGGATAGACAATGGGAGTTAAATGACATGGCCAGGACACAGTCAGTAAGTCTCTGAGGTCATATTTGATACCAGAACCTCCCATATCTAGGTCTAGCTCTCAATCCATTGAGCCACCTAGATGCCTCAGAACTTATATTAATGACTGACACATATATGCATATATATTATGTTGTAAGATTTTCAAAATATTTTCTTTACATTTTCTTACTTTCTCAATTACACTGGGAAATTCTTGAGAGAAGGGACTGACTGGCATTTTGTTTTGGTTTTGCCTTTCTTTGAATTCCCAGTGCTTAGCAGAGTCCTTGGCACTAGTAGCCATTTGGCTTGTTCTTCACAATAAGTCAATGCAGTAGTCATTAAATACATTATTTTCCCCATTTTACAGATATAGAAAATAAGACTCATAGGCATCATATAACTTGCTTGGAGTTACACACAACCGTCAGAAGCAAGATTTGAACCCAAGTCAATTGAGTGTATTGGAAAGGATTCTGAATTTGGAGTTGGGAGACCCACATTCAAATTTTAGCCCTGTTATTTGTAACCTGTGTGACCTTTCCCATCTCTGGCCCTCAGTTTCTGCAACTGGAAAGTAAGAGGGTTAGACTCAATTGCCTCTAAGATCTCTTACAGTTCTAAACTGATGAGCTTCTGTTCCTCTAACTTCAATTGATGACAGACAAAGAGAAAAGCCCCCTTTCCACCTCTGCCATGTGTAATCAAATGATAACTGTAAAACCCACTGAGTGCAGCCAGGCTGAGTATCGGGTGGGTGGTTCAGATGGCCCTACACACTTAAACGCATTTCTCTTTGAAATTCCCTGTGGTACATTAATTTTTACTGATAGCTAATGGCTGCTACCCCGTCTCTAAGGCAACTGGTCCTGACAGTATTAAGCTGAAGGATATCAGGACAGGAATTTCCTGTGTATCAGTGATGTTTGAGAAGGAAATGATCCTGTTGCTATTACTTTCATATTATAAATTTCTGTTTACTCAAAGAAGAAAGCAAGATATCCTATTGCCTTAGATAATACCATCTTACATTTGTAGAACAGTTTAAGTTCTCCAAGTAACTCCATCTATACATTTTCATATTTCATATCACAGCAGCCCCTGTGAGGCAGGGCAAGGCAAGTGAGGAACAGAAGATCATTTAACAGATAAAGAAATAGAGTCTGGGAAAGGTGAAGTAATTTGCCCAAGGCCACAGAGCATCCTGGTAGTACAGCAGGGGCGACAATCTGGAGCACCGTGAAAGATCTCTGGACTTTGAATCAGACAGCCTGGCTTTTGGTCTGGACTCTGAGGCGTACTTGTTATGTGACCTTAAGCAGTTTGTTTAATCTCGCCGTGCCTATTTCATCTTCTAAAAGACAGTGGCTTTGACTCTAAGTTCTGGCCAACTATCTAAGACTTTAAGTTGCAGAGCAGATGCCAATCTGCATTGAAAGAGGCAGTTTTCACACAGGGATTCTCTACAATAATGAAATCATAAGTTCAGATGGGGAAAAAATTAGTGTCCAGTATTAGAAAGAAGATAGTTCCACTCTGGTCTGGCCACATGAAGAATTAGCTAACTCGACCCTTTGTGACCATCAAAGTCTTTGATATATCGAATAGCAAAATGACAACTTGCAATGCTTACCTTTAAAAGGCCTAGTGATGAATAGGTAAAATTTAATCTGCATTTTTTTTACCTTCTTAAATCTAAACAATCAACAAAATAGCAAATCAAACCTTGATCTGTGGCGTTTGCCAGTTTCTGAGGTATAAATGCTCACACTGAAAATTTAACAATCAGCTTAAGCTAGTTGGAGCTAAATGCATTCCTTTCTTGGAAATATGAATACTACTCCAAATGGTATATAAGTTAATAGGGATGAAAAACTTGTATACTATGATTACTTTATATGAGATAGAGTAGTCACATTGAATACTGAAGTGGTTTGCCATTTCCTTTTCCTGCTCAATTCATAGATGAGGAAACTGAGGCAAACAGGGTTAAGTGACTTGCTCAGGGTCGCATAACAAATGAGTGCATAGGGTCAGATTTGAACCCAGGAAGATGAGTCTTCCTGACTTCAAGCCTGGTACTCTATCCACTGCACCACCTCACTATCCTTAGGAAGCAACACAGTCCAGTGGAAAGATTGCTGTTTATTGGAATATATGGATCTGGGTTCAAATTCCAGCTCTGCATTTACTACCTATGTGAAGTCATTTGGGCAAGTGACTTCCCTTTCCTGGGCCTTGATTTCCTTATATATGATATGGAGTGGATTAGATGACCTCTAAGTTCCTTTCTAGCTGTATCCTATGAATACCTCTCGCAGTTGTCTCATAGAATTACTATGTGTATCAAAAGGAGAAACATAGGAGAAGGGCTTTGCAAACAGTAAAGCTCTCCATAAAAGTCAGTTGTCATTATTCTACAATGAAAGGCAGAGGCTCCAAAGCATGTCTTTGCATAGCATCCCAAGCACTGGCTGGGGAGCACTGGCTTCCTTTCTCCCATCTGCCCTGTCAATCTGGATTGAATATTCTGAGCATGGAACTGCCCCTGACGGCCATGGGAGTTTCCTTCTGGAACTTGAACAGAATATGCAATTGAGATCTGCAGTGCAGAAATGACATCTGAAGCAGTGATTGGAGTAGAGGGATTTGCCTTTGGAACATCTGAAGCGTTTCAATCAAGCAGGCTTGCATTCAGCCAAAAAGTCCATGGAGAAGAAAAGTGCACATAACAGGAGTCTTTTCCCTTATCCAGATCTGTCAGGGTTAGCCTTTCCCAGAATCCTGGAGACACACACACACACACACACACAAAATGGGAGCCCTATATTGGCTCCACATCATGTCAGAAAATACCTCTCGCTGAAGGCGGCCCAATGGGGGCACCCATGTGTGGACAGATCAGCTGCCAGCAGGCAGACTCATTCCTTCCTCAGGCCTAAAGATGTGTCAAGGATTGTCAGAGGCCATGAACCACCTTCATCCCTTTGGCCCCTCCAGTTCTCCAGCCAAACCAATTCCTGGGAAAGATGACAAGAATTATGAGCTTCTAAAGCAGAAATGGAGCCCCACCAAAGTGAAAACAGCTCAAAGGCTTAACTATCAGCAAGAAAAGAAGGGAGAAAAGAGGGGGGACAAACAGAGACTGAGGCAGAGAGCGTTAAAATATTGCCAATTATTGTGAAATTTAATAGTCTGGGTGTGAATGGTGGGCTGAAGAGCAATTGAAAATAAAGCAGCCCAATGATAATCTAGGCCACAAACTAATGTCCTAATAGAGGGTCTCTTCATTTGGGACTTGCCTTCAGCAAGAAAGAATCACAAAATGGCAGTTAGAAGAGATCTTACAAGTCAATCAGCCCAACTCCTCACTCACTGAGGGAGCCCACTCTGACTTTGGATAGCACTAATTGTTGAGAAAGAGTTGTTTTGTTTTCTAAATATCTAGCCAAAATTTTCCTCTTCATAGACTTCTGCCTATCATTCTTAGTTCTTGTTCAAAATGACAGCACTTCATATATATGAAGTGTATTATTGTATGTGAAAGGCAGCTAGGTGGCACAGTGGATAGAGTGCCAGATCACATCTTCTTGAGTTGAAATCCAGTTGTGTGACTGTGGGCAAGTCACTTAACCCTGTTTGCCTCAGTTCCCTCATCTGTGAAATGTGCTGGAGAAGAAAATGGCAAGCTAATTCACGAACTCTGCCAAGAAAATACCCAGTTGGGTCATCAAAGAGTTGTATCCAACTGAAAAACAACTGATATTATCATGCCTCCCATTCCTCACCCCAAACTTTCTCTTATGCAGGCTAAACATTCTTGAGGCCCTTCACCATCCTGATTCTCTTCTCTGGATATTCTCCAGCTGATCAATGTCCTTTCTAAAATATGTCCCACAGACCTGAACTCAGCTCTCCATATGTACTCTGGTCAGAGAGAGACAGTTACCTTTATTATGATTGACTGTGTAAAATAGCTATGAAGAAAAAGTGAGTGTAACCTCATGCTGCATCAATGAGCATTTATTTTCTATCCTGTGCCAGAACATTGGGCTAAATAAACACTGAAGATAAAAGACAAAAATCAAATTGTCTCGGTGCTCAAGGAGCTTATCTTCCATTGGGACAGACAGCATGTACACATTTATGAATAGTAAAGCTGTATACAAAATATATACAAAGAAATATTGATAGGGAAGATACTGGCACCTGGGCAAGAGGATCTGGAGAAGCTCCATGTAGAAGTTAGCACTTGGGCTGAGTTTTGAAGGAAATTAGATCTTCTAAGTGGAAAAGATGAGGAAAGGAGTGAATTTCAGGCATGGGGGAATCAATCACTGCAAAGGCATGAAGAAAATGAGAAATATATTGTATGAGGGATATATATGGGCAGTTGGATAGCACAATGTACAGAGTGTCAAGTCTGGAATCAGAAAGACTCATCTTCCAGAGTTCAAATTTCACCTCAGACACTTCCCAGCTATGTGACCTTGGGCAAGTCACTTAACCCTATTTGCTTCAATGTCCTCATCTATAAAATGATCTAGAGAAGGAAATGGCAAACCACTCCACTCTAGTGTCTTTGCCAAGAAAACTCCAAATGGGGTCACAGAGAGACACACCTGAAAACAACTAAACAATGAGGGAGTAGTAAGAAAGTCATCAAAGAACCATAGAATGAATGAAAAACAAAGGTGAAGAATGATAAATCATTTTTTTATAAATTATTTTTATGACATTCCAAACATGAGCAAAGTCAGGCATACTGTATATAAGAGAGAACTCAGATTCTATCTTCTAATGTGGGCGATTAAATATTGCCCTCTCGAATTTTCTTTTCAAATACAAATACCCTTTGCAAAAACACATCACTAACACCTTAGCAGCAATTCACCAATTGGATCCATATTCTCAGCGATCAGAGTTAAGGATAGCATGAGAGCATGAGCCGCCTGGAGGAAGGGGAAGGAGGACGCTTTGAAGAAGGGGAAAGGTGCCGAAAAGAGGTCATGGAGACTGCAAAAGTCAAAATTTCACCTACCTGGCGGTTTTTCTTTTGGGTCAGTCTACATGTGAGTAATGAGCTGACTTAATCTGTCTCTTGGCTCCATTACTGTGATGGCAAATGTCATAACACATATCAGCCTTTTTCTCACTCACTGTCCTGGTGCAGGGAAAGCTTTGTAAGTGGACAGGGAAGGCTCTTTGATGGTTTAACTTATTCTAACAGAAGAAGCACTGGAATGACAGAACTTTGGAGATATAAGGGACCATAGAGGTCATTTATTTTACATGAAATACATATGAAGAAACAGAGGAAATAAGCAATGAATAAAAGTTAGGAAGGAAAAAATTCTACCCTTTACATGATATGCAGTAGAAAGACCAGGTGTGTCAATATGGCAGCTCAAAAGTGTTTCAGAAGGGGAGAAACAGAGGGAATTGTTACTTTGGTAGATACCCTGAACATGATGCTTTTCCCAAGAGCCCAGCTAATGCCTCCTCCGAAAATATCTTCTATTTTTGCAGGTATTTTGAAAGGCAGAGTGGCATAACAGATAAAGAGCTGTCATCAGAATCAGAAAGACTTGGATTCAAGCCCTTTACTCTGCCTGAACTGTCTGACCTTTATAGGTTTCTCAATAGCTAAGGTAACTTTTA